>NC_142771.1:10982500-11582500 GCF_988280905.1 Pimephales promelas | reverse complement strand
CGCACAAAAAGTATTCTCGTCGCTTGATAAACATATAGTTGAGCCACGGTAGTCACTTGGGATATTTAAACATTTTCTTCATTGACTTTCTGGGCCGTCAAGAGGCAGTCCCTTAGGAGCCAATGTGGTAGTTATACAGCTCTCAAATTTAATCAAAAATATCTTCATTTGTGTTCCGAAGACGAACGAAGGTCTTACGGGGTTGGAACAGCATGGGGGTGAGTAATTAATGACTTAATTTTCATTTTTGGGTGAACTAACCCTTTAAGTAAGACTTAATTCTATCTTTATACGCAATTTCATAATTACTTCTGTTGTCTTTGAAATATGGATAAAATATGACATGCATTTAAAAAAAAAAAAACTAAAATATACTTTAATTAGTGATGTCAAATCAATTAATCGCAATTAATCACTGCTAACATAAAAGTTAGTGTTTACACATGTGTTTGTATATATATTTACATACTGTATTTCAAATATGTCTGTGTGCGCCGCGTCTATACACACACAAATACACACACACATATATATATATATATATATATATATATATATATATATATATATATGTGTGTGTATATATACACAGTAAATGTGTATACGTCTGTGTGTGTATACATTTTATTGTACATACTAAATATTGTGTACATATAGTATACACACATATGTAAACACAAACTGTTATGTTAAATGCTATTAATCGATTTGACAACATTTCTATTGAAACTTGTATGTCATATATTTGTTTAATATATTTGTAATTATACATTTGTAAATATTTTGTAGATTTAAAAATCTATTAAAAGTAAATGTAATACCGAAAAACAGACATTTGCACATCAAAATAAATGCATTTTTTTTTTAAACATGACTTTTTAAAGATTATTAAAGATGAAAATGATGTATAGTGTACTTTGAAGTAAACATTTTTACTTTGTAATTATTACAGTGCACTTTTTAAGTGTGTTAAGAAACAGTCATGAAAGTGGATTTGCTTAAAGTACACTTACGTGGCTTTTTACACTAACACTACAAGTGCACATCAGTCACTTATTTTTCACAAGGGTATACATAAGTATTGTATTTTACAAGGTGTCACCTCCAGATGTCTTTCTCCATCCATTTGTGTAAAACGCTCCTTCCTGACAGACTCACTCCCGCTCAGTCCCATACAGGTGTTGGTCATCAGAGAGACGAGTTCTGTTAGCTTTGGAGATGCCTACACACACACACACACACACAACACAAAGAAAAAGAGAGATTAGCACTCTAGCTGACTATGAATGACTGTAATATTCTGTATCAGTAATCTAGTCAAATTACCTGGGATCCTTTGCTCTCGCTTATAGATGTGTTGCAATTAAGCTCTGAAAAGCAGCATCACAAAAGAAACAACTGATATCCAGACCAACAGTCAAAAAAGTCACAAATGTTATTTAATATCACTGAATCAACCCAATATATACCAGCAAAACTAGTTAAATTAGAGTTAAATCAGGAGGAAATAGCTTTTTAATGCATCAATTGCAGTTTACTACTTTTTACAGTAACATTTTTTGGATTAATGGTGAATATTTTGTGGTGCAAACTCAGCCATTGTGTGCAATGAATGTTTGGAAACATGACATTTAGAGGTATTTTGGAAACCAAAAGGATCAGATCTTAACAGAACACTAACCTGTGCATTTCATTTGTTTGTGTCCATAGTTGGTGAATCCTGACTTACACACACACTCATGGCCGTCTTTACTGTTTGTGCAGGTTCCTTCTCCACAGATAGATTTATCAATCTTACATACACCTTTAACAACATGAAAACAACATGTTGGAAAAGAATGTGAAATTTCAATGTGTCGAGACTTGGACAGTTTTAAAGGACCTACTCTTGCAGAGTTCATCTGAATCAGTGAAGTTAGTTTCTCCTGACGTCAGTGTGAAGCCCACAGCACACGTGCAGTAATGTGAACCGAGGGTGTTGTGACACGTTGCATTTATTCCACAAACACTGGAATTGTCGCATTCATTTCTGTCTATAATTCAAGTACAACAAAATGTTACATGAAAACTCACATTAGACCAAAAGCAGTGTTGCACAATAGATGGCCAGACAATGTCTATAGCTCTAATGTTTTCTTACCAATACACTGAACTGAACCATTGCTGGAAATGTAGCCATTTTTACATGTGCATGAATAACCTATATGAGGCCCCAGGTTCAGAAAAAGGATCAGATCTTAACAGAACACTAACCTGTGCATTTCATTTGTTTGTGTCCATAGTTGGTGAATCCTGACTTACACACACACTCATGGCCGTCTTTGCTGTTTGTGCAGGTTCCTTCTCCACAGATAGATTTATCAATCTTACATACACCTTTAACAACATGAAAACAACATGTTGGAGAAGGATCAAACATTTCTCAGAATAATCTAAAATTTCTTTTAGATTACTTTACAGTTTTAAAGGACCTACTCATGCAGAGTTCATCTGAATCAGTGAAGTTAGTTTCTCCTGACGTCAGTGTGAAGCCCGCAGCACACGTGCAGTAATGTGAACCGAGGGTGTTGTGACATGTTGCATTTATTCCACAAATACTGGGATTGTCGCATTCATTTCTGTCTGTAATTCAGGGACAGACAATAAACAACATGTTACATGAAAACTCTCACATTAGACTAAAAGTAATGTTGAACAATAGATGGCCAGACAATGTCTATAGCTCTAACACTTTCTTACCAATACACTGAACTCCGTCTTCTGCAATAAACGTCTCTTTCCCATTGCTGGAAATGTAGCCATATTTACATGTGCATAAATAACCTCCTTCAGAATTGACACACACTGCATTGGGACCACACACATCACTTCCATCTATACATTCATTGATGTCTGAAATGAGATGAACAGAGATTCAGATGTTGTTTGTGCTACACAGAGGTCATATGAGAAGATGCGTCATATCAAGTTCTCTTTACCTTCGCATTTAATGCCATCCGCTCCTGTGAAATTGTGAGTTGGTGTGAACCCTCCGTTACAATGACAGTAGTAACTTCCAAGTGTATTGTTGCATATTGCATTTTCTCCACAGACGGGCGGCTGAATAGACTTACACTCATCTTCATCTGTAATGACAGGAAATATATGAATAACCACAGAAGTTCTTCTTTATTTTTGGCTACAGTTTATTAATGAGTGCATGCAGATTCAGTTCATAAATGTGACAATATTATTTGTAACTTTTTTAATTATAGCTATTTTTTAAATAATATAAAACTATCAACAAACTTGATTATCATGTTTTTGTGGGGCCAGTATAAATGTAGACATATAATCCAAGTAAAATCCTGTTGAGCCCTGATATTGCTTAAAGCTTTTGAATAAGAGTTGTATATTATGTTAGTCTTTTTATCCATACCTATGCATTTTCCCCTACTTATTTTTAATCCAACGCCGCAGGTCATCATCATGATGTTCTCTGTCAGTGCCAATAGAAGACCTATAAACACAAATAAAAAGTGTCTGTTACTGCATGTTTAGTGTCTTTGGTGAATAGCTTGATGCACATACAAAGATCCAAATGTCAGAGACCACATTAAAACCTGCAAATAAACAACACAATACTAAGACATTCTGATTTTCATGTTAATTTCCACTTCAACTTTTTACTCTTCATGTTATGTAATTAAAATGTTTGCATTTAATAGAAAATAGAAGCATTTTCATAATTGGCCTTGAATACTGTAAATGAACTGTGTTTTTAAACATTGGTGCCATTGAGCATTAACAGTCGTGCATGTCACACTAAGCCATGATCTAATCTTATATATACTGCAAGTCACGCTGCCAAAATCAGCCTTTATTTATCGCCCATAATCGCTAAATTGTTATTCACAAGGGAAAACAGTCTGAGAAGACAAAGTTGAAAGAAGCATAACAAGATTCATCTATTCATGTAATGCTATTTCCACTCATTGTTCATGACAGTTGCGTTGAGATGATGGCGATTCAGGAAGTGTGAGGTTCTGTGCAGGACTGGAGCAAACAGATTTAACACAACCAGCCCTCAGACGGACACACTGTCACATGCTCTGACCACAGGCAGGGTCACACAGGAGACTCTTAAAAACAGTGTAGGACTTTTTACAACCCACAGTGGTGACTCCACCATAACCGAAGGTGTGGTCTTGCTCAGTGTTGTGCAACCAGACAAACAATTGTTTCATGAATTTGTTCTTATTCTTTTCAGCCTAACAGAAAGGTTTATGTAACATTTCCCCTTTTATAGTTTTTCATTGGTTTAATGCCACCTTCCCATTATTCTGGGCATCTCAACTGTGTGGACAGACCTAAAACACCTTGGATTTCCTGTCCTGATTCGGTTTCCGCTAATATTTTGTCAAAATCAAAGCCAAAATAGTTAGATAGTTCACCCAAAGATGACTATTCTTTTCTGAGGAACACAAGAAAGATATTTTGAGAAACATTTCAGTTTTCTTTTTTTCTTTTTCTTTTTTTCTTTTTTTGTCCAAATAGCAGTCATTGGTTATGAAAACAGTTTTGATTACCAACATTCTTCAAAATATATTATTTTGTGTTCAACAGAAAAAAAAGTCATACAGGTTAAAAAGACATCTCTAGAAGAAATGTTCTATATAGAACTTTAAAGGATTTAACATTTTAGGGGTTACTTCATGAGGTTATTTTAGTTTTTAATAAATTGTTTAAATATATATCTTTTTAATTACATTTTATGAATTAATCAGCTCGTAAACAAACTTTATTAATAGAAATAAAAAAAATTAATAACCTGTTAAACATAAAAGTATTATGCAAATATTTCTCCTTATATTGAACCTTTTTAGCATAAAGGGTTCTTTAAAATTTAGCCAAGAACCCATAAGAGTGAAGGTGCGTAAATAATGACAGAATTGTCATATTTGGCTAAACTAACCCAGCTAAACAACACCCAGTTTCACTTATTGTCCCACAACATCCCATACTGAACGCACACTATTGTGATTTTGAAGGTTCATGACAGTGTTTGTATATATCAGTCCTTGTTTCACAACAATCTCTTACCCAAAATCATGTGCTAATAACCAAACCTTCTTTTATTTCACTTCACAGTTGTTTTCCAAAGACTACAAGAACCGGAGCAGAACCCTCTGCTTATTCTCTATTCATTTCTCACATTTATCTGGTGCTTTCCAGATAACCAGCGCTCATGGACCCTGATTCACAGAAAAACTACCCCATTGTGACATCAGTTTTTCCTATCTGTGGCAGTTTCCTCTCATGGCCATTTGCTGTTTCTCTATTTTTAAAACAGTAAATTACGCAGTTGTCAGCAGGGCAACGTTTGAGTTAGCAAAACCACACAGTGGCTCCACACAAACATCTGTCTCTACATTGATCTGTGGAAACTTCAATCCTACAAAGATCTGAAGTGTGACTCACCCAGACTCAGCAGATACATGTTCCTCATGGTCAAAGAGTCAACGAGAAATGAAAAATCCGATAAAAAGAAAAATAAATGAAAACAGCTTATGATTTGATCCTGATCAATCCCATGCAAGAAATGTCTTGAGACTCTTCAACAGTCGTTCCTCACCAACTGTCTTCTGTTTCCATGCAGGACTAGACTCTTCACTTTCCTCTCACTATCTAGGAAAAAAAAAAAAAAGTTGTGAGGCTTTTTTATTTGAATGCCTCCTTTACTCAATCTTGCTTCCCGAAGTAGGTCTTGTGTCTTTCTCGCTGACTCTAAATGTTGAAGAAGCCTGAAGTGCCAGTGAGAGTTTAGTGAGTGCAGTCCAGCCCCTGCTCTTGCTGACACTGAGAGGGAGGGAGGGAGGCGGGGAAAGGTTGCCAACTAATATAACAATAAAATGAAAATAGGCTTCATCATAGTGTCAGTTTGGTGTTGAGTAAAGTTCCTTGGATGTTAATTTTGTTCTCAGAATCTTTACTATTTCATTAAAACCCAAAAATAAATAAATAAATAATATTGTTAATATTACATATACAGCATTACAGTTAAAGTCAAACAAATCAACACTCTTTGAGGCAAATCAACACTCTTTGAAAAAAAAAAGTTAAAAAAAAAAAGTTTAAATGGGATTCTAGAACCGTCTGAGGATCTTGACTGAATTTTAGGGAAGACCAATGAGCTTCTAAATTAGGAATTGTCTTAAATATTGACAAAATACTTACGTTTAATTGTTTATTTATTATTATAATTTTTTTTTAAAAAGTGTTTACAAGGTTTTTAATTCATTCAATTTAATCAAATTTAAAAAATGAATTAAAACAAAATTCATTAAACTAAATACATAAAATAATCCCATGATGGGAACCCCTACATGAATAGAAACCTTTAAGGTTTTATATATGGAAACTTTTCTTCTGACGCATGTACATTAATGCTTACAGATGTCCAAAACAATAATTGGCTCACAAAATGTGGCTTATTTGAAACATTTATCATAAATTTGTGTTATTATACATTTAAGTACCGTGTAAACTGAATTAACATGTACTTACTAAAGTGTTATTAATTATTTATTTTTAAATAAATACTTAGAAAACCCTGAATTATCGCTGAATCAATATGCTGTTTAACACATGATGTGTGCATTTGTACGTGTTACTTCCTGTTTTCGAGTTGCTATGAAGGTGACGTTATTCAAGAACGTTCTACTGTTTCATCTCCCATGCAGTTTCTAATGGGTATTTGTAACAATCGTCTTATGTTCCTCCCTAAAAATGCTTTAACCAAAATAACCTTTAGCCTGTATTCATACCAGAGGTGCCTATGGGAATGATTGGGTGACAGATTTAAAGCCACATTGTGCTGACATTGACCGAAGTTAAACAATGTCTTTGGGCTAGATTAATGAATTGGACAGGTCAACAAGTAATGTCCCAGACCCCTTTGTGTAGTGTTGGTGTTGCTGTGATGTGGAGATTGATTCTTTCATGTCGCAGCTTTACAGGAATTGTGGGACAGAAATGGCTTTATTTTTACATCATATTTCAAAATTGATTTGGGAGATATCTCTACCCTGATTATGAATAGATAACAAGACATGTTGTTTTGAAAAATGTTTGATAAATGAACTTTCTCATACAGCCCACAGAACTCAAACCAAACACATACAGAGTGATAAACCACTTTCATGTTTCCGTCTTGTGGTTAGTTACCGTGACGACACACTTTTTACGCCCATAGAAGTGTCAAACGGATCATGTTGTGTGCAGTATGTCAAATATATGAAGTACATATACAACATAATAATTTGGGTCGGTTTCTGAATTTCCTCATTGTATGCCCATGCCTACTGCAACAGTTTATTAAACACCATCTAGTCAGTTATTGGTCTAGTTCTTGTGTTCTGACCGACACTCGAGAGTGATTACCACACAAAAAGTAGTTCCAGCAGTAGAAGTATAATACAGTCCTTTTAAGTCTCCCCAACATCAACAGTACGTTTTTTGTTAACCTTTTACCATATGTCTTGGAGTATCGCAATAATTTCGTATTGTGAGTTCAGTATCGTGATATGTATCGAATTGTGATATGAGGATATCGTTACACCCCTACCATATTGGTGTCCACTGCCGTGACGCTACATTCATCGGATTTAATACCTGCCGAAGAGAAAGTTCACTCACGCGCCATGCATGTCGTCCAAACCCACTGCCAACAAACATGAAAAGCCCAATTTATACTTCTGCGTCGAACTCACGCCGTAGCTACGCGTGTAGCGTGCGTACCATTCGCCGTACCCTGACGCGCACCTTTCCAAAAATGTAACAAAGCGGCAATTCTACGCGGACACAAGCGTCGTGATTGGTCTGTTAGAACAGCTCCCCGGGTTTCACATGCTCCGTCTGCATGTGTAATTGCACGTCAACGCGGACAACGACGCAGAAGTATAAATACCAAAAAGCGTATCAAAGCGGAAAAGCATAGTCCAAAGCGTAGTCTATAGCGTAGAGGCTCCGGCGTATGTCCGACGCAGAAGTATAAATCAGCCTGTACACACCGGGACGAATCAGCACGCGTTAAGGCCAATTTATACTTCTGTGTCGAGGGTACGCCGTAGTGTACGGCGTTGGCTACGCACGTAGGCGACGCCGTTGTGAGCTTTTGTACTTCTGCGTTCAGGTCTTGGTTGCTCTGCAGTACTGCACCGAAAAGCTAGTTGGCGGCAGAGGGTTTTAATGTTCCACTGTGTTTAGATTCCTCGCGGCTAGGTTACTACAAGCAATAGTGACAGAAAGAGAGCGGATCATGTTGGAGTTGGAGCTTATTGAGGTGGAAAAACAGTTAATTTTAGTGAAATTACTAAAACTGAAAGGCAGAAACGAGAGAAGACGTCGGAGGAGATGGTACGTGTGGAAATGCGTGAGAAGGTACGTGCGGAAATGCGTAGGAGGAAATACGATGCTACCAAGCCAATCACCGATCTTGCGGTCCGCGTCGTCGCGACGTGTAGTTACATTTTGAGGAGGTGCACGTCAGGCTACGGCGAAGGGTATGCGATATGGGACGCGTCTGTGCGTATGCTACGCCGTACCTACTGCGTGCACCCTACGCAGAAGTATAAATTGGCCTTTATTCGTCAGCGTTTTTCAACGCCTTTTTATTGTGTTCACACCCAAGTGATTTTCACTGACGATGAGCTAAGTGAACATGCAAATTCTTTCCCTGACATTAGATGGCGCCAATTTGCTCTGCAATACCACTCCATAACAGTTCTCTTTTATCAAGATGTTTGTAGTCCCAGTCGCGTTTGTCATATAGTTCTTTATTTTCTAGCACCAACGAGAACAGCAGCTCTACACTCGCCTCGCATCTTCCTCGTCTTATTTCTTCCTGGCTGTGTAGACGGCGATGCGTATAACTTCTTCACCGTTGCATATGTGTGCTCGGCAAGACCGTTTTGTGTTTGAGCGCCCCCAAGTTGTGTTTTACTGTATCTTCAGAAGCTCCAAACACGTGAGCAAAAGCGCCAATCTCATTGGTCGGTTAGTTTTTGACGCGGCGCATCAAACTAAATAAACGAACCCGAGGCATTTTTTTAAAAATGATGCTTTTACGCATGGCGTTTTAAGCCAAGTTCACACTACAGGATTTTAAGCCCGATTTGCAAATTGTTGAGCTCGCCGACAGGTCAGGGTGTTATCGCGTGCAAATCGCGGGGGATTAGTGGACAATGAAGGCTTGCCAATCTGTTAGTATGAAAGAGCCAACAACGCAGCGAAAACGCTCGCAGACGCGTCGCCGAGCCCAGAAAAATATCTAGCTGCTAGATATCCAGAGCCGTCGCACGACTCAACCTCAGTGATGTCATGAGTACAGCCAATCATAGCAACGCATGGGTTGAGGACACCAGGTAAATCTTTGTTTTTATTTTTATTTTTTGCATTTTTTCTCAGAGCAGATTGTCGCGCAAACAGTGTGCAGTACTAGTTTCTGTCTGACGTCCATATTCACGTGTGTTTCGCGTCATTTCTGGTTCGTTTTATTGCGTGGATTTTCATGACAAAACGTGGTTTGTAGACAAGATAGAATCGTTGGGTGACAGAGTTGTTGTCAACTCGTTATTTATTTGATTATTTTCAGGATTTAGACCGTACCATAGTACTGAAACAGCTCTCATTAGAGTAAAAAAAAAAAAACGATTTGCATTATCATCCGATCGTGGTTGTATCTCTATGTAGTGCGTTGTCAACCTCCTGTTGTGGATCAATCACGTTGTGTTGTATGGTGTGAACAGCTAAAAACTTGAACACTCCTGATTTGACTAAGAGCAAGTCATGTAGTGTGAACCGCACAGTTCAGCCCGACGTTTTAAAATCATGTAGTGTGAACAAGGCTTTACGCGTCGGTGTGAACACTCATATTGGTGCCCTTTGTTTAGTCACGAGGCGTTAAACGTTGCCGAATAGCGTACGCGAAATTCGTCCCGGTGGGAACAGGCCTTTAAAGGGTTAGTTCACCCAAAAATAAAAAAATAAGTCATTAATTACTCACCCCCATGCTGTACCAACCCCGTAAGACCTTCGTTCATCTTCGGAACACAAATAAAGATATTTTTGATTGAATCTGAGAGCTGGATCAGTCCTACATAGACGGCCTAAGGGACTGGCTCTTGACGGCCCATAAAGTCATTAAAGAAAAGGTTTAAATATTCCATGTGCCTACAGCGGCTCAATTATAAGTTTATCAAGCGACGAGACTACTTTTTGTGCGAAAAAAACATAAATAACGACTTAATTCGACTATTCTATTACTTCCTTATGGGCGCATGCGCGAGAACTGAGACGAGGACGTTCTTCTCCTTCGTCTACTTCTTGTTACCGGCTGCTCCGCTTAGGAGTTTTACCGCCACCTACCGTATAAGATGATGTGCTGATATAGCTGGAAGCGCAAAACTTTCTGTTTACAAGCAGAGGAAGATGCACGCTGTACATACGCTTTTCAATTTGCGTATTTTCCGCACTATAAGGTGCACTTAAAAGCCTTTAATCTTCTCAAAAAACGACAGTGTTCCTTATAATCCGGAGCGCCTTATATATGGATCATCATTTTATACGGTAGGTGGCGGTAAAACTCCTAAGCAGAGCAGCCCGTAACAAAAAGTAGTCGAATGAGAACGTCCTCGTCTCAGTTCTCGCGCATGCGCCCATAAGGAAGTAATAGAATAGTCGAATAAAGTCGTTATTTATGTTTTTTTCGCACTAAAAATAGTCTCGTCGCTTGATAAACTTATAATTGAGCCGCTGTAGGCACATGAAATATTTAAACCTTTTCTTTAATGACTTTATGGGCCGTCAAGAGCCAGTCCCTTAGGCAGTCTATAGGACTGATCCAGCTCTCAGATTCAATCAAAAATATCTTTATTTGTGTTCCGAAGATGAACGAAGGTCTTACGGGGTTGGTACAGCATGGGGGTGAGTAATTAATGACTTAATTTTCATTTTTGGGTGAACTAACCCTTTAAGAGGGGATGCAGAACGAAGGAGCTGTAGATGAGTTTGAAATAATAATGCAGGCATACACTGAAAGATGAAGCTTTACAGACTTTAGTCAGAACTCATGCTGTTAAGAGCAGCTTGAGTTACAGCTTGCTTCATCTTATCCCGCACATACCACTACTACGCCAATTCCCAGTCCTTTTCAATAAAGTCAGAGAAGTACACCGATGGACAGTAAATTACCAAATCACCCAATTTCCATAAACACAAAATAATCATACAAAAATAAATCTAGCATCGTGACAGCAGCACGCATTGTTTTCATTTTCTTCAATTCCAGAAATTTTAAATGTTATTTCATTTGAACATCATGCTGCTTTGTTGATGGATTGTGTTTTTTTAATTTCATGATCGATCTAGAATATGAATGAGGAAATGTTCAGTTTAATTATATCTCTATTCTGTTCTGCTTTCTCTTTTATGGTTCATAGGGTAGATGGTCAGAACAGGATATGAATAGGAAATTACAACAGATGGAGCAGGTCTGAAACATTTCAGAATAAACACATACCTCTCTCATTGTTCTGCAGTGAACAATGAGAGAGACTCTGCAGTAGTGTTGTAGTTTTCATCACTGTTAGAATATGAAATAATACAAAATAGGGTTCTCCTCACATTGTGTCAAAACAATGGTTGTGGGGAAAATAGTCAAGAGACAAGCGAGCGGTGAGATTTTGCGTAGTGTTACAGTATTGTTCTTGTTTTCTCACAGACCAACTGTTATTAATAAGTACTGCTATTATTCTCAGAAAACTCAGATTTCAGACGATCATCTGAATATGGGAGAAGAATAAGAATCTGAATAAGGAAGTAGCAAATGTTGAAAACTGATTTTTAAAAGTTGTAATTTTTTTTATGAATATTAAAGTTCAAAAGAACAGCATTTCTTTTAAATTCATTTTTTTTAAGTCTTCAAGATCAATTCAATCTGTCCTTGCTGAATAAAGGCATTATTTTTCTTAAATATTAAATATAAAAAAAGCTTCTGAGCCCATACTGTATTGTTGCCATTTTAAGTATCCTACATCAATCTAGTTCTGCTCAGCGTTGTCTACCAAAGTTTATCTTGTGCTACTGAAACCCACAGCTCTTCCTCTCATTCTACTCTTGTCCTACACACTGCTGACAGCAAGAGAATGAGTGCTGAGAAATGCTTTATTCCCATGGTATGATGTTTGGTAGAACTGGGATTTTGGTGCACAGTATTTATAAACCAACCCCACACTTGGGAAACACTCTAGCATAAGAGAACATGAATGTCGAGTAAAGAGTGTGATTGCAGATGTGATGGAAGCCACATGATTTTTTATACAGAAACAAATATATTCAAACAGTTTTTCTATATAACATGCTTCTTACTTTCTGTAACATAGTCTTTCATTTGGGTGTGTTTGTTTTATTTTATATTCTATAACCAGTGGTGGAATGTAACGAAGTACAAATACTTTGTTACTTTACTTAAGTACATTTTTCACCTATTTTTACTTTACTTAAGTAGAATAAATAGTGCATACTTTTTACTTTTACTTCGTCACATTTTGCAGCAATTATTATACTTTCTACTCCACTACATTTCTACAACTTCTGTTACTTTTTCATTACATTTTCTAAACAGTTTTTCCCGTCAAAACGTAATCTGACCGTCCTTCTGTTGCACGTTTGTCTCACCAGTGACGTTTGGACGGTTTGGTTGCCATAGATATATCAACCCGGTCACACTAAATGGGTCTCGCACGCAGTGTGTTATTTGTTTTTACGTGCATAGGAAACGCACCGTGTGTAATATACGTTTGGTTAGGATTATGGCAAGCCAAGAGGTTCAGAATTACACCAAAAATTAATTGCGTTTACTGCCAAACATAGTTATTAATATATAGTAAGGATAACCATTTGCCTAATTGCAAGCTTGTTTCAGAAATATTGTCAACATTTTTTTTCCATAATTATTGAACATCATTATAGGACTATTAGGTTGAATGAGTTAGAATTAAATGTTTTATTAATCATTAGAAAATAGACATTAAGAGAATCAATTATTATGCAAGTACTTTTACTTTTAATACTTAAAGTACATTTAAAATCAGGTACTTTTTACTTTTTACTTAAGTATGGTTGTCATTGTGTTACTTCTACTTTTACTAAAGTAAACATTTATGTGGTTATTTGTACTTTTACTTAAGTACTGAGATTCAGTACTTCCTCCACCCCTGTCTATAACACATTGCGTGAATTAAGGGTGATACGGACATACGGTCGAATGGGACCGTATAAATATACAGAGTTTATTTTCTCACCTAATGGGTGAAAATCATTTCTTTTCTTTGCTGAGCAGTATAGCTGTGAAACCACATAATTGACATAGGATGCCCTTATTGGTGTGACATCCTGTAGGTGGGCGGGGCAGGCATCGAACAGGAAGTTGACCCTGAAGTACGTGAAACGTGAACTGTGGAAAATGACATTAGCTTTTGCTGATTTCATAAAAATATTCATGAAATAGCAAGATTTTGCTCAAATAAAACGACCATTAAAGGTTTGTGCAAGTTAAATGAGTTGCTCAACAAGGTGCTGAAAGCATTCTTTAGAAATGTTGGCCCATATTGATAGTATAGCATCTTGCAGCTGATGGAGATTTGTGGGATGCACATCCAGGGCACGAAGCTCCCGTTCCACCACATCCCAAAGATGCTCTATTGGGTTGAGATCTGGTGACTGTGGCGGCCATTTTAGTACAGTGAACTCATTGTCATGTTCAAGAAACCAATTTGAAATGATTCGAGCTTTGTGACATGGTGCATTATCCTGCTGGAAGTAGCCATCAGAGGATGGGGACATGGTGGCCATAAAGGGATGGACATGGTCAGAAACAATGCTCAAGTAGGCCGTGGCATTTAAACGATTCCCAATTGGCACTAAGGGGCCTAAAGTGTCCCAAGAAAACATCCCCCACACCATTACACCACCACCATCAGCCTGCACAGTGGTAACAAGGCATGATGGGTCCACGTTCTCATTCGGTTTACGCCAAATTCTGACTCTACCATCTGAATGTCTCAACAGAAATCAAGACTCATTAAACCAGGCAACATTTTTCCAGTATTTAACTTGGTGAACTCTTGCAGTTTTGTCTTTTTAGTCTTTAACCTCTGCTTCTGGACTGTTTGTGTTGTTGTACACGTATAAAACCATTTGTTGTGTGATCAGGATTTGTTTGTGCTGGATTGGTTTTCCATGTTCTTTTTTTGCTCTTGTTGGTTCACACCTACAGGCCAGGATTTCTGAGCAGAAGAGATGTTATATCAGGGATCTTTTTTCAGCATGCACACCAACCATGACAATACATCACAAATCAGAGTTTAAGCAGTAAGAAGCATTGATGATAAATTAAGAATTGCCAAATTGAAAATATAAGTTTGTTTCCAGGTTCACTGGGCCTTGCCTTCCTGTCTGTGGAGGGGTGTTGTTGTTGTGTGTTGGGTTTGCAATGCATTACCCTTACTGGAATTATCAAACATATATTTAAAGTTAGGCAGGATAGATATGACTACTCTAAAGGTTCATTATCATGTGATGAAAGCTAAAATCTTTAACTGTCTCCATCCTGTCTTTCAGGTATGCTCTTTGAAGTGCATTTTAAAGCAAGTTTTCTTAAAGCTTTCTCTTCTGCTCAAAGGCATGTAGGTGTGAACCAATAGAGACGAAAGGAAGCATGAAAAAATAATCCAGCACAATCACTTCCTTATCACACAATACAGAAGCAGGGCAGGGGTCAAAGGAGACACCACTGGGTCATAAATCATATTTGACATACAGTCTGTTATATTTTCTTCTTGTGTTGTAGTGCTACGAGTATAATATATTATTATAAAAAGCAAAAGATGTTGTTACAAGGGTGTAACAGACTGAAGACAGGCAAAGGAAGAAAGTTAAAACACGTCATTTACCGGTAATAAGGGTTCACAAAATAAACACTAAACACTGATCTGAGGAAAAGGAGGAACTTAAGTACAAACGTCCAAACAACACAGCTAAACCAAACACACTCATAATGATGGTGGGCATGGAAAAAAAGGAGGAGAGGGGGAATGAACAAAGGAAGACAGAAAACTAGGGAATACAAACTAAAAGTCCATGAATAGTAAAGCAAACTGAACATGACTGTGACAGATATATGCATACTTTGTAATTTTTAAAGGACAGATACAAATGAAACCTGTAATGGTAAAACACTGAAAAGTCATGTAAGCGGAGACAGTGCATACATCGCTG
The DNA here is from genome assembly GCF_988280905.1 of Pimephales promelas. Classification (NCBI taxonomy): domain Eukaryota; kingdom Metazoa; phylum Chordata; class Actinopteri; order Cypriniformes; family Leuciscidae; genus Pimephales; species Pimephales promelas. Next base: position 11,567,182 of record NC_142771.1, on the reverse strand, counting down.
TGATTGGCTGATTTTAAACGGAATTCCATGTGATGTTTATGAAACCTACTTTGTTTACAGCAGATTGAGTATATGAGAACAGTTGTGTATTAAAGGGATACTCCACTTATTTTTTTGGACACAGGCTTATTTTACAACTCCCCCCAGAGTTAAACAGTTGAGTTTTACCGTTTTCGAATCCATTCAGGTGATTTTCTGATATTTAGAAGAATATCAATAACCAGACAGTAGTAGGAAAAAAGTATACTATGGAAGTCAATGAGACCAGAAACTGTCGGTTTACTGAAATTCTTCTAAATATCAGAAAATCGGCTGAATACATTACGGTAAAACCTCTGGGGGAGTGGTAAAATGAGCCTATTTACAAAAAAAGTGGAGTATCCCTTTAATATTAATAGCTAAATATTATTAGTAGCAAATAAAACGTACACTTCCCTATTCTGTAGTTATTGTTTCTGAATCAACACTTATAAAGTTGGTGAGACTTTAATGTGAATTGGTTTGAATAAATATCGGCCCCTTTCAACAAAATGCTATGCAATAATGGTTTCTTGTTAATGGTGATAAAGTACACAGTGTTTTGTTGGTGAGCTCTTCCTTAGCAACTCCTCGTGCACTTTCATCTCTACGTTCATCTTGAGAGCTTATATAGGGCTTAATTTAAACCAGGAACTCCCCAACAGCCACCTCTTCCGCCAAGAAAACCACAAGACCAAACAGGGCATGTGTTACAGTTTCACACTGACTGTGTGGAGGAGTTATGTCTGAAAGCAGATGAGTGCATGACGAACACACTAAACATGATGCCGCTCTCTGACTGTGTAGTGATCCCAGATTATGATGTTTTCACATTATCACAGTTGCTGGTGTAAACATCCATAGTAACCACAATCACCAGAGTACATCTTATGAATAAAATGAGTGGTACTTGAGGTTATAAATTATGTTTCTTCTATGTGGTGAGTGGTTTTCAGTGTGTTTTTGGTTATGTCTTGGTTTTCTAGGTGGTTGCTATCTGATGTTCTGGTCTGTGAATATGATTGGGCCACTTGTAATCTTTGGTGATATTTTGGGCCTGCTTTATCATCCATCAGGTGCAGTTTGTAAGTCTAGATTAGATCAATACATCTTCCCCTAACAAGCTTCATTATTTGAGATATCATTCATGTCAATATAGCACAAATGATGTGGGCCAAAGTTAATACTACTATTTTACTAAGAGCAATAGTTACAATGATGCTTGCATTATTTATGACCACTGCACTGACTGTATCCATTTGACAAGACTGGACATTCGCACAGTTATAATACAATATGGTTGTGTATATATACTGCTTCCTGTTTTCATTCAGGTTATTGACCTTTCGCACATCCTCTGCGAGAGGCCTATAGTTAAAGTGACAGTTTACCCAAAATAATTTACTCACCCTCATGTCATTGCAAACCCATAAGACTTTCCTTTATCTCTGAAAATGCTTATGCTCTGATAATATTCCCCAGCTCGAAGCATTGTTTTTATCCCGCAGGACAATGCTCCAATCCACACAGCCATGCCAACCGAGGTCAAGACCCAGTCACGGCCATCACAACATCCAGACCTGAACCCCACTGAAAACCTCTGGAATGATCAAGAGTAAGATGGATGGTCACAAACCATTAAACAAAGTCGAACTGCTTGAATTTTTTCGCCAGGAGTGGCATAACATTGCCCAACAGCAATGTGACCGACTGATAGGGAGCATGCCAAGACGCATGAAATGCATGATTACTGAACTCTTCCTAAGTTAAAACATTAGTATTGTGTTGTTTAAAAATGAGCATAAAACTTTGTCTTTGCATTATTCGAGGTATAAAAAACATTGCATCTTTTTTTCATTATTTTGACCAGTTGTCATTTTCTGCAAATAAGGCCTTCTAAAGAAATGTTGTCAGTAGTTTGTAGAATAAAAAAAAAAAAAAAACAATACCGGTTCTTTTCCCACACAAACAGATACAGATAAATAATACATCCAGAAAAACTGCTAATTTTGCAGTGGTCTCTTATTATTTATTTTTAAATATATATATATATATTTATGCATGTTAACATTAAAAAAAACGTTTCAGTCATTCATACATGGCAACAGCGCCTCCTACAGGCACCCAGCTGCCAGTAAGAGCTGATACTTGTTACAGTAGCATCTTTCTTAAAGACATTTTTTGTCTTTTTCAGTTATCCAGATCCCTTTGCCTGTGTTAATACAGCACACATGCTCGCCTGTCGCCTTGCTCTGTTCTGTGATGCGTGTTCGTGACTCTCCTGTTCGAACTCGTTCAACAAAGTGAATGAATCTTTTCCGAGTCATTTGGTTCATTCAACAAATCTTTTTTTGAGTCATTTCGCTCATTTTGATGAACTAGTTCGAGCTTAAACTATACTTCTCTAAAAAAAGTGAAAGTGTGGGGGATGGATGTGTCATTTAAATTTGGGCATGTTACGTAGACCCCTGTTCGGGGGCATGCTCCCCCGCAAGAAAATTTGGTACATTTTAAGGTTAAATGCATCAATTTGGAGCACATTGAGAGCTCAAAATTAAGAGCTTCAACTGGATTCGACCCAGGCCTGTGCACATTGAACAACGAAAAAGCATTGACTTGTTGCTTACCTAAAGAGGGCTCAAACATCTTTATAGTTATGATATAGAGTCTGTCATTATATTCTATATTACGCTATCAAAATTACAATACTTTTGTCCTAATTTATTCACTTGTAAGAAATAAACCCTTGAGCTTTTATTTAGGAGAAAACACAGAACACCATGCTGATCGTGTGAGCAAAGAGCGCGTTTTTTTTTTTTTTTTTTTTCAAATCACGCAGCATTACAAACAGAATGCCTAACGCAAGTCTTGTACTGTTTATCCAAAAATACGAAATATAATAATGAAAACACTGGACATGTCAATAAAACATAAACATAACATCTTCCCAAACACATATCAAGCTTATTTAAAAACCTCGAAAGCATAAACACTCATTCAAAGTACCTGGAAAAGGGAGATGTAAACAACCATAAGTTCCCGCCTCCTCAGCACGAGCTGACCGATACATCTAACACATCAAGAGAGGCGGGACTTAAGGCAGAACAGCCAATCATCAGCCGGACACACTCAAAGCCGGTGTCATGTTTGAGAGGAGACAGCCGCAGCGAGCACACACACACACACACTGAGCGCCAGAGAAACGGAGGAGCGACTGTAGGAAGGCGTTTGTGTAAAACTGTGGAAAAATGGCAGAAAAAGTGCGGGTGTTGAACACTCTCACCGAGAAAAGTGTGGGTGTTAAAACACCCACATCCCCAACGGTTGCGACGCCCCTGATCCTGAGAACTGCTCAGAAACGGTTTCCTGAGAACTGCTCAACATCTCCCAGACGTAATTAAAGCAGGACGTTTGCTGATGTCCGTCTGTTATTACTGTTGCGCAGCAGGTCAGTTTAGGGAAGCAAGTAAGTTAGAGTATGGGTACACAGCCGACGTCGACGAGTGGACGCGCTAGGGTATAAGATTGGTAGGTAGTTAGATTTAGGGAAAATTCACGACACCATACAAGCATAGGCGGAAATCGCATCGTCAGGACCCCCCCCTATCTGAGGGTTGTCCCCCCCAAAAAAAAACATTAAAATATGTGTATTGTAAATAATGTAATGATATATTCTTAAAATAATTAAGAAATAAAATAACACAAATGCAAACGGGGCAATTACGAAAAAAGCGTTCTAAACATTTTGAGACCCCCCTCCCTTGCCTCACAGTGCGTTGGTCCACCGCCTCCGTCCCTTTTACCTCAGACAAGTGGGCATAATAATATTCTAACTTTAATTATTATTCTAAATTCGCACACTATGGTTCTGGTGAATATGAATATTAAACAGCTCACAGGTACATTTTGTAAATCACACACTGTCAGAGATCTGGTAAAGATGAAGAGTTCAGATGCAAAAGCCTCTAAATGCCATTTGAAATTTTCTTCTAGAATGATCATTTTTATCAAACTTGTATATTTAAGTTCAGTGATTTCACTTAAATGGCAATGATAATTACCTATTAATTGTTATTTAAGTGAAATTACTGAACTTAAATATACAAGTTTGATCAAAATCATCCTTAAAGAAGAAAATTTCAAATGGCATTTAGAGGCTTTTGCATCTGAACTCTTCAGATGAGATGAGTTCAGGTGCACGTCCATTGTTTCGCCGCAGAATTGGGCAACTTTTAACTTTTACCCCTGTTGCCGCAGGTTATGCAATACTCCTGGTGTCGTTTCTGTTAACCAAGCAGTTTCACTACTTTCTGCTTTTGTTTTTACATCTGTCATCATTCAGTCAGTATGCAGCTCTGTCAACTTCCTCTTCTGCTCTGTGAGTATTTTTTCTTTTTCTTTGTTTATTATGACAGACACATGAAATTTATTATTCTAAAATTTAATAATGACAGACACATTATTAAATTTATTATGACAGACACATGAAACTTCACTAAGGCACTGGATTATAAAAAAAATCTTCCAGATTAAATGGACTGAGGCCATTTAGACACAATGAAACACATTTATTTTATTTTTCTCATGTTGAATTTTTTGTGCATCTTTTCAATGTTCAAATTTAATTAATTTACTTTCAGTTTGGTCCTGTGATTGAAAGTAACTGCAAATGCATTTATCTCGGCAGTGATGTCAACATTCAGTTGCTTATACATTGGTTACGGAGGCGTATTGCATTCACTTGAATTAATTAACTCATTAATTAAGAAAAACAGAGCAAAAAAAAAAAATTCCATTAAAAATTAACTCATTAATTCAGAAAAACAGAGCAAAAAAATTTCTCATGAAAAATTAACTCGTTAATTCAGAAAAACGGACTCATCGTACTACGGAGGTGTATTGCATTCACTTGAAGAAAAAAAATCTACTCTGTTTTTCTGAATTAAGGAGTTAATTTTTCATGAGAAAAATTTTTTTTGCTCTTTTTTCTCAAGAAAAACTAACTCATTAATTCAGAAAAACAGAGCAAATTTTTTTTCTCATGAAAAATTAACTCATTAATTCAGAAAAACAGAGCAAAACCTTTTTTTCTTATGAAAAATTAACTCATTAATTCAGAAAAACAGAGCAAAAACTTTTTTTCTCATGAAAAATTAACTCATTAATTCAGAAAAACAGAGCAATTTTTTTCTCATGAAAAATTAACTCGTTAATTCAGAAAAACAGAGTAGATTTTTTTTCTTCAAGTGAATGCAATACGCCTCCGTACAATACGCCTCCGTAGATCAGGATGTTGCCATGAAGTTCCCTAAACAGTTTTCTCTGCAATGGCAAAATCTGTCAAATAAAATCATCATCTGCACTTTAGTTAACTTTAGTTCTACAAAGTAGACAAACCTCACCAGAAATAAGAACATTTGAGTGTGTTGCACAAGCATTGGCACATAGGCTGTTATAATATGTCTGATGTATATAAAAAAGATCAGCACACACAATGAGTTTTTCTCTTTATGTTTTTAGTGCTGCTTTCAAACATCCACTCTGAACACACTGAAGGTGATTATATTTGATTTATATTTCATCAACACTAACTGTTTCAAGCCAGCTGAAAAAAAATTAGTTTTACATTTGTAGGACTAAATACAATTGCCTATTTAAAAATCTTGCCTTTTTAACATCGTCAGTCTATTTTTCACAAATATTGTGTTTATTGTTGGAGTCTTGAGATCGAACAGATGATTTCAATGAATTGATAGTGCTCAATGATTTGGTGACTACCTCAAGATCTCGATACTATCTTGAGGCCACAAATTACTATCTCGAGGCCACGAGTCGGTATCTCGAGGCCACGAGTCGGTATCTCGAGGCCACGAGTCGGTATCTCGAGGCCACGAGTCGGTATCTCGAGGCCACGAGTCGGTATCTCGAGGCCACGAGTCGGTATCTCGAGGCCACGAGTCGGTATCTCGAGGCCACGAGTCGGTATCTCGAGGCCACGAGTCGGAATCTCGAGGCCACGAGTCGGAATCTCGAGGCCACGAGTCGGAATCTCGAGGCCACGAGTTGGTATCTCGAGGCCACGAGTTGGTATCTCGAGGCCACGAGTTGGTATCTCGAGGCCAGGAGTTGGTATCTCGAGGCCACGAGTTGGTATCTCGAGGCCACGAGTTGGAATCTCGAGGCCACGAGTTGGAATCTCGAGGCCAGGAGTTGGTATCTCGAGGCCACGAGTTGGTATCTCGAGGCCACGAGTTGGTATCTCGAGGCCACGAGTTGGTATCTCGAGGCCACGAGTTGGTATCTCGAGGCCACGAGTTGGAATCTCGAGGCCACGAGTTGGAATCTCGAGGCCACGAGTTGGAATCTCGAGGCCACGAGTTGGTATCTCGAGGCCACGAGTTGGTATCTCGAGGCCACGAGTTGGTATCTCGAGGCCACGAGTTGGTATCTCGAGGCCACGAGTTGGTATCTCGAGGCCACGAGTTGGTATCTCGAGGCCACGAGTTGGTATCTCGAGGCCACGAGTTGGTATCTCGAGGCCAGGAGTTGGTATCTCGAGGCCAGGAGTTGGTATCTCGAGGCCAGGAGTTGGTATCTCGAGGCCACGAGTTGGTATCTCGAGGCCACGAGTTGGTATCTCGAGGCCACGAGTTGGTATCTCGAGGCCAGGAGTTGGTATCTCGAGGCCACGAGTTGGTATCTCGAGGCCACGAGTTGGTATCTCGAGGCCACGAGTTGGAATCTCGAGGCCACGAGTTGGTATCTCGAGGCCACGAGTTGGTATCTCGAGGCCACGAGTTGGTATCTCGAGGCCACGAGTTGGTATCTCGAGGCCACGAGTTGGTATCTCGAGGCCACGAGTTGGTATCTCGAGGCCACGAGTTGGTATCTCGAGGCCACGAGTTGGTATCTCGAGGCCACGAGTTGGTATCTCGAGGCCACGAGTTGGTATCTCGAGGCCACGAGTTGGTATCTCGAGGCCACGAGTTGGTATCTCGAGGCCACGAGTTGGTATCTCGAGGCCACGAGTTGGTATCTCGAGGCCACGAGTTGGTATCTCGAGGCCACGAGTTGGTATCTCGAGGCCACGAGTTGGTATCTCGAGGCCACGAGTTGGTATCTCGAGGCCACGAGTTGGTATCTCGAGGCCACGAGTTGGAATCTCGAGGCCACGAGTTGGAATCTCGAGGCCACGAGTTGGTATCTCGAGGCCACGAGTTGGAATCTCGAGGCCACGAGTTGGTATCTCGAGGCCACGAGTTGGTATCTCGAGGCCACGAGTTGGTATCTCGAGGCCACGAGTTGGTATCTCGAGGCCACGAGTTGGTATCTCGAGGCCACGAGTTGGTATCTCGAGGCCACGAGTTGGTATCTCGAGGCCACGAGTTGGTATCTCGAGGCCACGAGTTGGTATCTCGAGGTCACGAGTTGGTATCTCGAGGCCACGAGTTGGTATCTCGAGGCCACGAGTTGGTATCTCGAGGCCACGAGTTGGTATCTCGTGGCCACGAGTTGGTATCTCGTGGCCACGAGTTGGTATCTCGAGGCCACGAGTTACTATCTCGAGGCCACGAGTTGGTATCTCGAGGCCAGGAGTTGGTATCTCGAGGCCACGAGTTGGTATCTCGAGGCCACGAGTTGGTATCTCGAGGCCACGAGTTGGAATCTCGAGGCCACGAGTTGGTATCTCGAGGCCACGAGTTGGTATCTCGAGGCCACGAGTTGGTATCTCGAGGCCACGAGTTGGTATCTCGAGGCCACGAGTTGGTATCTCGAGGCCACGAGTTGGTATCTCGAGGCCACGAGTTGGTATCTCGAGGCCACGAGTTGGTATCTCGAGGCCACGAGTTGGTATCTCGAGGCCACGAGTTGGTATCTCGAGGCCACGAGTTGGTATCTCGAGGCCACGAGTTGGTATCTCGAGGCCACGAGTTGGTATCTCGAGGTCACGAGTTGGTATCTCGAGGCCACGAGTTGGAATCTCGAGGCCACGAGTTGGAATCTCGAGGCCACGAGTTGGTATCTCGAGGCCACGAGTTGGAATCTCGAGGCCACGAGTTGGTATCTCGAGGCCACGAGTTGGTATCTCGAGGCCACGAGTTGGTATCTCGAGGCCACGAGTTGGTATCTCGAGGCCACGAGTTGGTATCTCGAGGCCACGAGTTGGTATCTTGAGGTCACGAGTTGGTATCTTGAGGCCACGAGTTGGTATCTTGTGGCCACGAGTTGGTATCTTGAGGCCACGAGTTACTATCTTGAGGCCACGAGTTGGTATCTTGAGGCCACGAGTTACTATCTTGAGGCCACGAGTTGGTATCTTGTGGCCACGAGTTGGTATCTTGAGGCCACGAGTTGGTATCTAGAGGCCACGAGTTGGTATCTTGAGGCCACGAGTTGGTATCTCGAGGCCACGAGTTGGAATCTCGAGGCCACGAGTTGGTATCTCGAGGCCACGAGTTGGTATCTCGAGGCCACGAGTTGGAATCTCGAGGCCACGAGTTGGTATCTCGAGGCCACGAGTTGGTATCTCGAGGCCACGAGTTGGTATCTCGAGGCCACGAGTTGGTATCTTGAGGCCACGAGTTGGTATCTCGAGGCCACGAGTTGGTATCTCGAGGCCACGAGTTAGTATCTTGAGGCCACGAGTTGGTATCTTGAGGTCACGAGTTGGTATCTTGAGGCCACGAGTTGGTATCTTGTGGCCACGAGTTGGTATCTTGAGGCCACGAGTTACTATCTTGAGGCCACGAGTTGGTATCTTGAGGCCACGAGTTACTATCTTGAGGCCACGAGTTGGTATCTTGTGGCCACGAGTTGGTATCTTGAGGCCACGAGTTGGTATCTAGAGGCCACGAGTTGGTATCTTGAGGCCACGAGTTGGTATCTTGAGGCCACGAGTTAGTATCTTGAGGCCACGAGTTGGTATCTTGAGGCCACGAGTTGGTATCTTGAGGCCACGAGTTGGTATCTAGAGGCCACGAGTTAGTATCTCGAGGCCACGAGTTACTATCTTGAGGTCACGAGTTACTATCTTGAGGTCACGAGAGGCCCACCCGTGACGCTCTTTCTCGCCATTGGACTAGTTGACACAAGTGCTCAGACGCATTTACGCAGGGGGGTTCCCACAGCGTCATTGACGCACCGCGAGTTCCCTCGAAAGGGAACAACATTAGTCTAACCTGGTTTAGCAAGTATGTTTTGCAATCAAGAAACCATATTCAAAAACAGTGCATTGTGTTCATTGTGAATTGTAATCATTTTGCAGAAATACTAAAACCCAAAGTGACCATTATACCTGATCATCCTGTATTCAGAGGAGAGACAGTCACTCTCAGATGTGACATTCATGATGAAGGAGTCACTAGTTGGCGGTACAACTGGTATAAAGACGGTTCAACCAGTGTTTTCAATGAACGGCAAGAACACACGTTCAGTTCTGTTACGGAGTCTGACGCAGGAAAATACTCCTGTTATGGGACAGAGACTGAAGGACCACGCAGATCACAACTCAGCGATGAAGTTACATTGGCAGTATCAGGTGAGTTTGAGCATATCTTCATAAACACACACCTGTTTGACATGTTATTAATGAGCGAAGTCACTATTTCAGCTCCCAGAGCAGTTTTAAGTGTTTCTCCTCAGAAGTGGTTGACTGAAGGAGATCCAGTGACTCTGATCTGTGAGGTTAACGGCTCCTCTACAGGCTGGACATTCAGCTGGTTCACTAAAACTGTCTCAGGTCAGTTATAATGTGCTTCATCTGATAACATCTAAATTAACTGGGTTTATTCAAGTCATTATGACTTAATCTACCTGACTAAGGATTACATCAATGATATTGTACCCCAAACTCTTGCAATTAGAGCCAATGTTTACACTTCCATTGGAAATCAACCAACAAATGACTCATATGCTAGGAGACAGAACTGTGACATTTACAGAAGTCATATTAGCTTTTAAAAGGTCAGATTAGGTAGAAATACATCTTTAAGATGACATCCTAACATTCTCACTTTATCCAGGGAGCAGGAATGATTATGAGCTCCTCTCAGACAGCAGCAGAGGAGCTGGAGGAAAATACACTGTCGGTTCTGCTGATCTAAAACACACTGGAGTTTATGTGTGCAAAGCAGAGAGAGACAACCCACCCAAATACACAACACAACACAGCAACACACAACCACTGTGGGTCACTGGTGAGCATTTTCATTTTTGAAAAAGAGAGTTTTGAAGCTCAAACTGAACACTTCCAAATTATAGGCATTAATTGTCTTGTCAGGTGTTTCTCCTCCAGTGTCTCTGATCATCAGTCCCAGCAGAACTCAACACTTCACATCTGTCTCTCTCTCTCTGAGCTGTGAGCGCCAGAGTAACTCTGACGGATGGACAGTGAGAAGATACACAGACAGAGGGCGGCTGGAAGATTGTTCATCATCAGTGTGGGGATCACAAACAGGGTCTACATGTACAATCAGACCCACTGACCCACTAGACACTGGAGTTTACTGGTGTCAGTCTGAATCTGGAGAGAACTATCACCATGTTAATATCACTGTACACAGTGAGTCTTTATGTATTTATTCATTTCACTGGCATGTTACAGACAATGCAAAAGCAGATTGTTGCAGGAAGCATTAGATCAGGGATCTTCAACCTTTTGAAGTTTTGTCTAAAATAACTATATGTAAAAATAACTGTGTAATTTATTACAATTACACTGAAAATCTATTATAATAATAACAAATGTTGTTATACAGTCAATATTAGCTGGGTATTGAGTTTGATACTTTTTAGGCACCGACCAAATTGCCTCGAAACCATTGAGTATCAAAAACCATCGAGTCATTCAGTACCAAATTTCAATATCTAAGGGGTAAGTTAGTGAGCCTATTTGGTGATTGGCTGTGGCCAGAGCCATTGTGTGGCATTAAGGAAAAACACTATTTTTCGCCGGATACGCTCAGAGATGTGGCTCGCACATGTGGCTGTGGTGTGTATAAGCGTCCCAACCCCCATGTAAAAGATTTGGAAAAGATCAAAAGTGTTGCCAACAGTGACTCGATGCCAACAGCGCGGTGAAATATTTGCGACAAGACAATTGCTGCCAAGACTAACAAAGTGACAAATGAAGCACTTAACAGTGAACAGAATAAACAGAGCACAAAGTTGCATTGTCTTCGACTACAAATATAGAACTGGAGCACGTCACAAATTAACCGAAACTCGGCATATGGGCTACTTGCCTCACAGACATGAGACTAGGTATATAGAAAGCTTGAAACATCTACTTTTAAATGAACCAATTTGAATCAAAAACAAATACTCTGATCATGTAATCAAATGTAAGGTGCATTTCTATCTATAGGCATGCACATGTTCACTAAACTGCGGAGATTACGAGTCAGCAATGTCAACTTCATCTTTGCAGCCAACACTCACTACTTTATTAATAAATATTATTATGATTAAATAATTAAATGTGTCCTTGTCCTTGCTATATTTTCCTGACACATTTTGCCAGTGCTTTGCGGAAAGCTTTATATGTGCACTATATATTCCACCACCCAGTGACCAATATGAGTCTTGAGTTTGAGTCTGAAAAACTGAAAAAAATAAACCAAAGATTTAATAAAATTGGTCAATTTTAGTCTAAATCAAATTAGAGATGTTTAAATGGGGCTGATATGGTCATATTTCTAGGATCTAGTAAGGGAGCTCCTAAAGCCTGTGTGACATCTATCTAACAAAGCATTATGATAACCTACATGAACTAATTCATTTGTTTTTCACCATTAGACAGCAAGGGCCCTATTTTAATGATCTGAAACGCAAGTGTCAAAGCGCAAGTAACTTTGTGGGCGGATCCCGGCGCTGTTGCTATTTTCCCGGTGGGATAAATGCTCTTGCGCCTGGCGCAAATCTAAAGCCTCGTTTATACCCTGTGCGCGCACCTCTCCAAACGGACGAGGCATTTATACTTGACGCACTCGCCGTTGTGCTATTCTGTGAAACGACAGGGGGCGAACTCGGAGTAATTCTCCTCTAAACCACCAGGAATCAGCAGTGAAGAAGTAGTTTGCCGTTTATTAGTAGTTTATTAATTGCTAATTCATAAAAGAGTAAATGCAGTAGGTTTATTGTAGCCTACTTTCACTGCATTATTGGAGAGTGTTTAAACTTAATTTTACCAGCAGGGCTTAATTCTGCTATTGTAGGCTTATTTTGTAGATGTAACCAATTACTTTAGACAAGTGTAAACTAGGTGCTTAATGCAAATGTGTTCCTGTTCACAAAATGAGATGTTATGGTCGCCTATCAATGCAAATGTCTCTGTGTATAGAAGGATCATAAGCATGCTGGTACAGATCGTAACAGTTCGGCCAAATTCGGCTTGTAGTCGTCCATCTTCGGATGCGGCGCCGCGCGCAAAGTTACAAAAAGTGCCGTGCACACCGCCAGGCGCAATGGGGTCTTGCGGACCCTACGCGCACGACCGCCCACACCGCAATGACGTCAATTTTGCCGCGCGCCCTTCGCGCTCTTGCGGACGCGTCGAGTATAAACAAGGCTTAAAGGGGTTGGTCTGAAGTAGCGTCATTATTCATAGGTGTGGTTTGGGTGTAACGGAAATAAACCAATCACATTCCCTAAGAGCGTGATGAACTAGGCGCGCTTGTTCCATGGCACAATACAGGCTATTTTAACGGCGCATTTACCAGGCGCGCTTCAGCATCGGTTCAAAGCCGAGGAGATCGATGTTCTCGTCAGGGCCGTATTAGGAAAGAGAAGGGACATTGGGGGGACAAACCCACCCAAATTAGCTTCGCTTAAACATGCATAGCCTATAATAATTTGGGTAAATGTGTAAGTTTTATTTTTCCCATCGTCACGGACACAACAATGATTTCCCTCATGTTTATATATTTTTCCTTATAATAATGTATCATCTGCGAAAAGTAAAATGCATCTGTGTAGATGAGAGAATCATCTAGTGTATGCGTTGTTCACTCTCTGTATTATGGCCAAGCAGGCGCGCTTAAAATAGCATCTGAATGTACGCGCAACCCGCCACTGAATTTAGACCAGGTTTTTTCTGGTCATTGGCGCAATTGTTTTCTGGAATTGCAAAATAGCACTAGGGATTTTTTTGCGGCGACACACGCCTCCTTTTTGCACCCAGGGAGCGCAAGTTCATTTCCTAGTTTACCGACGTGCTACTGTGGAGGAAAAAAAGCCCGCTTTGCGCGCGTGCAAAATAGGAATAATAAATGCGTCAGTGTATAAAATCATTTGCGCCGGGTGCAAGATAGAGCCCCATATGTCACAGTTTGGCGAAAAAAATGACAATTGGGATTATCAAAAGAAAGGTTGCTATCAATAACACCAAGTTTTTAACTTTAGAAGACAAATCATTTGGTCCAATAAATCTATGAGGAAATATGAGTGTCGTCAGCAAAACAGTCAGCTGACTATTTGCAAATATTGCATGTCTTCTGTGTTTCTGTAGTTGGTGTGATTCTGGAGAGTCCTGTTCATCCTGTGACTGAAGGAGATAATCTGACTCTACGCTGTCTTTATCCATATACAAGCCCACCAAAACTCAGAGCTGATTTCTATAAAGATGGATCACTCATCCAGAAACAAACTACAGAGATGATCATCCCTACTGTCTCAAAGTCTCATGAGGGTTTCTACTACTGCAAACACCCAGAGAGTGGAGAGTCTCCAAAAAGCTGGATCTCAGTCAGAGTCAGAGTCAGAGGTGAATCATAATGCTATGGACCCGGTCAATGACTCGGTGTGAGAAACAGTCACTAAGCAAACTGAGCCACTAGTCGTCGGCAGAACCCAGAAGATGAGGTAGACACAGCAGTAGAGATGGTATTTTAATAATGTAAAAAGTAAAAATCTTCAGGCAAAAAATATAAATCCACAATGTCAAAAGGTATTCAAAGAAAAAAAGGTATCACCAAGTCAAAGGGTAAATCCACAAGGTAAGAAGGTACAGCAGAAAAAAAGCCTAAAAAAAATCTCAGGAAGTAAATGAGTATCTCACAAGAATCAAACTGGAGTCAAACACATTCACAGCTGTAAATTCATACAAGGGATACAACAATAATTGGATCAGACAAAAGGCACCATGGGGCCTCTAGTGGTCAAAACCGGAAAACCCCCGGAGGTCAATTACAACGAGATTTTGGCAATATTGTGAATAAACTTTAAATAGTTTAATCAAACTGATGTGATTAAGCTCATAATTTAATGTGAGTAGATTAAAACAATGGCCAGTTACATGCACGTTGTATGTCTTTATATCTGGTTGTGGTATAACAATAGGCCTACTTATTAGCGAATAATGAATCAGAATAATGAAAATTGCTCATGTCATGTAAATATCGTACCATGATTAAGACCTTACTCATTATTATAAATAATCCCATTATTAGTGCACATGTAAACGTAGTCACTGAAACTGTGAGCTGATTTATTTCTTCAAATGCCCTCATTATAGCGCATGATAAAGTGTGTGTGTCTTTTTCAGGGTCTAAGATCTCTGTCCTCCACATACTCAGTTCTGTACTGGCAGCTTGTCCATATCTGCTAGTGACAGTCGTGCTGATTTACAAATGCTGCAGAATGAGAGGTAAAACATATGACTGATTTATTAGAAATAATAATCAACATTATTTTCAATTGGCGAATTTTGACTCCTGTCTTTTGCTTGCTCGCTGGAGGAACATTGAATCTGTCCTTGAGCATACCTCTGCTAAGAAATGAATACAGTGAAAGATGATGGACAATCCTAAGTAAAAATGTTTTGTGTTTATTTAATAGTTATATCTGTTGAAGAAGAAGAAACGTCTATCTGATATTAAACCAAGAAAACTTCCATACTTCCTGGAATCACTCAATATCTCATTCACAAGCTTGGGCAGTATGTGCTTTGAAACTGTGTTTTAGTGACAACAGCATTTTAACTGTTCATGATTCTTCTTTTACAAATAAAGAACTAATCCTGATTCAAAAAACAAAATTGGAACTGTTGGTAATTCTTGCATTGTTACTTGTACTGTCAGATCAAAATAACTATGACCAATGTAATCTAAATCAATTACAATATGCAGATAAAAATAATACTCACATTTTAATCAATTCCTGAACAAAAAATCTCAGAGAACGGTTAACTAGTTACCAAAGTTTTATTAGACCAACGGTTCATTTCGCGCAGGAGTTCTCCTTCAAGCACATTTGTTTTATGTACATTTGCTCACCTGTGTAATACTATGTAGCGTATCGACATTAATAATATACATAATATGTATTTAAGGGGGCCAGAAGGCCAATTTAGCAGAAATCGCCATGATTGGTCATCTTTCATTAGGGACAGCCTAAAATCGTACAATGTGTACCGGGCTGAGTCTCAAATTTGTGTGACCCAATGTCAAATCGACACACTGCTGAATCTACTGTGGGTGTATTTGTTTTAAATTTAATTAAGAAAACTAAATAACCTAGAGAAATATATGTCTCAGATTTAACCTTTGATCTGTACATCAGTATATTCGGGGAATAAAATTATAATCTCATTCACGGTAGTGAAAGCTACATGTGCAAAAGTAACCGTGAAGACTTAACTGTAAACACAGCTATTGTGTCTTCATCAGCTTTTCCATATCTATATACTGGCCCTGATAATCATCACGAATACTACCGTTTGCTCCATTTCTGTAAATCCGTTTATATGAATGAATCACTCTTTCACCCGTTGCTCTACAGTTTTCTTCTTCATCTACTGAAATTGCTGTAGTTCCCGGATGTCAAATGTTGAATTATCTGTCGAATTTGAACCTGGATTTGTGGAACTTAAGCGAAATAAAATACAAACCCAATTCCATAAAAGTTGGGACACTGTACAAATTGTGAATAAAAACAGAATGCAATGATGTGGAAGTTTCAAATTTCAATATTATATTTAGAATACAACATAGATGACACATCAAATGTTGAAAGTGAGACATTTTGAATTGCCATGCCAAATATTGGCTCCTTTTGGATTTCATGAGAGCTACAAATTCCAAAAAAGTTGGGACAGGTAGCAATAAGAGGCCAGAAAAGTTAAATGTACATATAAGGAATTGCTGGAGGACCAATTTGCAACTTATTAGGTCAATTGGCAACATGATTGGGTATAAAAAGAGCCTCTCAGAGTGGCAGTGTCTCTCAGAAGTCAAGATGGGCAGAGGATCACAAATTCCCCCAATGCTGAGGCAAAAAATAGTGGAGCAATATCAGAAAGGAGTTTCTCAGAGAAAAATTGCAAAGAGTTTGAAGTTATCATCATCTACAGTGCATAATATTATCCAAAGATTTAGAGAATCTGGAACAATCTCTGTGCATAAGGGTCAAGGCCGGAAAACCATACTGAATGCCCGTGATCTTCGGGCCCTTAGACGGCACTGCATCACACACAGGAATGCTACTGTAATGGAAATCACAACATGGGCTCAAGAATACTTCCAGAAAACATTGTCAGTGAACACAATCCACCGTGCCATTCACCGTTGCCGGCTAAAACTCGATAGGTCAATAAAGAAGCCATATCTAAACGGGAACCAGAAGCGCAGGCGTTTTCTCTGGGCCAAGGCTCATTTAAAGTGGACTCTAGCAAAGTGGAAAACTGTTCTGTGGTCAGACGAATCAAAATTTGAAGTTCTTTTTGGAAAACTCAAGTTGTTATCAGCGCTCAGTTCAGAAGCCTGCATCTCTGATGGTATGGGGTTGCATGAGTGCGTGTGGCATGGGCAGCTTACACATCTGGAAAGGCACCGTCAATGCTGAAAGGTATATAGTTCTAGAACAACATATGCTCCCATCCAGACATCGTCTCTTTCAGGGAAGACCTTGTATTTTCCAACAAGACAATGCCAAACCACATACTGCATCAATTACAACATCATGGCTGCGTAGAAGAAGGATCCGGGTACTGAAATGGCCAGCCTGCAGTCCAGATCTTTCACCCATAGAAAACATTTGGCGCATCATAAAGAGGAAGATGCAACAAAGAAGACCTAAGACAGTTGAGCAGCTAGAAGCCTTTATTAGACAAGAATGGGACAACATTCCTATTCCTAAACTTGAGCAACTTGTCTCCTCAGTCCCCAGACGTTTGCAGACTGTTATTAAAAGAAGAGGGGATGCCACACAGTGGTAAAAATGGCCTTGTCCCAACTTTTTTGAGATGTGTTGATGCCATGAAATTTAAAATCAACTTATTTTTTCCTTAAAATTATCCATTTTCTCAGTTTAAACAATTGATATGTCATCTATGTTGTATTCTAAATATAATATTGAAATTTGAAACTTCCACATCATTGCATTCTGTTTTTATTCACAATTTGTACAGTGTCCCAACTTTTATGGAATTCGGTTTGTAGACCGAAAATTGAAAAGTGAAATATGAAAGGTGAATATGGATTTTTTTTAAATAATGAAAACGAGTGTGAATTTTTTTAATTGATATATTCACAGCTTAAACATAATGAATTTCAGCCAGTAAAAATACAAGCCCTAAAAATACAATGCATTAAAATGCAAGCAGGGTTAATGCAATGCATATTTTTTTGTCTGTTTCAAAAACATTTGTCATTATTTTACTTCCATAGAGTAACATCCTGTAGGTTAATTTGTAAATTATTATGTTGTATATGTACTTAATATATTTAACATACTGCACACACAACATGATCTGTTTGACACTTCTATGGGCGTAAAAAGTGTGTCTTCAGGGTAACTAACCACAGGATGGAAACACAAAAAAAGTGGCTAATCACTCTGTATGTGTTTGGTTTGAGTTCTGTGGGCTGTATGAGAAAGTTAATCAAACATTTTTCAAAACAACATGTCTTGTTATCTATTCATCATCAGGGTAGAGATATCTCCCAAATCAAATTTGAAATATGATGTAAAAATAAAGCCATTTCTGTCCCACAATTCCTGTAAAGCTGCGACATGAAAGAATCAATCTCCACATCACAGCAACACCAACACAAAGGGGTCTGGGACATTGCTTGTTGACCTGTCCAATTCATTAATCTAGCCCAAAGACATTGTTTAACTTCGGTCAATGTCAGCACAATGTGGCTTTAAATCTGTCACCCAATCATTCCCATAGGCACCTCTGAACATAAGACGATTGTTACATACAATACCAAAAACATTAATGCATTAGAAACTGCATGGGAGATGAAACAGTAGAACGTTCTTGAATAACGTCACCTTCATAGCAACCCGAAAACAGGAAGTGACGCATACAAATGCACACATCAGTGTTAATCAGCACATCGATTTGAAAAAATAACACTTTAGTAAGTACATGTTAATTCATTTTAGTCGGTACTTAAATGTATAATATCACAAATTTATAATAAATGTTTCAAATAAGCCACATTTATTGAGCCCATTATTTGTTTGGACATCTGTAAGAATTAATGTACATATACGTCAGAAGAAAGGTTTCTATATATAAAACCTTAAAAGGTTTCTTTTAGGCGCTTCATGAAGGGGATTATTTTTTAGGATTATCATCACGGCATTATGTATTTGGTTTAATTAAGTATTATTTTTTATTATTAAATTGTATGAATTAAAAACCCTGTAAACACTTTTATCACAAAAAAATTAAATAAAAGTAACCAATTAAACGTAAGCATTTTGTCAATATTTAAGACAATTCCCAACGCAGTCAGGAGATAATCTACGCTGTCTTTATCCATATACATATACAAGACAATTAATTTAGAACCTCCTAATTTAATTACCTGTAATGCTGTATATGTAATATTAACAGTATTATTTCTTTATTTTTGGATTTTAATTAAATAGTAAAGATTCTGAGAACAGATTAGCATCCAAGGAACTTTACTCAACACCAAACTGACACCATGATGAAGCCTATTTTCATTTTATAGACCCCGCGCCGACGTCACAGTTACGTCACGACGCTAGCTGGAGGCAAAACAAAGTGAAAACTGCAGGCAAAAAAAAAAAAAAAAAAAAAAAAGTGAAAACTGCAGGCGGCCAATGCAAAACAGCACAGATTCGGCTACATAATAAGGAGCTTTAATAATTGTTATTATTATTAAATGTCATCTTGTTGTGTTGTTTGGTGCAAGAATTGATGAAAAATTAATATGCTGTATCTGGAACTTTTATTTCTAGAAAATATTCACATCATTAAAATTTCACTGTAATGACACTCTTTACATTGTCGTGGTCTCGGCGCTGGCTCGGCAGAACTGCGGATCGTGCACACAAGTCTTGCACAGGACCATATAGGCAACTAAAGATTTATATGCCCTCAGTTTCTCTTTACGATCGGTTTCTCTATAAGGTAGGTGTAGAAGTCAGGCCACTCAACCGAGGTAACGTACGTTAATCCTGTCAGATCGTCCATGAGTGAGCGTGTAGGCGGCTACGGGTCGGCCAATTTGGTTCCGTCCGTTAAAAATAACTTTTGGAAATAACAATCGCGGTCCTGGACACTGAGTGACCTTACACATTAAGATAATATCGGATTTTCTCCACTCATTGTTAAAAAACAAGCTAACAATCCTTGCTAACTAGCGTTAGTGAAGCGGCCAAATGGATCTTTCTGCCTCCACCTAAGCTCCGCCCACAAAAAAACGTCACCATGTTTACCAACTGTAAAAGGGTCTATTGCTACATTAGTTGGCAACCTTTCCCCGCCTCCCTCCCTCCCTCTCAGTGTCAGCAAGAGCAGGGGCTGGACTGCACTCACTAAACTCTCACTGGCACTTCAGGCTTCTTCAACATTTAGAGTCAGTGAGAAAGACACAAGACCTACTTCGGGAAGCAAGATTGAGTAAAGGAGGCATTCAAATAAAAAAGGCTCACAACTTATTTTTTTTTTCTAGATAGTGAGAGGAAAGTGAAGAGTCTAGTCCTGCATGGAAACAGAAGACAGTTGGTGAGGAACGACTGTTGAAGAGTCTCAAGACATTTCTTGCACGGGATTGATCAGGATCAAATCATAAGCTGTTTTCATTTATTTTTCTTTTTATCGGATTTTTCATTTCTCGTTGACTCTTTGACCATGAGGAACATGTATCTGCTGAGTCTGGGTGAGTCACACTTCAGATCTTTGTAGGATTGAAGTTTCCACAAATCAATGTAGAGACAGATGTTTGTGTGGAGCCACTGTGTGGTTTTGCTAACTCAAACGTTGCCCTGCCGACAACTGCGTAATTTACTGTTTTAAAAATAGAGAAACAGCAAATGGCCATGAGAGGAAACTGCCACAGATAGGAAAAACTGATGTCACAATGGGGTAGTATTTGTGTGAATCAGGGTCCATGAGCGCTGGTTATCTGGAAAGCACCAGATAAATGTGAGAGATGAATAGAGAACAAGCAGAGGGTTCTGCTCCGGTTCCCGTAGTCTTTGGAAAACAACTGTGAATTGAAATAAAAGAAGGATCAGAAGGTCTGGTTATTAGCACATGATTTTGGAGAGATTGAAACAAGGACTGATATATGCAAACACTGCCATGAAAATGTAAAGACACTGACATAAAATCACAATAGTGTGCGTTCAGTATGGGATGTTGTGGGACAATACGTGAAACTGGGTGTTGTTTAGCTGGGTTAGTTCAGCCAAATATGACAATTCTGTCATTATTTACGCACCTTCACTCTTATGGGTTCTTGACTAAATTTTAAAGAACCCTTTATGCTAAAAAGGTTCAATATAAGGAGAAATATTTGCATAATACTTTTATGTTTAACAGGTTATTAATTTTTTCTATTACTAAAGTTTGTTTACGAGCAGATTAATTCATAAAATTTAATTATATATATATATATATATATATATATATTTTTTTTTTTTAATTTATTAAAAAGTAAAATTACCCCATGATGTAACCCCTATAATGTTCCTTTAAAGTCCTTTAAAGTTCTATAGAATCAGAATCCTTTAAAGTTCTATATAGAACATTTCTTCTAGAGATGTCTTTTTAACCTGTATGACTTTTTTTCTGTTGAACACAAAATAATATATTTTGAAGAATGTTGGTAATCAAACTGTTTTCATGAGCAATGACTGCTATTTGGACAAACAAAAAAAGAAAAAAAGAAAAGAAAAAGAAAACTGAAATGTTTCTCAAACTATCTTTCTTGTGTTCCTCAGAAAAGAAGTCATCTTTGGGTGAACTATCCCGCTTGGCTTTGATTCTGACAAAATATTAGCGGAAACCGAATCAGGACAGGAAAGCCGAGGTGTTTTAGGTCTGTCCACACAGTTGAGATGCCCAGGATAATAGGGAGGTGGCATTAAACCAATGAAAAACTATAAGAGGGGGAAATGTTACTTAAACCTTTCTGTTAGGCTGAAATGGTGGAGTCACCACTGTGGGTTGTAAAAAGTCCTACACTGTTTTTAAGAGTCTTCTGTGTGACCCTGCCTGTGGTCAGAGCATGTGATAGTGTGTCCGTCTGAGGGCTGGTTGTGTTAAATCTGTTTGCTCCAGTCCTGCACAGAACCTCACACTTCCTGAATCGCCATCATCTCAACGCAACCGTCATGAACAATGAGTGGAAATAGCATTACATGAATAGATGAATCTTGTTATGCTTCTTTCAACTTTGTCTTCTCAGACTGTTTTTCCTTGTGAATAACAATTTAGCGATTATGGGCGATAAATAAAGGCTGATTTTGGCAGCGTGACTTACAGTATATATAAGATTAGATCATGGCTTAGTTTGACATGCACGACTGTTAATGCTAAATGGCACCAATGTTTACAAACACAGTTCATTTACAGTATTCAAGGCCAATTATGAAAATACTTCTGTTTTCTATTAAAAAAAGTTGAAAAGTTGAAGTGGAAATTAACATGAAAATCAGAATGTCTTAGTATTGTGTTTACTTGGAGGTATATATATTTGCAGGTGTATATATACATATGAAAAAAAAAATGTTTTAATGTGGTCTCAGACATTTGGATCTCTGTATGTGCATCAAGCTATTCAACAGTCATTAAACACTTTTTATTTGTGTTTATAGGTCTTCTATTGGCACTGACAGAGAACATCATGAAGGTGACGACCTGCGACATTGGATTTACAACGAGTAGGGGAAAATGCATAGGTATGGATACAAAGACTAACATGATATAAAACTCTTATTCAAAAGCTTTAAGCAATATCAGGGCTCAACATGATTTTACTTGGATTAAACATCTACATTTATACTGACCCCACAAAAAAAATGATAATCAAGTTTTGTTGATATAGTTTTATATCATTTAAAAAATAGCTATAATTAAAAAAGCTACAAATTATATTGAGGATTTAAGACATTTATGAACTGAATCTGTATGCACTCATTAATAAACTGTAACCAAAAATAAAGAAGAACTTCTGTGGTTATTCATACATTTCCTGTCATTATAGATGAAGATGAGTGTGAGTATATTCAGCCGCCCGTCTGTGGAGAAAATGCAATATGCTCCAATACATATGGAAGTTACTACTGTCATTGTAACGGAGGGTTCGAACCAACTCACAATTTCACATTAACGGATGGCACCAAATGCAAAGGTAAAGATAACTTGATATGACGCATCTTCTCATATGACCTCTGTGTAGCACAAACAACACCTGAATTTCTGTTCATCTCATTACAGACATCAATGAATGTATGGATATAAGTGCTGTGTGCGGTCCTAATGCAGAATGTGCCAATTCTCCTGGAGGTTATTCATGCACATGTAAAAATGGCTACATTTTCAGCAATGGGAAAGAGATGTTTATTGCAGAAGACGGAGTTCAGTGTATTGGTAAGAAAGTATTAGAGCTATAGACATTGTCTGGCCATCTATTGTGCAACATTACTTTTGGTCTAATGTGAGAGTTTTCATGTAACATGTTGTTTATTGTCTGTACCTGAATTACAGACAGAAATGAATGTTTGGATGGAAGTGCTGTGTGCGGTCCCAATGCAGAATGTGCCAATTCTGAAGGAGGTTTATCATGCAAATGTAAATATGGCTACATTTCCAGCAATGGGAAAGAGCTGTTTATTGCAGAAGACAGAGTTCAGTGTATTGGTAAGAAAGTATTAGAGCTATAGACATTGTCTGGCCATCTATTGTTCAACACTGCTTTTGGTCTAATGTGAGAGTTTTCATGTAACATGTTTATTGTCTGTCCCTGAATTACAGACAGAAATGAATGCGACGATCCCGGTGTTTGTGGAATAAATGCAACGTGTCACAACACCCTCGGTTCACATTACTGCACGTGTGCTGCGGGCTTCACACTGACGTCAGGAGAAACTAACTTCACTGATTCAGATGAACGCTGCAAGAGTAGGTCCTTTAAAACTGTCCAAGTCTCGACACATTGAAATTTTAGATTCTGAGAAATGTTTGATCCTTCTCCAACATGTTGTTTTCATGTTGTTAAAGGTGTGTGTGACATTGATGAATCTATCTGCGGAGAAGGAACCTGCACAAACAGCAAAGACGGCCATGAGTGTGTGTGTAAGTCAGGATTCACCAACTATGGACACAAACAAATGAAATGCACAAGTTAGTGTTCTGTTAAGATCTGATCCTTTTGGTTTCCGAACCTGGTCTTGCAGGACAAGGAGTTCAGAGTATTAGAACTATAGACATTGTCTGGCCATCTATTGTGCAACACGTTTTTGGATGTTCAGATGACGTTTCAGATGAAACTCATTTGGCGTTTCATATTGTAGATTAAGTCTTTATGTTCTAACAGTCTGTGTCTTTACATCTATCATTATTTGGTATGGAGATCAGGCAACTTCCTCTTGTGCGCTGTATGAATTATTTTACTGTATGTCAGTGGATTTCACATTACATGTTTTAAGCATATGATAGACACCTTTTTTATAGTACTTTTGTTATTTCCTGTCTTGTGCCATGTTTTGTAGTTCGTTGTAGTTTTTCTTGTTTCCTCATTACCTTGTGAAGCTTGTTTGCCCCTGTGTATTTATTTCCCTCTGTTTCTGTTATCCTCTTGGTTTTGTTCCTTAAGTTCTGTGTTATCTGTTTAATGTGTTACATTATTAAAAACCCTATGTTTAGATCCTTGCCTTCGCTTGCTTTTCCAATGTTATAACTACAAAGCTCAACTGAATTCTAAACTTTGGTGGGTTGTTTAATGTATAAAAAACGCTATCTCACAGCCAATTCGTACGAGTGAGTAAAAGGTTGCTTATTCATACAAAATTTGTAGGACCACACTTGTACGATTTGTACAAGAAATGGTGTTCTGTAATTTAGGTTTAATATAGTGTATAGTAAAGTTACACATAAAGTGTAAGATTTAAGCCATTTTATTGGTCATTTGGGCTGTTGAAAGTACCTTGTTAATGCTTTTATACTTTTAAATTTCCTTTTAATGTTCGATGGTTGAAGGGTGAGTAGATTAAGGATATCTAATTGTGGCACTTTTAATGCATTGCGTTGATAGAACGAGCATCTCACTGATTTACAGCTTAATGTAATAAGTTACACCCATAATTCGTGCAAAGCATCATGGGGCGTAGGAATGAAGTGGATTGTAGTCCTCTTCATTGGTTTGGTGACAGCAAGACCCAATGGTCAGAAAAAAATAGTGCTAGTTTATCTAACATCAACATTAAAGGAGTAGTTCATTTTTGAAAAAAACTCTTGCTGATAATTTACTCACCCCCATGTTATTCAGTCACCGACATTACATTAGTAACCTAGACGTAGACGTTACTGTGAAAGATTTCACAAATCCAAATCATGAAGTTAAGAATTTAAAGAAAAGTTAAGACCAGGGCTGCATTTCCCAATAACGGCGCCTCTTAGCGCGCTACAAAGACGCTAAACATATAACTTAACTAAGGTGTACCATTTCTAGGCATCTTCCCCGTACCATACCTTACTTAAAATATACCTTCTTAAGTGCGACAGTGCTGAATTTGTTGATATCGATGGCTCGAGAATCAATAATTAACCCCTTATTATTAACTTCAGAATTATATGTTTATACAGAGATGTAAAGACTTTTTTTTTGTAGTGGTGGCCACCTGTCAACAGTAATAAGGTGAAGCTAAGGGTGGTCCAGACCTTCCGACCGTATGACTTACAGAAGGTGTAATTAACAAAGAACGTTTCGGGAAAAACTTATAAACGATAAGGTACAGCTACGAACGAAGTAGCGTTAAGAAGGTTTCGGGAAACGCAACAAAGCTGTACTGTGACTATTTCACAAATCAAAAGAGGAAGTGAAGGACTCAAGGAAGGGTTAACATCAAAACTGTACTGAGAGAATTTTACATAACTTGAAGAGTAAAAAGTTGAAATGGAAATTAACATGAAAATCAGAATGACTTAGTATTGTGTTGTTTATTTGCAGGTATATATATAGGTACATATGAAGACTTCAGATGCAAAAGCCTCTAAGTGCCATTTGAAAATTTCTTCTAAAATGACCATTTTTATCAAGCTTGTATATTTAAATTCAGTAATTTCACTTAAATGGCAATTCATAGGTAATCTTCATTGCCATTTAAGTGAAATTACTGAACTTAAATATACAAGCTTGATAAAAATTAACATTCTTGAAGAAAATTTCAAATGGCATTTAGAGGCTTTTGCATCTGAACTCTTCATATACATATGAAAAAAAAATGTTGTAATGTGGTCTCAGACATTTGGGTCTCTGTATGTGCATCAAGCTATTCAACAGTCATTAAACACTTTTTATTTGTGTTTATAGGTCTTCTATTGGCACTGACAGAGAACATCATGAAGGTGACGACCTGCGACATTGGATTTACAACGAGTAGGGGAAAATGCAGAGGTATGGATAAAAAGACTAACATGATATAAAACTCTTTTTCAAAAGCTTTAAGCAATATCAGGGCTCAACATGATTTTACTTGGATTATACATCTACATTTATACTGGCCCCACAAAAAAATGATAATCAAGTTTTGTTGATATAGTTTTATATCATTTAAAAAACAGCTATAATTAAAAAAGATACAACTAATATTGTCACATTTATGAACTGAATCTGCATGCACTCATTAATAAACTGTAACCAAAAATAAAGAAGAACTTCTGTGGTTATTCATACATTTTCTGTCATTATAGATGAAGATGAGTGTGAGTATATTCAGCCGCCCGTCTGTGGAGAAAATGCAATATGCTCCAATACATATGGAAGTTTCTACTGTCATTGTAACGGAGGGTTCGAACCAACTCACAATTTCACATTAACGGATGGCACCAAATGCGAAGGTAAAGATAACTTGATATGACGCATCTTCTCATATGACCTCTGTGTAGCACAAACAACATCTGAATCTCTGTTCATCTCATTTCAGACATCAATGAATGTGCGGATGGAAGTGCTGTGTGCGGTCCCAATGCAGAATGTGTCAATTCTCCTGGAGGTTATTCATGCACATGTAAAAATGGCTACATTTCCAGCAATGGGAAAGAGATGTTTATTACAGAAGACGGAGTTCAGTGTATTGGTAAGAAAGTGTTAGAGCTATAGACATTGTCTGGCCATCTATTGTTCAACACTGCTTTTAGTCTAATGTGAGAGTTTTCATGTAACATGTTGTTTATCGTCTGTACTTGAATTAAAGACAGAAATGAATGCGACGATCCCGGTGTTTGTGGAATAAATGTAACATGTCACAACACCATCGGTTCACATTACTGCACGTGTGCTGCGGGCTTCACACTGACGTCAGGAGAAACTAACTTCACTGATTCAGATGAACTCTGCAAGAGTAGGTCCTTTAAAACTGTAAAGTAATCTAAAAGAAATTTTAGAGTATTTTGAGAAATGTCAGATCCTTCTCCAACATGTTGTTTTCATGTTGTTAAAGGTGTATGTGACATTGATAAATCTATCTGCGGAGAAGGAACCTGCACAAACAGTAAAGACGGCCATGAGTGTGTGTGTAAGTCAGGATTCACCAACTATGGACACAAACAAATGAAATGCACAAGTTAGTGTTCTGTTAAGATCTGATCCTTTTGGTTTCCGAACCTGGTCTTGCAGGACAAGGAGTTCAGAGTATTAGAACTATAGACATTGTCTGGCCATCTATTGTGCAACAAGTTTTTGGATGTTCAGATGACGTTTCAGATGAACGTCAATTCTGGAAACTCATTTGGCGTTTCATATTGTAGATCAAGTCTTTATGTTCTGTGTCTTCACCCATCTATCATTATTTGGTATGGAGATCAGGCAACTTCCTCTTGTGCGCTGTATGAATTCTTTTGCTGTATGTCAGTGGATTTCACATTACATGTTTTAAGACACCTTTTTTTAATAGTACTTTTGTTATTTCCTGTCTTGTGCCATGTTTTGTAGTTCGTTGTAGTTTTTCTTGTTTCCTCATTACTTTGTGAAGCTTGTTTGCCCCTGTGTATTTATTGCCCTCTGTTTCTGTGATCCTCTTGGTTTTGTTCCTTTGCTCCTTAAGTTCTGTGTTATCTGTTTAATGTGTTACATTATTAAAAACCCTATGTTTAGATCCTTGCCTTCGCTTGCTTTTCCAATGTTATAACTACAAAGCTCAACTTAATTCTAAACTTTGGTGGACTGTTTAATGTATAACCAACGCTATCTCACAGCCAATTCGTCCGAGTGAGTAAAAGGTTGCTTATTCGTACAAATTTGTAGGACCACAGTTGCACGATTTGTCTAAACCTGTGCGATGGGTAGGTTTAGAGGCGGGGGCAAGTGTGTCATTCGTACAAATTCATACGAATTGGGCAATTCGTAAAATATGTAAATAAATACTATTTAGCAAAAAATGGACAAATTTGTATGAGTGAGGTCACCTCATAAAAATCTGTAAGAATTGCGGTGAGATCGGGTTTGTATACACCACAACGTACAGTGATTTCAATAGACCTGTATACATGAAATAGTGTGCAAGAAGAAAAACATCAGGTAAAACATAACCAAGTTATCAACAGTTCTGTAATTTAGGTTTAATATAGTGTATAGTAAAGTTACACATAAACTGTAAGATTTAAGCCATTTTATTGGTCATTTGGGCTGTTGAAAGTACCTTGTTAATGCTTTTATACTTTTAAATTTACTTTTAATGTTCGATGGTTGAAGGGTGAGTAGATTAAGGTCATCTAATTGTGGCACTTTTAAAGGAATGAGGTGGATTGTAGTCCTCCTCATTGGTTTGGTGACAGCAATGGTCAGAAAAAATAGTGCTAGTTTATCTAACATCAACATTAAAGATAATTTACTCACCCCCATGTTATTCAGTCACCGACATTACATTAGTAACCTAGACGTTACTGTGAAAGATTTCATAAATCCAAATCATGAAGTTAAGAATTTAAAGAAAACTTAAAAGACCAGGGCTGCATTTCCCAATAACGGCGCCTCTTAGCGCGCTACAAAGACGCTAAACATATAACTTAACTAAGGTGTACCATTTCTAGGCATCTTCCCCGTACCATACCTTACTTAAAATATACCTTCTTAAGTGCGACAGTGCTGAATTTGTTATCGATGGCTCAAGAATCAATAATTAACCCCTTATTATTGACTTCAGAATTATACGTTTATTCAGAGATGTAAAGACTTTTTTTTTGTAGTGGTGAAGCTAAGGGTGGTCCAGACCTTCCGACCGTATGACTTACAGAAGGTGTAATTAACAAAGAACGTTTCGGGAAAAACGTATAAACGATAAGGTACAGCTAAGAACGAAGTAGCGTTAAGAAGGTTTCGGGAAACGCAACAAAGCTGTACTGTGACTATTTCACAAATCAGAAGAGGAAGTGAAGGATTCAATGAAGGGTTAACATCAAAACTGTACTGAGAGAATTTTACAAATCAGAAGAATAAGGAAGGGTTAATTGACCAGAACTGTACTGTGAAACATAGGCGTAAAACTTTTAAACGTCTCGCAGCACGGATGTAGCCTACCTTAGAAAGAAACATCTAATTCGTTTTTTGTTATATAAGAGGCAATCTAGCGCTGGAATGTTTTGTTTTTGAAATCGCGTGCATCATTTCTCTCTTGGGGATTGTGCATACTGCACAGTCTTCACACAATTGAGCACGTCAATCTGTTGTGGAGACTCTCTGTTTGAAATGGGAAATCATTAAACAAAATGCAAAACAAACAAAATCCCTGCTGTTGATATACAATCACTGAGGAAACACCTTTGGTTTTAATTACCAAAAAAAAAAAAAAAAGGATACGAGGAGGCAGGGGCGCCAACAGGAATTTTGGGCCCCATGACAAAAAAAAATCAAATTGGACCCCAGATAAGATAGATTTGTGTGTGTGTGTGCAAGCTTCTAAAATAAATTGCCCTTTATGATGGGAATAATAAAGTCAGTATCTAATAGATGTCATTTAACGGCCAAATGAACTAAGCTAAACCAAATACTCTAAATAAAAAGCATCAAACTGGATTATTTTAGGTCAGGTACACAGAAACTTTTAGGTACAGGTTAAAACACAGAAGCCATTGTGCCTTTGCCATTAAGGCCCGACATTATGGAATAGCTTGCCTATTCATGTTCGTTCTGCAAATGACCTGTCAGTTTTCAAATCACGCTTGAAAACACACTTCTATTCAATTGCTTTTAATAACATGTAACCTGTAACCTATTATAATTTTTTCTTGTTCAGTCTGTTGTGTGATATTATATTGCTGTGTAAAGCACATTGGTCAGCGTGTCTGTATAAATGGTGCTATAATCAATTTTGGCTTGACTTTGACTTGACTTGATTTGTTAAAACTTTCGGCAATCTAAAGTTGTCACGTTTTCAATGTGTTTAATTCAGTTCTGTTAATTATCCCATTATTCCCAGTTCAAGCCCTGTATTTTCCCTCAGTGTTGGTTGGTCGCTGTTAATGTATGGTTGTGTGTTTTAAAGTCCTGGAGTGTTTTCTCTTTTTTCCTGAAAGTTGAGTTTGTAAATAAAACAACTACAACGAGGTTCCTTTGTCCTCGTCTTTGGCATCCTGCATAAACCTGACAATAGTACTCCAAATGTTTTTTTTTTTTTTGTGGTCCGACTGATTAGTAAAGCCAAAAACACGACATTAACTGACCATTTTCGGCAGCAACAATCAACAAAATTTGCGAGTTCTGTTCGGGCATTGTTTACGTGCAGTGCGTTCAGTGCGTTCGATTTCCGGACTGATGACTTGTCGTAAAAACACCCTATTCACAACAATCACATGGCACAGGTTGCTCAAATCACATAAGTACTGTGAAACTAGGTCTCTATATCTTCCGACGGCACGAAGAACTCAACGGCAGCGCATGCAAACCCGGCAGTGTAATGTTCATTCATTAATGTTCATTTATTTTAAATTTAATGTGAGTAGATTAAAACAATGGCCAGTAACATGAATACTTATTAGTGAATGATTAGAATAATTAAAATTGCATGTAAACTGAAGTGAAGAATTCTGCTCGTGTCATGTGAATATCCGCATTCTTACTCTGATTATTATAAATAATCCCATAGTTCACATGTAAACGTAGTCACTGAAACTGTGAGTTGATTTATTTCTTCAAATGTCCTCATTATAGTTCATGATAAAGTGTGTGTGTGTCTCTTTTTCAGGGTCTAAGATCTCTGTCCTCCACATACTCAGTTCTGTACTGGCAGCTTGTCCATATCTGCTAGTGACAGTCGTGCTGATTTACAAATGCTGCAGAATGAGAGGTAAAACATTTGACTGATTTATTAGAAATAATAATCAAGATTATTTTCAATTGGCGAATTGTGACTGCTGTCTTTTGCTTGCTCGCTGGAGGAACTGTGACAATCACTATACACTGTAAAAAAATATTTAAGATTTGTTATCACAACATATTTTCTTCTGTCAAATCAACTTTCTAATAATTTATTTAGTTGAGATAACTTATTATTTTGAGTTTCTGATCGTTAAATTAATCTACTTCATGGTATTAACTCACTTTTTCCAGTTCAATCAACTTAAAATTTTAAGGCAACCCAGGTTACTTACTTTTTTAAGTTAAACCAACAATATTTTTTTACAGTGTAGTAATCACAACATTTTTTCTTTTGTCAAATCAACTTAAATAATTTATTTAGTTCAGATAACATATAATTTGGAGTTTCTGGTGGTTAAATTAATCTCCTTCATTGTATTAACTCACTTTTTCCAGTTCAATGAACTTAAAATTTTAAGGCAAACAGGTTACTTACTTTTTTAAGTTAAAACATCAATATTTTTTTTACAGTGTACAAATGAATTTAATTGAATCTGTCCTTGAGCATTGTCATGATTCTGGTATTTTCCTCTCTCTTTCTTCCCCTGCATACACACACACACACACACACACACACACACACACACACACACACACACACACACACACACACACACACACAGACTCATACACACATGCACACACTTACATGCGCTCTTTCATACTGAGCTGTTCCCTATGAAATCAGTACCTTCGTTTCCACGCCTGTCCTCTCTTTCTCTCTGATCAGCATCTCTACTTCTAGTTCCCTTCTCTCCTTTGTTCTCTGCCAGATTATTAACTTTGTACATGTTTGTGACCGTTCTCTATCTCCTAGTCTTGTCATGCCTAGTCTGGTCTTCATTACCTACTCGTCTACAGTCTTAGTTTGAGTGTTTGTGCTAAACTTGTGCTCTGCCCAGCTCTCCTGCTACTGAACGCTGAGGTCGGTTCTGTGAGTACACCGGTCTACGGCCACTGCTGTTTGCCTACGCTGTTCTCATCTACGAACCATTGCCAGCTTATGTTTATTATTATTGAGAGACTTTCTGTTTGCCAGCCTATGCGGCCAATTGCCTAATTTCTATTGAAGGCATTATACCGGATTTTGCTTTTGGGCCCTCTCTCTCAGCCTTGACAAGGATACCTTTGCTAAGAAATGAATACAGTGAAAGATGATGGACAATCCTAAGTAAAAACGTTTTGTGTTTATTTAATAGTTATATCTGTTGAAGAAGAAGAAACTTCTATCTGATATTAAACCAAGAAAACTTCCATACTTCCTGGAATCACTCAATATCTCATTCACAAGCTTGGGCAGTATGTGCTTTGAAACTGTGTTTTAGTGACAACAGCATTTTTAACTGTTCATGTTTCTTCTTTTAAAATAAAGCTAAAATGCTGATTAGAAAAAAACAAATCTGCAGCGGTCTCTTTCTAACCGAATCACGGAGACTCACGTCACGAGTAGCCTAGATTTGTTGTTTAACTACTGCGCTGTGTTACCGGTGGACATTTTCTTCTAGGGCAGCGAAACAAATGCATTCTGGGAGTTGTTGTCTTTCATCCACATAATCCAAAATTACATTTTCTGGCTTTTCTCAGTCTAGAAAGCTCCAAATTCAAAAAAAAAATTCACATTTCAGCTACATAAATTACCTATTTAAATAAACATTCATCTTTCCAGTGACACTTTTGTACTTTTACTCAGGTGATGTTTGAATGGAGGACTTTTTTATTTAGGTATATACTTTTACTCAAGTATAACTTTTGAGTAATTTTACCACTTTCCAGTATTACACGTTTGATATTTAAAATTCCATTCTCATTCCCAAAGGTAATAAAGTTATTATGAGTTTTAGGGTACAAAAAGGAGGGTGTGTCTTCCAGGCAAATGGCACTCTGTTCTCAAAGGTGTATACTCAATGTAAATTCCCATTGGTAGCAAATGTTTCCATGTAAATCAACTTCTTCCTTAAGTAAGTCTGGGATTGTGATTAAAGTAAATCCCCAAATGTTTGCATGTGAAAAGAGGTTTCTGCTGATTTTGTAACCCAGACCAGCCTGTGATGCGAAAGTGCAAGCAAAACACTTGGCATCATGTATTTTATAATGGCAAGGTATTGTATCTTGACTGTTTATTCCAGAGCATTTGATGTTTTGTATCTATTATCTTTGAACTGATTATGAAATTGTCATGATACATTTACCTGACATAATAATTACCTGACATTAAAGTAAACCTTTGATATTATTCTAATTGACTCTGACATTATTTTCAGTAAAAATTTAAAAAGAATAATCAAACATTCACTCACATTTAATGATGCACAGATATCATTAAAACCTTTTCATTTATGGAGTAATGAGGTAAACAAAGTAATTACTTTGCCACGAGAAACAATCAAAGTTTAATTCTGTATTAAAAGTATTACATTACCACCACTGTGAAACAATCCAATGTTACAATAATGATTTTTAAAAACGTCATGCCTAACCAAAGAAACAGAGCTAAACTGTCTTGCAGAAACACAGAGATGTCAAAAATCAGCATGTCTCTCAACAATGGAGGCTACATTTTTATTTTTCTTATTCATACTGCAGTGCATGCTGGGGGTTTCATATTAACCTGGAACCCAGCATGCATTGCGACATGAAACCTTTGATTGTCACCATTGTTGAGATTCATATGCTGACTAGTTGATGTCTGTGTATAAGTCGAGGAGGAATTTAAAATGTTTTAAGACCAACAAGTCCTCCAACTCGTATGAATATTTAGGTAGTTTGTGACTACTTTCAAATACGACACATAAGAGTGTTCCCTAAATTGGTGCCCCTACCGGCAGCTGGAGATATGGAGAAATGCAACATAAACTTTTGCCTCAATCCATTTTTTTTTTATCTACCGTGCTACCAGTTTAAGTCAAACTCTCAGCTATTCGAAGTGGTACATTGCTATAAAAAGATGTGGATTTTTGATGATTTCAACACATGTGCAGGTAGGGTTTTCCCCACCTCGTATAGTCCTGTATTTAAAAATGAAATTATGTTGTGTTTCAAAACAGTTTTTGTATTTAAAGCTGTGTGATGTTCAAATCATTTTTAATTTAGAAATTTAAAACATCCTTGCTGAATAAAAGTATTAATTGTTTGTGATGAAAAAATAAAAGTATTATCTATTTGTGATGTAGCCTACTATTCAGCCCACTAGGGGGACTCAATGAGTAGGGAAGGATATAGTTCTATAGACAAGAGAGTAACGTGGGTCTCTTATGTAAACAAGCTGAATACAGTTGTCCCATGCAGCTCTACAATAAACAGAATTGATGCCTCCTTGCAAATGCATTAATACAAGACATTAATTTCTTTCTAAAAAAAGATTTCTATTTTAATGAATCCTGAAAAAAAAAAACGTATTACAGGTTATTAAAAAAATATTCAATATTCAAAAATTAATTTTCCACCATTGATATTAACTTAGGATATCAGAATAATTATTGGATGTTGATGTATTGTGGATGTGGATGTATTTGAGCTTGTGAAACACGTACATTCTGCATTTTATGCCTGTAGATGAATTATGATTATTATTACTGCTAGCCTATACTGTTGTAGGCTATATTTGTTTATTATTATAATATTATTATTTCATTGTTGTTGCCGTCGTACTTTTTACTGTGAGTTTTATGCCAATTTCCTTTTTTTCTGTGCTTTTTTGTGTGTGTAGTACCATCAACGAAACAACAGACACGAAGTGGTTAATTTTCCTAAAAGGAGGAAAGGATTAACAGAAGTGTGGTATGTCAAGAATTTCGTTCTTATGAGATTAAAAGTTCATTTCCTACCACTGGAGGTCGCAACACTGAGAGACATGTATTATTGATAACGTGTGTGTGTGGGAGAGAGAAGGCTAGTTTGTTATTTCATTTATTTTCTCTTATTTGTTATTTAGGTTAGGTAATGAAAGCTAAAAATAAAAGCTAAAAATAGCTTCGACTGAAAACCCCATATCAGTCGGGTTCATTACAGATGGAAACCTTTTGAAGTTCGTAAAACATTCAAATTAGTAAAGGGCGCAAAGATCGAAACAGAGATGATGACGTGCGTCAGAGAGAGGACGCGAGCGCGCGCATCGCTCTAGTGCGCAGGTGGATCTCAGCGCACAATAGCGCGCCTGTCTCGCGCCACAGGTAGTAGCTGCTGGATTCAGGTGTTGTAACTCGACACTGAACCATGTGATCAGCGATGAGAATTTAGAAAGAAGACATACCCAGCTCGAGCATTCACTCAACACTCTAGTAAATACAAGACCACCATTGAAAGCAGGACAGGACCCCGAAGGACAATGTTTTATTATGAGCAGGACGCCGGAGTGACGAGCTAGTTTCGGTTTAAATCCTTAATTTGGCCGGTAAGGTGAGAGGCGGAAGAGACCTGCGGACATATAGTCCAAAACATACATTCACAAAAACTCGCCAGGAAACTTCGTGGATTATGAATGTGGACACACAGGTATGAGTATGTTTCTGTTTGTGTCGTATCGAATGTATGAATGTTTCCTTAGCAACACAGATAAGGTGGAAGGAATTTTTATGTCGTGAACTGGATAAAGGTTACATGAACCGAAATGAAAAATAAGTAGCAGCTACCTGCCAAGTATTAAACACATTCAATACATCTGGACACTCTTAAATATCTGCTAACACTTTACAATAAGATCTCATTTGGTAATATATTAACCAACATAACCATGAGCAATACATCTGCTACTAATTTGTTAATCTTTGTTAACAATAGTACAAAAATACAGCTGGTTATTGTTTGTTCATGTTTCTTTTCAGTGCATTAGCTAACAAATATGACATTTGATTGTAATAATGTATTAGTAAATGTTTATATATTTATTTCCAGAACAGAATTTACACATGGTAACCTTGTTTAAAATCCAAGTTTGCACAGATAAAAAAAATAAGGCAGACTGGAATGAATCAGTGCATTTGGATATTTCTTAATTTAGGAGATCATAGCCAAAAAGATTAGCGAGCTAATTTCTTCTAAGTCACTTATAAAACAAATCCTTTCTAAGGTTCTTTATTTGCATCAATGCTTCTATGAAGAAACTCACTGTTTTAAACAATAGGAATGATCAAATCTGCTAACCAACTTCAGATCCTAACAGACGTTTCTACTCTTCTTTTGCAGCTCACTAGATTTTTTTAATCTTTGATCTCGGACATGATTTATTGATCACCTCCGCCCCTAGCCGGAGCGTCAGCCCCTTCTGGTCGGGGGTAGGGGTGCAGATTGACTCCATCCTGGAGATGATCCGGCAGGTTGGGCTTTTGGCTGGGAGTTTTATGCTGCTGCTTCTCAGGAATGTTTCGGCCCAGGGTGAGTCACTCGCTCCACCTCTGTCCGAAACTGAACTTTGAGAGTATCCGGATTATTAATCACTGTTAAAGCTCACTGCGTTTAAACAGCTCAATTGAGTTGCGTCAGATTAATCTGTACACAAGCCGAGTAGCACTCCTCTAACTTGTACTAAGTTAGCACTAGTTTGCCTGAAGTGCCGCAGAAACAAGCTCAAGCATGTCAGTTTTCAGCAGAAGCATCGAAGGTATTGTTGGGAGGTCAGGCCATAAAATTGTACTCGCAATTAAGATATAAAAAAAAAAGGCATGAGAACTGTGTAACCATAAACTATGAACCCGCCCAGATCACATTTTACCCCCATCACAATAAATTATATTTTCCATATAGATGACATATGATTATTATTTTTTCTGTATTGGGACATTATTTTTTAGATGTGTAGGTACATTTCCCACACAAACTGCACTTATTCACTGTAATACAACATATCTAGGTCTCATTACATTATTGTGAAAATCTTTTATATTATTTAAATGCATTATTGTAGTATTTGTTGTATACTTTGATGCTGATTTAAGAATTTGGTACAGAATTGTGCATAATTGTCAACAATGTTACAATGCTTCAAAATAGACTACATATAATTTATTTTCATTCTCATTTTGGGGAACTTTTTTTTTTGGGAGATTCATACATACAGTTGTTATCATAAGTATTCAACCCCCTTTGCAAATCAGGTTTATTGGCAAAGTGTAGACTTTTAGCTGTTTGCAATGAACAAATCAAACAAAAGTAATTGAAATAGCTCAATACAACAAATGTTTCGAGTGGTTTCCCCAAATTCACCTGAAAATGCAACTTTTAAATATAGCTGCGAGCAGCGATGGCGGGCCCAAGCCGGTGGCACCGCAACCCCGGTTCCTTTAGTTACCTAAAGGCACCCGGGTAGCGGTGCCGAAGGCTTTGGCCCTTTTATGATTAAATGTTAAAACGGCTTGCCATACTCTGTCATTTCGACTAGTCACAATTATGTTACAGATGTCTTAAATGATAATACAAACTATCCAAAATGTAATTACGAATAGACAGAAAGACGTTGTTGATATCTACAATGTTAATTCCGGACAGGCAAACTTAGCTTTTAAATGTTAAAAGGGCTTGCCATACAGGGACGTAGGCTCAGAGAGAGGCTCACCATATTCAAACCAAAATATCTGACTTCCTCTTGGTCCGAGCTAATGACTATGTATTAGAAAGTTGTCCGGCTTGAGGAGTACAATGTATATACCGATTTTTGTAACTGTAGATAAAACTAACAACCCCACTTTTGTCAAAAGGTGGCGCTATTTAGTCCTTGCACATTGCCCGTTTCTGAAACTTTGCACGTCTACTGGCTAATAAATGTGATGTATCTGTTGAGTTTCAAGCAATTTCAATTTCAATTTGACTGTTGAAAAGAAGTGCGCCGATTAGATACTCAGGATCGGTATCGGCTCTGACACTGCCATCTTTGACGAGGCTGATTCAAATTCTATATTGTGCATATACTATTCTATGTAAGGCACAAAGGCACAAAAACTTTCTAAAGTACCATAAAGTTTTTGTGTACTGTATTATTAGTGTTCTGAAGCTATTATGTGATATAGAAATTAATATTTAAGTCATTAAATTCAAGAACACAAACTTTTCCCTCTCTGCGCCTGTCAGTCATTCTCCATTCAGCATTCAAACAGCACGTCACATTCGGTTACAGTCAATGATGAAACGATCTTCAATGATTCAATGTTAATCCTATTATACTGGATCTTTAAGATAAAGGTCTAAAGGTCTATATTTTCGAATGAAGAAACTTTTTCTTGCTGGACTTTATTGCTGTAACTTAATCGTGTTACTTTCTACCGGGTGTCGGACGCTGTCGGTTAGATCACAACACTAGAGTCAGAGCACTATAATTGTTCTTCACGCACACAGTAACTGAAATTTAAAACCTTTAAAAGAAAAGGCTCAATAAACTATTGCATAGATAGATAATGTATAATACACTGTTCATAAATATGTATTTCCTTTGTGCTTTGAACTTTTCAATACGGACTCAATGCGCTGTAACTTCATGTGGCTTCAAGCACATCATTCTCCGCTCGGGATGCACATAAGTGCTTTGTGCTGCACCGTATTGGAGCCGTAATATCATAATGCAGTGACGTAATGACAGATTATTAATTGCCTTTCAATTATATGTTGCTTTATAGCAGCCATGGCTATATTTTTTTTTAATGATTTTTGTTATCTTGTTTTTCATGAATGTATTTTTCAAAAATAAGAGCAATGTGTATTATCTATTATTAATATGGTTTATAATAGCATTTTTGTCATAGATTATGACAAAGTAATCATATGATCCACCAGCGAGGAACCAGCAGAACAGAGTGAACATTCTTTCTGTTTAGTTCAATCCTACT
This sequence comes from Pimephales promelas, assembly GCF_988280905.1. NCBI lineage: Eukaryota > Metazoa > Chordata > Actinopteri > Cypriniformes > Leuciscidae > Pimephales > Pimephales promelas. Next base: position 11,528,514 of record NC_142771.1, on the reverse strand, counting down.
TAATAGGAATTTATTTAAAATGCTCGCTCTACTCCACACCATTAATGTCTTGTGCGGACATCCGTATTTTGACTTTCGGTTTTAAGTAAGCGATTTAAAAGCTCCCAAGTCCCAGCGGACTCACACGTTGATTAACCGGTGGGAATATACACAATAGGCCTACCTGATATTGAACACAAGAGGGCAGTATAGCACTACGTATGACTCAGATTATTATTTTTTTATGAATTTTACAACAATTCTGGCTGTTTTTGAACGTAAACACAATTCTTAAATGAAAAAAAAGGAAAAATTGGGGAAGTTATAATATTTGTATAATTTAATTTAGAAACAAATGATGTATAATTACATTTTTAGAAGATATGAGGCTTTTAGTGTTTACTTTTTTGACATTACTTTAATCTTTTGCCATAGTTGCACATGTCTATTGGCTAATAAATGTGATGTATCTGTTGAGTTTCAAGCAATTTCAAGCAAGCTAAGAGTCCCAAAAGCATCAAAAAATAATGTTAAAGTTTGTTTCGTTGCCACGGCATTTTGAAAGTGACACACTTCCTGCTGCCAGTTGGTGGCGCTATAACTTTGACTCACAATAGTCACATCCATGTGATCGGTCTCTTACAGCGAAAACACTGCTGAAGTTTCATCAAGATCAGTTAATGTATGCTGAAATTATAACACACATCCTGTTCCATGTTTCTCGCCATAATTTCGTTTCCTCGCCACGGCCAAACCGTTCGAGATATCAAAAATCCCGTGGCACTTTTTCATCCTTAATGTCTTGACTTCACGCTGATCGAGTTTCGTCGAATTTGGTTCAGTGCTCTAGGAGCAATAATTTAAATTCCATTGCATGTGTTTTAAACACAACCCTAAATAGCCGACTTCCTGTTGGGCTGGGGTAAAAAGTAAGAGTGTGAGGTATATATGAAACGATGAGATCTATATGTGTACCAAGTTTCATATTATTACATGCAAGTGTGTTTGATTTATGGACCAAATTTTCAGAACAAGTTTATTGACCAAGTTAATCTGATTAATAAACTAATTATATAAAACTATTGTCAATTCACTACAATTAAACTAGTTATATGCCTTTACTTATAAAAAATAAAAATAAAAACTTATTTAAAAAATACCAGGCTTGAGAAATGTATTTTCTTTATGCAGGTCATACACACAGCAGTGAAATGGTTAAGCCCCCTCCCCCTGCACACACACACACACACACACAGCCAGCCAGCCAGCCAGCCAAAGGCTCAGAGTGGCCATATTCAAACAAAAATATCTGAGTTTCTGTGGGTCCTAGCTAATAAGTGTCAATTAGAAAGTTGTCCGGCTCGAGGAGTACAATATACATACCAATTTTTGTAACTCTAGTTAAAACTAACCACCCCACTTTTGTCAAAAGGTGGCGCTACTGAGCCCTCACCACGCCCGTTTCTGAAACTTTGCACATGTCTACTGGCTAATAAATGTGATGTGTCTGTCGAGTTTCATGCAATTTGAAGCATGCTAAGGGTCTCAAAAGCATCCTAAAAGCATCCTAAAAGAAGGGTAAAGTTTGATGCGTCGCCACGGCAACAGTTTCAAAGATATCAAGAATCCATTCACAGGTCTACATCTGCCGTATGTTTACATTATACATATGAAGTTTGAAGCAAATCGGGTAAAAATAAAAGGGTGATATCTAAGCATTTTGAAAGTGACACACTTCCTGCTGCCAGTTGGTGGCGCTATAACTTTGACTCGCAATAGTCACATCCATGTGATCGTCCTCTTACAGTGAACACACTGCTGAAGTTTCATCAAGATCAGTTAATGTATGCTGAAGTTATAACACACTTCCTGTTTCACGTTTCTCGCCATGATTTCGTTTCCTCGCCACGGACAAACCGTTGGAGATATAAAAAATCCCCTCGCAAACTTTCATCCTCAATGTCTTGACTTCACGCTGACCGAGTTTCGTCGAATGTGGATCAAAGCTCTAGGAGGAGTATTTGACATTCCATTGCGAGCGTTTTACAAACAAACCTCAATAGCCAAATTCCTGTTGGGCTGGGGTAAAAAGTAAGAGCGCGAGGTATAGATGAAACGATGAGATCAACGTGTGTACCGAGTTTCATATTATTACATACAAGCGTGTTTGAGTTATGGACCAAGTGTTCGGACCCCGTTCCAGGGGGCGCTGACGAGCTGCCCTGCCACGCCCGGGTACCATCTTCAGCCCGGCTCTGATGGCCGCGGGTTCTGACCCGTGTGCAAAGTTTCAAGAGTTTTCGAGCACGTTAAGGGCCCCAAAAGTGCCCAAAAGGTAGCAAAATAATAATAATACTAAAGAATAAATATAGCTGCGAGCAGCGATGGCGGGCCCAAGCCGGTGGCACCGCAACCCCGGTTCCTTTAGTTACCTAAAGGCACCCGGGTGGCGGTGCCGAAGGCTTTGGCCCTTTCATGATTAAATGTTAAAACGGCTTGCCATACTCTGTCATTTCGACTAGTCAAAATTATGTTACAGATATCTTAAATGATAATACAAACTATCCAAAATGTAATTACGAATAGACAGAAAGACGTTGTTGATATCTACAATGTTAATTCCGGATAGGCAAACTTAGCTTTTAAATGTTAAAAGGGCTTGCCATACAGGGACGTAGGCTCAGAGAGAGGCTCACCATATTCAAACCAAAATATCTGACTTCCTCTTGGTCCGAGCTAATGACTATGTAATAGAAAGTTGTCCGGTTTGAGGAGTAAAATGTATATACCGATTTTTGTAACTGTAGATAAAACTAACAACCCCACTTTTGTCAAAAGGTGGCGCTATTTAGTCCTTGCACCATGCCCGTTTCTGAAACTTTGCACGTCTACTGGCTAATAAATGTGATGTATCTGTTGAGTTTCAAGCAATTTCAATTTCAATTTGACTGTTGAAAAGAAGTGCGCCGATTAGATACTCAGGATCGGTATCGGCTCTGACACTGCCATCTTTGACGAGGCTGATTCAAATTCTATATTGTGCATATACTATTCTATGTAAGGCACAAAGGCACAAAAACTTTCTAAAGTACCATAAAGTTTTTGTGTACTGTATTATAAGTGTTCTGAAGCTATTATGTGATATAGAAATTAATATTTAAGTCATTAAATTCAAGAACACGTAAACTTTTCCCTCTCTGCGCCTGTCAGTCATTCTCCATTCAACATTCAAACAGCACGTCGCATTCGGTTACAGTCAATGATGAAACGATCTTCAAGATGATTCAATGTTAATCCTATTATACTGGGTCTTAGTGGGGCAGTTAAGCGCAAAAATCGATCACTTTGCGATAAAAGCATCAAATTTGGTAGGAAGGCTCACAAAGGGGGTCTGATCAGATTTAGGACCGTAGGCGCTTGAAATTTGACCCCTGGGGGTCATGGTGGGCATTTTTCAAAATGGCCGCCAAATATGGATTTCGTAATGGGAAAATGGATTAAAAGCTGCCAGAAACATAAAATAAAATAACACATTTCACCATAAATACATGTAAATATGAGCACACTTTCACATAGAAGATCTTTAAACTTTAAAATATAAGATATGTTTGAAAATTTGCTCCTGTAATACTAAATATTACTATACATGGGTTCATGAATCATCTGTAAATTCATGTTATGTGATCAAAATTAGACATCATAGTGACAAGTGATTAAGAGCTGATCTTTTATCTTTTTGCCTCTTGCACCATTCATCAAAGCTCAGCACATCACTGGAGGAATGCATATTCATGTAATTGTCATATGCAGCACGTTGCAAAATGTACAATGCAGCCTCTGTTACTTCTTTTCGTATGAGCAACATGGGCCACTTTTAAGAAAGAGTCAGCTGTGCCTGTTGTGGTAATGTCTGCTTGAACAAGAGCCTCTACCCAACCACTTCCTTGGTCCTCAAGAATGCCATCTCAATGTGGAGACCCCCAAAAAGAATCACAATTTCACCATATCTATTTGGCCACTTCCAATTTCACCATATCTATTTGGCCACTTCCACTGTATTTGCTTGGCCAAGGCAAATAGTGGCTGGTCAAAGGGGTTCACAGGGGTTTGCTCTGGATGCTAATGATTAATTTCATTTCTGATGACATCCATTGAGTGCCTGATCATTGCAACTGTGTGCATGATGTAATGCAGGTGGCATCAATGTCCAGTGACTGCTGAGTTGCATGGTATGCAGCCGTGACAAATCACTGAGATCTCCAGCTTTGTCACTTGTTGATCTGACATATTCTGTCCATTCAAACTCCTGCTTAATATACCCAGCATTGTGCCTGCTCAAGGACTGAACATGGGATGATGGTACAGATGAGGTCTTAATGTTGTAGTTGACAGGGAAGACATCTGTATAGTTTTGAGGCAAAAGGTAGATTGTTTTTGAAGCATCGTGGCTTATGAGATGAAACAATGTTTCGACGCTCTCCTTTCCTCTCTGAAGACGGATGTTGAAAGAGGGAGATGGAGGTTCCGTGAAAAGAATTCTTAGCTGTTGTTGAAGATGGATCATGATCAACATTATCAATAGCTGCAGTTGTGAATAGATTACCACATGACAGGACAGACCACATGTGGACAGTTTTCATCTCTGTAAAGACTACAACATGATATAGCCAGCAGCCACATCACCCTGTAGCCCAAGACTGGTTGCCCACTGAAGCTAAGCAGGGCTGAGCTTGGTTAGTACCCAGATGGGAGACCTTCTGAGAAAGCCAGGTTGCTGCTGGAAGAGGTGTTCGTGAGGCCAGCAAGGGGCACTCACCCTGTGGTCTGTGTGGGTCCTAACACCCCAGTAAAGTGATGAGGACACTATACTGTCGTGATGAGACGTTAAACCGAGGCCCTGACTCTCTGTGGTCATTAAAAATCCCAGGATGTCTTTCGAAAGAGTAGGGGTGTAACCCCGGCATCCTGCCCAAATCAAATTTGCCCAGTGGCCTTTGTCCATCATGGCCTCCTAATCATCTCCATATATATATATATATATATGGAGATGATTAGGAGGCCATGATAGAGATTCCCCTCTCTATTTAAAGCGCTTTGAGTGCTGAAAAAAGCGCTATATAAATGTAATGAATTAGTATTATTAATTAAGTTATGCAAAGGACTAGTCACATCTGGTCCTACCTGCTCTTCACCTGGTGAGGTGTCATTTGGGATCTAGCTCTATTTTACAAAGAGGCCAAACATTTGGAATGATACTTGGCCTCTAAAGCCAACATGTCACCTCCACTGAGCTGTGCCAGAAGCTTGATGTCATTGAGGACAACGGCACACTTTCGAACTTTTTCATCAATTTGAAATGTAGCAGCCTTATGAAGTCTCTCACTACCTGCAGGTTCTCTCCACATTAAGTCTTATCGATGTCATCACTGAATGAGGTTTTTAAAACTAATTTTATTCATTTTCTAGTGTCATGCTCATCAGTTGTAGAAGCTCTCTTCTCAGCTCTTTGTAGCATTTGATTGTTGAATCTAAGGCGACATGTATAATTTGTGATATTTTGCATTGTTCCTAATAAATGTGGCCTCCATACCTTGCCCTTTATCTAACTGTGCAATCTGTAAAGATATCGTTGTTTAAGTTAATCAAATTTTAATAGATTCTCTGCCAGATTTTTGTAATGTTCAGTATTGACCTGCCATTGGCAATTTGATGGGCATCTGAGTGGCTCTTGAGTATTATTCTGACAAATGAAACACAGTTCCCAGTCAGTTATTTGTGTTGGGGGATCAGTATATCCAGGATTAAATAATTTGAAGGTTTTAGTCATTGCATTGGATCAAAGTAGTTCTTGTGTAGTGGTCTAATTGTCGTAATCATGCTAATCGTGCTAATTTATGTTTTTCTTGTGAGGAAAACTCGGTCTACAATGTGATTTGTAGGCCTACCTACTAAACCACTTGCAAATAATCCAGCAGGACTCAACAGTTCTTACAATTAATATTTATAGTCAAGTTTAGAGCATTTGGAGAGCAAAGAAGTCGTACAAGAGCACAGAGTTACAATGAAATAAATGAGATGAATTGCAGCTAGTTTAGACAACCAGCCTAAATGAAATTCTGTGGAAATGTACACCTACTTTATTTCACAGAATCCCAACTCTAAATTCATGCAGACTAAAATCTATTGAATGTTATATTTGCCTGTCTGAGTTATGTTTGCTTACTTGCAGTATTAGCCTACACTATTTTTACTGAGTAACAGTGAGAAACACAAACTGACTTTGCCTTTATCTCACTTGTAGTCAAGAGTAAAACATCTCACCAGTTCCCTAGATTTTAAAGAGAATAATATTTAAATGTGGCCACCACAAGATGAAACCTACTGACTGAATAAAAAGGAGTCCCTGACAAACAGTAAAAATGATAGTATATGCTCACAATTTAATATTAAATATTTAAATGTACATTTAAAAAGTACATAATTTCGGATAGATATCATAACCTCTTTTCCTTTTGTTTAAAAATGAACTAGATTGTTTAATAATCAAATGTGCAACTTTTTTAATTGTTAATTTCTGTCGTCTATCCATTATGACATTCTGAAATCCATATTTGACAGCCATTTTCAATTTTTTTTAAACATATCTTATATTTGAAAGTATAAAGACCTTCTATGTGAAAGTGTGGTCATATTTACATGTATTTATGGTGAATTGTGTAATTGCATTTTAGGTTTCTGGCAGCTTTAAATTCATTTTCGCATTAAGAAATCCATATTTGGCGGCCATTTTGAAAAATGCCCGACATGGCCCCCAGGGGCCAAATTTTGAGCGCCTACGGTCCTAAATCTGATCAGACCCCCTTTGTGAGCCTTCGTACCAAATTTCATGCTTTTATCGCAAAGTGATCGATTCTGATGAAAATCTGCGCTTAGCCGCCCCACTATCTTTAAGATAAAGGTCTAAAGGTCTATATTTTCGAATGAAGAATTTTTTTCTTGCTGGACTTTATTGCTGTAACTTAATCGTGTTACTTTCTACCGGGTGTCAGACGCTGTCGGTTAGATCACAACACTAGAGTCAGAGCACTATAATTGTTCTTCACGCACACAGTAACTGAAATTTAAAACCTTTAAAAGAAAAGGCTCAATAAACTATTGCATAGATATATAATGTATAATACACTGTTCATAAATATGTATTTCCTTTGTGCTTTGAACTTTTCAATACGGACTCAATGCGCTGTAACTTCATGTGGCTTCAAGCACATCATTCTCCGCTCGGGATGCACATAAGTGCTTTGTGCTGCACCGTATTAGAGCCGTAATATCATAATGCAGTGACGTAATGACAGATTATTAATTGCCTTTCAATTATATGTTGCTGCGTCATTAAACATCTGTCCTATGCATTTCAAACATTTATAGCAGCCATGGCTATATCTTTTTATGATTTTTGTTATCTTGTTTTTCATGAATGTATTTTTTAAAAATAAGAGCAATGTGTATTATCTATTATTAATATAGTTTATAATAGCATTTTTGTCATAGATTATGACAAAGTAATCATATGATCCACCAGCGAGGAACCAGCAGAACAGAGTGAACATTCTTTCTGTTTAGTTCAATCCTACTTAATAGGAATTTATTTAAAATGCTCGCTCTACTCCACACCATTAATGTCTTGTGCGGACATCCGTATTTTGACTTTCGGTTTTAAGTAAGCGATTTAAAAGCTCCCAAGTCCCAGCGGAGTCACACGTTGATTAACCGGTGGGAATATACACAATAGGCCTACCTGATATTGAACACAAGAGGGCAGTATAGCACTACGTATGACTCAGATTATTATTTTTTTCTGAATTTTACAACAATTCTGGCTGTTTTTGAACGTAAACATAATTCTTAAATGAAAAAAGGGAAAAATTGGGGAAGTTATAATATTTGTATAATTTAATTTAGAAACAAATGATGTATAATTACATTTTTAGAAGATATGAGGCTTTTAGTGTTTACTTTTTTCACATTACTTTAATCTTTTGCCATAGTTGCACATGTCTACTGGCTAATAAATGTGATGTATCTGTTGAGTTTCAAGCAATTTCAAGCATGCTAAGAGTCCAAAAAGCATCAAAAAAGAATGTTAAAGTTTGTTTCGTTGCCACGGCAACAATATCAAAGATATCAAAAATTCATTCACAGGTCTACATCTGCCGTGTATTTACATTATACAGATGAAGTTTGAAGCAAATCGGTTAAAAATAAGAGAGTGATTTCAGAGAGCATTTTGAAAGTGACACACTTCCTGCTGCCAGTTGGTGGCGCTATAACTTTGACTCACAATAGTCACATCCATGTGATCGGTCTCTTACAGCGAAAACACTGCTGAAGTTTCATCAAGATCAGTTAATGTATGCTGAAGTTATAACACACATCCTGTTTTATGTTTCTCGCCATGATTTCGTTTCCTCGCCACGGCCAAACCGTTCGAGGTATCAAAAATCCTGTGGCACTTTTTCATCCTTAATGTCTTGACTTCACGCTGATCGAGTTTCGTCGAATTTGGTTCAGTGCTCTAGGAGCAATAATTTAAATTCCATTGCATGTGTTTTAAACACAACCCTAAATAGCCGACTTCCTGTTGGGCCGGGGTAAAAAGTAAGAGTGTGAAGTATATATGAAACGATGAGATCTATATGTGTACCAAGTTTCATATTATTACATGCAAGTGTGTTTGATTTATGGACCAAATTTTCAGACCAAGTTTATTGACCAAGTTAATCTGATTAATAAACTAATTATATAAAACTATTGTCAATTCACTACAATTAAACTAGTTATATGCCTTTACTTATAAAAAATAAAAATAAAAACTTATTTAAAAAATACCAGGCTTGAGAAATGTATTTTCTTTATGCAGGTCATACACACAGCAGTGAAATGGTTAAGCCCCCTCCCCCTGCACACACACACACACACACACACAGACAGCCAGCCAGTCAGTCAGCCAGCCAGCCAAAGACACAGAGACACAGACACATGTAGGCTCAGAGTGGCCATATTCAAACAAAAATATCTGACTTTCTGTGGGTCCTAGCTAATAAGTGTCAATTAGAAAGTTGTCCGGCTCGAGGAGTACAATATACATACCAATTTTTGTAACTCTAGTTAAAACTAACAACCCCACTTTTGTCAAAAGGTGGCGCTACTGAGCCCTCACCACGCCCGTTTCTGAAACTTTGCACATGTCTACTGGCTAATAAATGTGATGTGTCTGTCGAGTTTCATGCAATTTGAAGCATGCTAAGGGTCTCAAAAGCATCCAAAAAGCATCCTAAAAGAAGGGTAAAGTTTGATGCGTCGCCACGGCAACAGTTTCAAAGATATCAAGAATCCATTCACAGGTCTACATCTGCCGTATGTTTACATTATACATATGAAGTTTGAAGCAAATCGGGTAAAAATAAAAGGGTGATATCAAAGCATTTTGAAAGTGACACACTTCCTGCTGCCAGTTGGTGGCGCTATAACTTTGACTCACAATAGTCACATCCATGTGATCGTCCTCTTACAGCGAACAAACTGCTGAAGTTTCATCAAGATCAGTTAATGTATGCTGAAGTTATAACACACTTCCTGTTTCACGTTTCTCGCCATGATTTCGTTTCCTCGCCACGGACAAACCGTTCGAGATATAAAAAATCCCCTCGCAAACTTTCATCCTCAATGTCTTGACTTCACGCTGACCGAGTTTCGTCGAATTTCGATCAAAGCTCTAGGAGGAGTATATGACATTCCATTGCGAGCGTTTTACAAACAAACCTCAATAGCCGACTTCCTGTTGGGCTGGGGTAAAAAGTAAGAGTGTGAGGTATAGATGAAACGATGAGATCAACATGTGTACCGAGTTTCATATTATTACATACAAGCGTGTTTGAGTTATGGACCAAGTGTTCGGACCCCGTTCCAGGGGGCGCTGACGAGCCGCCCTACCACGCCCGGGTACCAGCTTCAGCCCGGCTCTGATGGCCGCGGGTTCTGACCCGTGTGCAAAGTTTCAAGAGTTTTCGAGCATGTTAAGGGCCCCAAAAGTGCCCAAAAGGTAGTAAAATAATAATTATTATAATAATAATAATAGTAAAGAAAAATAATCCCAAGGAAAACAATAGGGCCTTCGCCCTTTCAGGGCTTGGGCCCTAAATATAGCTGCGAGCAGCGATGGCGGGCCCAAGCCGGTGGCACCGCAACCCCGGTTCCTTTAGTTACCTAAAGGCACCCGGGTGGCGGTGCCGAAGGCTTTGGCCCTTTCATGATTAAATGTTAAAACGGCTTGCCATACTCTGTCATTTCGACTAGTCAAAATTATGTTACAGATATCTTAAATGATAATACAAACTATCCAAAATGTAATTACGACTAGACAGAAAGACGTTGTTGATATCTACAATGTTAATTCCGGATAGGCAAACTTAGCTTTTAAATGTTAAAAGGGCTTGCCATACAGGGACGTAGGCTCAGAGAGAGGCTCACCATATTCAAACCAAAATATCTGACTTCCTCTTGGTCCGAGCTAATGACTATGTAATAGAAAGTTGTCCGGCTTGAGGAGTACAATGTATATACCGATTTTTGTAACTGTAGATAAAACTAACAACCCCACTTTTGTCAAAAGGTGGCGCTATTTAGTCCTTGCACCATGCCCGTTTCTGAAACTTTGCACGTCTACTGGCTAATAAATGTGATGTATCTGTTGAGTTTCAAGCAATTTCAATTTCAATTTGACTGTTGAAAAGAAGTGCGCCGATTAGATACTCAGGATCGGTATCGGCTCTGACACTGCCATCTTTGACGAGGCTGATTCATATTGTGCATATACTATTCTATGTAAGGCACAAAGGCACAAAAACTTTCTAAAGTACCATAAAGTTTTTGTGTACTGTATTATAAGTGTTCTGAAGCTATTATGTGATATAGAAATTAATATTTAAGTCATTAAATTCAAGAACACGTAAACTTTTCCCTCTCTGCGCCTGTCAGTCATTCTCCATTCAGCATTCAAACAGCACGTCGCATTCGGTTACAGTCAATGATGAAACGATCTTCAAGATGATTCAATGTTAATCCTATTATACTGGGTCTTTAAGATAAAGGTCTAAAGGTCTATATTTTCGAATGAAGAAACTTTTTCTTGCTGGACTTTATTGCTGTAACTTAATCGTGTTACTTTCTACCGGGTGTCAGACGCTGTCGGTTAGATCACAACACTAGAGTCAGAGCACTATAATTGTTCTTCACGCACACAGTAACTGAAATTTAAAACCTTTAAAAGAAAAGGCTCAATAAACTATTGCATAGATAGATAATGTATAATACACTGTTCATAAATATGTATTTCCTTTGTGCTTTGAACTTTTCAATACGGACTCAATGCGCTGTAACTTCATGTGGCTTCAAGCACAACATTCTCCGCTCGGGATGCACATAAGTGCTTTGTGCTGCACCGTATTAGAGCCGTAATATCATAATGCAGTGACGTAATGACAGATTATTAATTGCCTTTCAATTATATGTTGCTGCGTCATTAAACATCTGTCCTATGCATTTCAAACATTTATAGCAGCCATGGCTTTATCTTTTTATGATTTTTGTTATCTTGTTTTTCATGAATGTATTTTTTAAAAATAAGAGCAATGTGTATTATCTATTATTAATATAGTTTATAATAGCATTTTTGTCATAGATTATGACAAAGTAATCATATGATCCACCAGCGAGGAACCAGCAGACCAGAGTGAACATTCTTTCTGTTTAGTTCAATCCTACTTAATAGGAATTTATTTAAAATGCTCGCTCTACTCCACACCATTAATGTCTTGTGCGGACATCCGTATTTTGACTTTCGGTTTTAAGTAAGCGATTTAAAAGCTCCCAAGTCCCAGCAGAGTCACACGTTGATTAACCGGTGGGAATATACACAATAGGCCTACCTGATATTGAACACAAGAGGGCAGTATAGCACTACGTATGACTCAGATTATTATTTTTTTCTGAATTTTACAACAATTCTGGCTGTTTTTGAACGTAAACATAATTCTTAAATGAAAAAAAGGAAAAATTGGGGACGTTATAATATTTGTATAATTTAATTTAGAAACAAATGATGTATAATTACATTTTTAGAAGATATGAGGCTTTTAGTGTTTACTTTTTTGACATTACTTTAATCTTTTGCCATAGTTGCACATGTCTACTGGCTAATAAATGTGATGTATCTGTTGAGTTTCAAGCAATTTCAAGCATGCTAAGAGTCCCAAAAGCATCAAAAAAGAATGTTAAAGTTTGTTTCGTTGCCACGGCAACAGTATCAAAGATATCAAAAATTCATTCACAGGTCTACATCTGCCGTGTATTTACATTATACAGATGAAGTTTGAAGCAAATCGGTTAAAAATAAGAGAGTGATTTCAAAGCATTTTGAAAGTGACACACTTCCTGCTGCCAGTTGGTGGCGCTATAACTTTGACTCACAATAGTCACATCCATGTGATCGGTCTCTTACAGCGAAAACACTGCTGAAGTTTCATCAAGATCAGTTAATGTATGCTGAAGTTATAACAGACATCCTGTTTCATGTTTCTCGCCATAATTTCGTTTCCTCGCCACGGCCAAACCGTTCGAGATATCAAAAATCCCGTGGCACTTTTTCATCCTTAATGTCTTGACTTCACGCGGATCGAGTTTCGTCGAATTTGGTTCAGTGCTCTAGGAGCAATAATTTAAATTCCATTGCATGTGTTTTAAACACAACCCTAAATAGCCAACTTCCTGTTGGGCTGGGGTAAAAAGTAAGAGTGTGAAGTAGGCTATATATGAAACGATGAGATCTATATGTGTACCAAGTTTCATATTATTACATGCAAGTGTGTTTGATTTATGGACCAAATTTTCAGACCAAGTTTATTGACCAAGTTAATCTGATTAATAAACTAATTATATAAAACTATTGTCAATTCACTACAATTAAACTAGTTATATGCCTTTACTTATAAAAAATAAAAATAAAAACTTATTTAAAAAATACCAGGCTTGAGAAATGTATTTTCTTTATGCAGGTCATACACACAGCAGTGAAATGGTTAAGCCCCCTCCCCCTGCACACACACACAGACAGCCAGCCAGCCAGCCAGCCAAAGACACATGTAGGCTCAGAGTGGCCATATTCAAACAAAAATATCTGACTTTCCGTGGGTCCTAGCTAATAAGTGTCAATTAGAAAGTTGTCCGGCTCGAGGAGTACAATATACATACCAATTTTTGTAACTCTAGTTAAAACTAACCACCCCACTTTTGTCAAAAGGTGGCGCTACTGAGCCCTCACCACGCCCGTTTCTGCAACTTTGCACATGTCTACTGGCTAATAAATGTGATGTGTCTGTCGAGTTTCATGCAATTTGAAGCATGCTAAGGGTCTCAAAAGCATCCTAAAAGCATCCTAAAAGAAGGGTAAAGTTTGATGCGTCGCCACGGCAACAGTTTCAAAGATATCAAGAATCCATTCACAGGTCTTCATCTGCCGTATGTTTCCATTATACATATGAAGTTTGAAGCAAATCGGGTAAAAATAAAAGGGTGATATCTAAGCATTTTGAAAGTGACACACTTCCTGCTGCCAGTTGGTGGCGCTATAACTTTGACTCACAATAGTCACATCCATGTGATCGTCCTCTTACAGCGAACACACTGCTGAAGTTTCATCAAGATCAGTTAATGTATGCTGAAGTTATAACACACTTCCTGTTTCACGTTTCTCGCCATGATTTCGTTTCCCCGCCACGGACAAACCGTTCGAGATATAAAAAATCCCCTCGCAAACTTTCATCCTCAATGTCTTGACTTCATGCTGACCGAGTTTCGTCGAATTTGGATCAAAGCTCTAGGAGGAGTATTTGACATTCCATTGCGATCGTTTTACAAACAAACCTCAATAGCCGACTTCCTGTTGGGCTGGGGTAAAAAGTAAGAGCGCGAGGTATAGATGAAACGATGAGATCAACATGTGTACCGAGTTTCATATTATTACATACAAGCGTGTTTGAGTTATGGACCAAGTGTTCGGACCCCGTTCCAGGGGGCGCTGACGAGCCGCCCTGCCACGCCCGGGTACCAGCTTCAGCCCGGCTCTGATGGCCGCGGGTTCTGACCCGTGTGCAAAGTTTCAAGAGTTTTCGAGCACGTTAAGGGCCCCAAAAGTGCCCAAAAGGTAGTAAAATAATAATAATTATAATAATAATAGTAAAGAAAAATAATCCTTAGGAAAACAATAGGGCCTTCGCCCTTTCAGGGCTTGGGCCCTAATAATCCCAAGGAAAACAATAGGGCCTTCGCCCTTTCAGGGCTTGGGCCCTAATGACTTCCGCAGTCTCAAAATGATTCAACCCCCTGAATGGGCTATATGCGCGCATAAGTTCCGCATTTGCCGCAAGGATGCTCGTCCATTTACGGTTGTGGAGATTAAAGTGGAGGAACACTGAGGAAAACGGGATTATGGCAGAGTCTTCAAAATTTACTGTCCTCCCGTCTTTGAAATGAAACGTACATACGTTTAGATGTAATTTTATATATAGTTATGTTTATTTAATATAATTTGAAAAAGAACCATAAACACAACGAGGGGTGTCTGTTTTATCTGTTTTAGTGACTAACGTTTCTTTAGTGTAACCATAGAGTATAAAATTCAATATAAATTCTCGGTATTGCTTTGGACTCTACGATCGGCGGAAGTTATCGAGCATCCTTACACCTTCAACGGAAATACCGCATAGAGCCCATAGACTCCCTCAAAACAGCACAAATCTGCAAAACAGGTGTTCTCAAGCACAGCTGATGCAACTAATCAAGGGCTTCATTAGTTGCACAAGGTGTGCTTGAGCTAGGAATTGGGATGTGCATTTTTTTTGCTCATCTCAGTTTCCTTGCTATTTACTATTTTGCTTTTTACCCTTTCTTGAACATGTACGGGCCATTACATCATTTCTTTATTGCTACATAAGCACATTTTTTCAAAACAAACTCAACTAAGTAAAACTAATTAAAGGGGTCATGAACTGGCTTTTTAAATTCTTTTATATTGTTGTCGGAGGTCAACTTATGACGTTCACTTGGTTTTTACATTCAAAAACATCAAAATGCATAAGTAATAGGCTACTTTCTACCCTAGCTTTGAGCCTAGCTCAAAAACACTCTTTTTATGGGCGTCTCGCACTGAAGACTTGGAAGTAAACGCCCAATGCTGTGAGTGGATTACAGTTTTGCAAATTATAATGAGTTTCAACTCACTCGCTTATGCGGCGACTGTCTTCTTCCATAACCAGGCACTGCACAATATTTTGTAAACGGCATTTTTTATTGCTCGATAGCTCGATCCGGTTTGTTATCACGAGGTAGGCCTATGGTATTTAGCAATGCATGTAATGCACGAATCGGTGGGCGGGGCTAACAAGGACGTTTTCAGTTCTAAAACTTACAGGATATTCTTATAATATGATGATCTCTTAGATGTCAAAAGCTCAAGGAAAATTTGATTTCTCAGTTCATCACCCCTTTAATGAATTAAAAGTTTCCATCTTCCTAAAACACTTTTTCTTTGCCACAAAACTTTTAATCAATAAATACCCCACTACATACTTAAACTGCATTCACGCGCTTCATGATTAGTCCTGCAACAAGTTCCTTTCCTTCTTTTAAGTTATCTTTGTCCTTGAGGGATTATTTACTCTTGTAAATGATTAACATTTTAGCTTTTTCATATGTATTCTCCCACTCTCTCTCTTTCTCTTCTTCTCTCTTTCTTCTATGTATTTGTGTTTTTGTGCCTTTATAGCATTTAAATATTATTTTAGGGGCCGCTTACACAACACCATTTTCAGCTTTTTGGTTGTTCATTTACACGACAGCAAAGTTTTGTGAGCTTGAAAATGCAAACTTTTGAAAACAGGTTTCAAAGTGCAAGTTTTTGAAAAAGATACTGTTATCGTCTCAAATGCAGATTTGTGAAAATGGTGATGTCATATTACTATAGCGTAGTGTTTCTTTACAAAGTGGCATCTACAGGCCTGGCATGAATAATACAAGTTTTTATAATAGTAGTATAGAATAGAATAATAGTTTAGTCGTTTTTGCAGATCTGTGTGAACGGGGATCGTTTTGACACCTCTGTCGTCTATACGCGAAAAACATAAAGGAAGGAACTTTTTCATTTTTAGTATTGTTGTTGTGTAAACATGCCCTAAATCGCCACTCTGCAAGTGTAACATTTATTTTCAGTCAAGTCAATAGTTTTTGTATCATTACTTGTTCTCTGACCTTCAAAAGCACACTATGGTTTGTCAAAGTGCAACAATCACAAATGTGAGATTTTACAAAGTTGCCAAACTTTAAAATTATTTGAAGTTATTGTTATGCGAGGGATTTGTTATTGCTTAGAGAATTGAGGTGAATTATGGGGCACCAACGCACCAGTTGATACTTTGCTGGTCTTTCTTTAATTTTAAACAAGGAGACAACTATGATAAAGTATGAGGTAATATATACAAATTCTGAGGCTGTGATAGAGCTTACCATTATAGGGATTGATAATGGCAACAAAAAAAAAAAAAGTGTCTCATGTACAACAATATAAAAGTGCATATTTATAAACTGCAGTGTTTAGTGGCATAAATTTTATACTGAACGTTCACCAATGAAAAATGACATAGACTTTTCTAAACATTACATGATGGAAAAAATAATAACTGAATTTGAATTATAATTCACACAAATCAATTTAACTTACTAACAGCAACTACCATTGTATGGATCACCATATTAGACAGTACTTAAAAAAACTAATTGCCAAATAACAGATATACATGTTGAAAATTCTAAATGTTATGGTGACATTTTTGCCCCAAGTCCTCGTTCATTTCTGACCCTGTTGTGTGTGTGCATTGCGTAATAGCGGGGGACGGGGCTTTTTTCGAGCTCAAGCCAAGGTCCCTTTCTGTTGCGAGCCATGTTTCAAGTGAAACATAGCAGTGGCCGCTATGCTCAGATGTGCATCAATATACAGTATAATCACACACAATGAGCTATAAATCAGCACCTCTCAACTTTAGCTATATATTTTTTATTTCAAATTTTTAATTTTGTGTTTAGGTCCAGATGTCCAGCTCTCTGTGCTAAATGATGGGTGCTGTGTTTCATAATGTTGCTATAAATCATTTAAATTGTGAGATTACGCCATCACAGAGCGCACGTATCACAGTTCACACCATTTGACATGAAAAAAAAACACTCTCAAGTGTTCCCTTTTTTATTAATGTTTAGTTCTCATCCTCATATCTTTGCTTTTTCCTAATTGTTAACAAATTAGTGTTAGTGGCGAGCACTGTGACTGTGAAATGATCCTGAAACACACCTCAGATCAAATACTGTATATATATATAAACGCAAAGAAAACACTTTGAGCTGCAACACTGTCACTGAGAAACCATTTTGTGATTTGTGAGCCACCCTTAGCTAGGATGAGTGCTAAAGTCACACCGGAGTCTGCAGACCGAAATTCATATATGTACAATTAAATGTCATCTCATTGTAATGTTTTCTATTTGCAGCGGAAAACGGCACAATGCCCAGTACAACGCCCAGTACAACTCCCAGTCCAGTAAGTAGAAATTCTTTGAGGTGTTTCTTAACTGTCAAAATAATTTCTCTTATAGTATCTGACTAACTTGGAGAATGTCCTCATCATTTGCTCAATGAGAATCAGAATTGCCCAAAATTCAGAATTGGCTCCCTTTGTATGGAGCCTCGCACATGAAATGCAGGAAAAAAAATGTATATCGTGGCCACAAATTAACTAATTGTTCCCACGATTTATGAATATGTCAGCATATTTCGTTTCCTTGTTTTAAATAAATTGTGCGTACGATATTATAATCTGTTACATTTTTAATTGTAGTTAATCAAAATGAGGGAGAAAATAAGTACAACGTGGCCACGATTTACTAAATCGAGGGAAAAAATTATTTTATAGTGCGCACAATTTAGTAAAATGAAAAAAAAAAAATGAATTTTTAATTTTGTGACCACAAATATATTTTTGTCTGCATGTCATGTGTACACAGAGTTTTCTACTAATACAAAACTTAATGCTAAATCCTGAAGTATCCCTTAATTATGTTACCGAATATTTCATATGACTAAATATTCTGTGGGCCATAAAAGCTTTTTGAAAATTTAAATCTGGTCATCATATTACATTATAAGGGTGCATGTATACGTAGTTAATGCCACAATATCTTAATAAGTCAGTGCTTAATGCAGTCCTGTAGTACTTCTTCCGTTCAGATGATTAACATTCCTACTTTTCTTTGTCCAGGGCCCTAATATCGTGGCCATTGTTGTACCAACTGTGGTCCTGGGACTGGTGGCTATTTTAACAGCGATTCTGGTGTTCCTGTTCTGTGTGGTTAAGAAAAAGAGACAGACGGAGGGGACGTATCGCCCCAGCTCAGAGGAGCAAACAGGAACCCGTAGCGTAGAGACGCCTGACGCCCTCAAACTACCCAAGGAGGAGAGACTGATTTGACACACCGGTTTATAACTAACCAGCTGCACATGATGATGGTGAATCAATTCCAAACTGGTTAAATGGATAAACATTAACTAGGCACTGTTTCTGAGCACTGGCCATATGTTTTGGCTAAACAAAGCGAGTCTGACTACTTGGAAGAAACTTGAAGGAAAGCTACTCTCTCCAAAAGGAAAAACATTTCACAGTATAGATCTGCTTGTGCTGTTCTCTAGCATTCGTATTCTTAGTTTAGACTGGTCATTTCATTTTGTGTTTTAATTGTTCCTTTACACATTCAAATGCAGATTTTTGTATGTAATGTTAAGATATGTTTAAAGGTGAAGTTTGCAATTTTTCCACTCTTAGTGGCACAAAACAAAAGTGCAATCTGTTTGTTTTTGCATTCAGAAAAGGACCAGACCCTTTAAGTCCCTTTAAGGCTAGTCATGTCACTCGGCGGCCATCTTTGAAAGTTCTCTTGGGCAACTATTTCATGCAATATCATTGAATGGGGAAACATCAAACTCTCCAAAAGCTGTTCAACAAGCTTACGATTAATATTCATATAACATTTTTCAAATTACCAATGAAATCTGATCTTATAAATTGTTTAGAAACACTCAAATCATGAAAAAAAAAAAAAAAAAAACCTGGCCGACCCGCCAATGCACATGAGTAGTCATAAACGCACCTCTTGGTAAAGAAACACTGACTGTTTTTTTACCAATTGGCTCATTTATTAGGAAGGCGGGACTTACTCCGCCATATTGTGCGTTTCACTCTCTCCTATTCATAGAAATATGAGTGGACCGTCTTTATAAATCTAAAGTCTTTGGTTAACTTAACAGTATCAGCTCAACCAATGGTGTGAGTTTGGAGGCAGGACTTCTGTGAGACTGAATAATAGAAGCTGGGGGTGTGCGCCTGTTTCCTGACACTAGATTTTGCACACTACACCTTTAAATATATACTGAGATCCATTTGCCCACAAATTGGATATTTTTACTTTCATATCTGGTTGGTTAAAACCCCTTTGATCATTTCAGAAATTATTTCATTTGTCTTGATTTACCTCAGTTACATTTCTATAACTATATTATAGTTATACTCTATTTTAACTAATACTAAGTGTCCAGAAATTTGATCAGCGCAACAATGAATTCTGCTTGGAATCGTTTTTGATTCTTTTTATGACAGCATGAATGTTTACACTCAAATATTTCATGTGTTCTATTTAACTTGAATGCCTTTTCAAATTTCAGATTTTTAGAATTTGCTAAGTTGTGCAGTTTATATTTAAGCAAAAAGGCATAAGAGGTTATACTATAATCATGGCTAAGGGTGTTGTAAGGCACAACGCTCAGCAGAGTTACTATATTTACAATTCAAAATGTCCTTGGGTGGCTTTGCTGTTGCTCCACATTAAAATATTGAGGACACTTCACACATTTTCAATAAAACATGTTGATTGAGCTTATTAATTTAAGTGTTATTCTTGTGCTGAATATGTAGTCCTGATTCTTTATGGGAGTTGTGCCATGATATAATGTTGTGGCTGTTTCCGCGCAATGCTGTATTGCCGCATCAGAAGACAGAACCGGAATTATATGTTTTATCAACAGCCAATTTTAACTTGAATGTGCAATGTTTCCAGTGTCAGCCTGTTTGAGCTGTACATAGTCCATTACACTGCAAACTGGTGTTTGTGATCATCATAATATTTTAATTGGTTCTCGTTATCATAAACATTGGTTGGTGTAGTGTACACAGTTTTACTGTTTGCCTGTTATTCCTCCTGATAATTACCTATAGTGGCTAATAAATCATAAGCATCAGATTAAAATTCACAGGAAATAACTTACCCCCTTGCGGATATGTTACATGGCACAACATCAACAATATGCTTTACATTGACAAAGGCCTGCCCATACTTTGACTACAAACTTGGTCCTCAAATCATTACGTATTTGCAATAGCTGCTACATGTAATGGAAATTTATAAGGTTGCACCATTTCTATAAGTTATAAATAGCTAGTAAGATAATATAACGATAACGTAACTTATGTAATATAATTCAAGTAATTATTCTAGTGATGTAGGCTACGCCTAATGCTAGATAAGGTTTGCTAGTAGGCCTACATTTGTAACGAGTTCAGTTGTTTTTGGAAAAAGAAGCCGGGAACCGGCAAACGTTCAACAAGTTTAATAAAATACAAAATTAAAGTATAAGCCAGCAGCCCCTAACGGACAACACACAAAACAGAACATAAAAATCACAACATAAAATCAGACCTGTTCCTCTCTCCGCTGTCGTCGCGCCTCCTTTGCTTTCGCTCCTCCGTGAGAGATGCGTGACCCCGACGTGACAGACCGGTGCGTCTCACAGGTGTCGTTCATTATCACTCACTCCACCGGCCTTGCGCCACTCTCTTGTCCCTGTCCCTCGGCCTCAATATATCGCCACAATATTATTTCAGCAACATGACAAGCCAGTGAATTAACAGGTTTCAATTGTTCCTTTGTTCCACAGTGCGTGACATTTTATCTACATGTAATGCGGCTAAAGCTTTGACACTGAGTCAATGGGCTCTGTCTACTTCTTTCTTTTTCGCTTGTTTATCGTCATCATTTTCTTCCTTTTACGCTTCTTTGTTTTATGAGCAGGTTCCACTCGAGAAATTGGCAGTTTAGGTTGTTTCTCCGCCATTAGCACAGCAATCACCGAGTTTGGTTTGAATGAAGGCGCGCTGTGTGTAAGAGGCGAGCGCTCTCTTGTTATCCACGTGTACACAAGCATGATTGACACTGCTAAGACACTCCTCCTGGCTGGTTGTTTCTGACGGGAGCGGTGTATTTCTGCAAATGGCAATATGACCACTGGGAAGGAGCTTGATTTATTTCGCAGATCATCTATCTCATAGTCTACTGTCAGGACATAACGGCAGTTTTAACGAATATGTAAAATATATATATATATTTTTTTTTTTACAAATTACCTATACTGCAGCTTTAATTCCAATTAATTCATAATTAAAAAATAAATAAATAAGGTGGATAGGATAACAAGATGTACTTAAAGATATAGTAAAGGTCTCTGAATTAATAGCTGGAAAGGTGTAGCTACTTTGAGGTTTTATAACATTACATAATGTCATATGATTGCTGACACATGTCCAATAATATCTGTGTGTGCATGGAGGAGTGTCTGTCTAGGAAACGTATTGCAATTAGACAGCAATGCTTCAGATTTGCTTGCCAAGAACAAAGCAAGATTTATTATGTGGACTAGATGTAAGAAAGACCTGTTCAGTAGGTTGTTTTCAGGAACACTGCTCTCTAGTGGTTGCTAAGATTTTCAGTCTTTTGCTTTTGATTTCATTTGCTCTAGTAAAATGGCAAAAAAAAAAAAAAAAATCATATATATATATTTGAATGATAATATAGGGAAACTCTCAGTGGTCCTCAACCTTTTAAACTTCAAGGCTGTACACTTTTAAAGTCACAATATGCAGGAATTCTGATTTTGTCAAACAGTGACCCCTAGAGTTGCTGTGGAGTACTGTTAACGTTACTGTCGTGAAATACCATTCACGCAAAGCATCTCTGCACTCAAGGCCTGATAACCATTCGAAGCTGTTGTATTAAAGGAGAACTCCGGTGCAAAATGAACCTTTGGTCTAATTACACATTGTTACCTAGTCAACCGTTATCTGAGATTTGTTTTCATGATTGCCGAATGTAAATAGTTTTATCTCTAAAAACAGTTTAGCCTATAACGCTAGTATAACGCTTGTATATAGGGCATAGAGTAATGGCAAATAAAATCGCTTGTTATTACCACTAACAAGGCTCAAAATAGCCCCACACTAACACGGTAGCATAATAAGTGTCCCTACATTCAAACCGAAGCATTGATAACTTTGTCAGTGTCCATACAGTTTAATAAGAAGATGTTTTTATACACACAGTCAACTTCGCGAATACAGGAAGAAGCCATCTTTGAAAAATAGTCTCTACCAGTCGATCTACGAACGCCGATCCAAGTGCGCTGACCATGGGAACCATAAAAATGACAGTTGTTGAAGGAACGAATTAAAACAAAAAAAAAACATGATTTTTAGCTGTTTTAATCTGATTTTAAAGCTTATTTTGTTTTATTTTTGATCCAGGCCCCCTAGTTGAGGACCACTGATGTAAATTAGACGTTCATGTAATGTAAACCTCTGTGACGTTAGAAATAAACAACAACAACAAAAGCAGTTCAGATTCAGAATTTGCCTTTATTCAGATCGACATGGACAATATTTTCATCGTTATGGAATCTGAAGGCTTCACAGTAAAAATCGCTTGCGTTGTTGGATTCACAAACACTCAGAAACACAAAACCAAACTACACAATTCCTCAATGTCACCGGTAGGGCTGTAGTTCATGGATAGTGAATGTAAAAACCCATTCATAGTTATGGAGAGCATCGGTTTGTGGTGATAAGGATGAAATGATGGCGATGGAGTAGAACACTATTTCGTCTGGTGGTTGCGATTTAGGCAATCTCCTCCTCGCCCTCCTCGAACTCACCCTCTTCGGCGGTGGCGTCCTGGTACTGCTGGTACTCAGACACCAGGTCGTTCATGTTGCTCTCTGCCTCGGTGAACTCCATCTCGTCCATGCCCTCGCCGGTGTACCAGTGCAAGAAAGCTTTGCGGCGGAACATAGCGGTGAACTGCTCAGAAATGCGTTTGAAGAGCTCCTGGATGGCCGTGCTGTTGCCGATGAAAGTGGCTGCCATTTTGAGCCCGCGTGGTGGGATGTCGCAAACAGCGGTCTTGACATTGTTGGGAATCCACTCGACGAAGTAGCTGCTGTTCTTGTTTTGGACGTTCAGCATCTGCTCGTCCACCTCCTTCATGGACATGCGTCCGCGGAAGACGGCGGCCACGGTCAGGTAGCGGCCGTGACGCGGGTCACAGGCGGCCATCATGTTCTTGGCGTCGAACATCTGCTGTGTGAGCTCGGGAACTGAGAGAGAGCGGTACTGCTGGCTGCCTCGGCTGGTGAGTGGAGCGAAGCCTGGCATGAAGAAGTGGAGACGCGGGAAGGGCACCATGTTGACTGCCAGTTTGCGAAGGTCTGCGTTGAGCTGGCCGGGGAAGCGGAGGCAGGTTGTCACGCCGCTCATGGTGGCGGAGACGAGATGGTTGAGGTCACCGTAGGTTGGTGTGGTGAGCTTGAGCGTGCGGAAGCAGATGTCATAAAGAGCCTCGTTGTCGATGCAGTAGGTCTCGTCAGTGTTCTCCACCAGCTGGTGGACGGACAGCGTGGCGTTGTAGGGCTCCACCACGGTGTCGGACACCTTGGGTGAGGGCACCACGCTGAAGGTGTTCATGATGCGGTCGGGATACTCCTCGCGGATCTTGCTGATAAGGAGAGTTCCCATGCCGGAGCCGGTGCCTCCGCCGAGAGAGTGAGTGAGCTGGAAGCCTTGCAGGCAGTCGCAGCTTTCTGCTTCCTTACGGACAACATCCAGTACTGAGTCCACCAGCTCTGCTCCTTCTGTGTAGTGACCTTTGGCCCAGTTGTTTCCAGCACCACTCTGACCTACAATTATTAAAATACAAATTGAGCATTGACAATCCCTTTCGAGGAAAGTCAGTTTACTCTTTGGCCATATTTGCAATGCTTCCTGGGTAGAACCTGATTACCAAGTGCATCAATCATTGTTGATCCTGGAACCAATCAACCAACCAGGTTTAGGCTCATAGCCTGGGTTAGGTGCTTCAACATCAGTGTGATTCACATATCATTTTCCTCTGGTTTAAGGGATAAAAAATGGGTATAGGATTAGGTTTAGGGATATGGCCGGGATAAAATTTTCAGACGGAATGTCTTGACCCAGGAATTCGTCTAACTCTGAAAAATCAGGACTCTTGGCAGCTATTTTGGGTATCCTAGACCGTGTCCTTTCTCCTTGAATGGGGGAATCGTGAAATCCCTTAACCTGCTGATGTCCATACTCATGCCCCATGCCAGGTTTCTAAGGGAACTGAAGCTTCTATGGCTCTCTATTGGTTCTTTTATTTAGAAGGCGGGGCTTATTCTGCCATATTCCACATTGCACTTCTACCATTCGTAGTAATACAAGTGCACTGTCCTTGTCCTGGTATATCTATAGTCTTTGGGGTGTTCATTCTGACACAAATTTTTCAGGCATTCATCAAGTCAAATCTGAACTCCTACTAGCATCTAAAAGAAAAACTTCATTTTTGTCGGTGTGGATTCATACCTACTAATTGCACTCATTACAATGTGAGTTCATACCCTACTTTTGTTATATCCATCATTGTGCTGGTATTTGATAAATGCTTACCAAACACAAAGTTGTCAGGTCTAAATATCTGACCAAAGGGTCCCGAACGAACCGAATCCATCGTGCCAGGCTCCAGGTCCACCAAGATGGCCCGGGGAACATACTTCCCACCTAAACAGAGAGACAGAAAGAGTAGGTCAGACGGACCAGACAATTGAAAACTTGGTCAACTGGTCTTTCTATCTTCCTTTTTCTGCAATGATTCAGGCCTTCAGAATGATAGCAGAACTCAAGCTCAAGTGTAAAGCCTCATGATCATAGAGGCTTTCGCACCGGGTATAGGAACTCAGTTATAGGAACTAGCCACTAGGGTGGTTCCCTGAGAACACAATGTTCCCCTGGGGCATTGCATTCGCGCCGCCAGTAGGAAGTGACGTAAGCTGGCCGACAACGATGTCATAGCATGGTATTTAACAATATCAACAACTGGAGAATAGAGGACGCCATGATCGGAGCTGTGTTTTTGTTGTGTGTCATGGGTTTTGTGATAACTAATATGGAACAGACATATAGATATGCGATTGAAAGAGCAAAAAGGAGGGCTGAGAGACAAAATTTCCTGTGACAACTTAAAGGGTTAGTTCACCCAAAAATGAAAATTAAGTCATTAATTACTCACCCCCATGCTGTTCCAACCCCGTAAGACCTTCGTTCATCTTCGGAACACAAATAAAGATATTTTTGATTGAATCTGAGAGCTAGATCAGTCCTACATAGACGGCCTAAGGGACTGGCTCTTGACGGCCCATAAAGTCATTAAAGAAAAGGTTTAAATATTCCATGTGCCTACAGCGGCTCAATTATAAGTTTATCAAGCGACGAGACTACTTTTTGTGCGAAAAAAACATAAATAACGACTTTATTCCACTATTCCATTACTTCCTTATGGGCGCATGCGCGAGAACTGAGACGAGGACGTTCTCATTCGTCTACTTCTTGTTACCGGCTGCTCACCGCTTAGGAGTTTTACCGCCACCTACCGTATAAGATGATGTGCTGATATAGCTGGAAGCGCAAAACTTTCTGTTTACAAGCAGAGGAAGATGCACGCTGTGCACTTAAAAGCCTTTAATCTTCTCAAAAAACGACAGTGTTCCTTATAATCCGGAGCGCCTTATATATGGATCATCATTTTATACGGTAGGTGGCGGTAAAACTCCTAAGCGGCGAGCAGCCGGTAACAAAAAGTAGACGAATGAGAACGTCCTCGTCTCAGTTCTCGCGCATGCGCCCATAAGGAAGTAATGGAATAGTGGAATAAAGTCGTTATTTATGTTTTTTTCGCACAAAAAGTAGTCTCGTCGCTTGATAAACTTATAATTGAGCCGCTGTAGGCACATGGAATATTTAAACCTTTTCTTTAATGACTTTATGGGCCGTCAAGAGCCAGTCCCTTTGGCAGTCTATGTAGGACTGATCCAGCTCTCAGATTCAATCAAAAATATCTTTATTTGTGTTCCGAAGATGAACGAAGGTCTTACGGGGTTGGAACAGCATGGGGGTGAGTAATTAATGACTTAATTTTCATTTTTGGGTGAACTAACCCTTTAAGAGTGCTGCATATCATTGAGGCTGAGGAAAGAACACCGCTGACAAAGAAGACAGGTACATGATGTTAACATTATCTTTATGTATGTTTATGCCTTATTGCTGTTTTCCATGTTCATGGAGCACGTAAATGTAAACTGTGTAAAAATGGCGGGTGCTGTTGTTTCGCATGCATTTAGCCAATCAGCGTACACTTACGTCACTGGTAGTTCCTATTATGCTGGGTTTGTCCCCACACTCTGAAGTAGGAGCTAAATTGGTTCTCACAAAAGGTGTTCGTATAACTAAAATCTTTCCCAGTTCCTGCGGTACATAGACACCAAATAGCTACAGAAACTATGGAAACGTTAATATGGTGTGAAAGCCCCTCATGTTACACACTGTGATTTGAGAACAATCCAAAGAGCATCAGCTTGGTTTTTGTCATTCTTTAATGCAAAGGAGTTAAAAATAGTGAAAAATTGTCTCTTGTTTAATTTAATTTCATACAAATTTAAAACTGAACACTTTATTTCCATGTTTACATAGTATTTTTTAAATATAACTGTATACTAAGGAACACTTATTTAATATTAATATTTTGAATTAGCCTGTATTTTTATATTTGGATTGATATTTCTAAATTTTTAATTTATTATTTCAGGTTTTATTTCAGTTTTAGTTTAATTTTATTTCAGTAATTTTAGTCCTTCACCAGTTGACAAGCTACAGTATGCAGCATTTATTTACATTTTATTTAGTTTAAGGTTTTTTCATCAGATATTTATCGTTTCATTTAACAATTTGGTTTTAAAAGATATTTAACGACAACAATAATATATTCAATGCTGTCTCAGGCTTTTGGATCTCACTTTATTTATGCTGTCATAAAAATATCACAATATTTATTTAAATATTTCAGAAAGGTGCAGAATGTAATCTTTAAGATATTAACAAAAATAAAATAAATACCTGAGGCCTCATTGTAGTAAACACTGATCCTGTCTAGCTGCAGGTCACTGTCTCCATGATATGTTCCTGTTGGATCAATGCCATGCTCATCACTGATAACCTCCCAGAACTGAGAGAGAGAGAGAGAGAGAGAGAGAGGGGGGGGGGGGGGGGGGGACAAACAACAGGGCGGAGGCCAGAGAGCGAGAGGCAGAGGAAGATAGAGAAACTGAGTAAAGCATCATATTTATCTGGTTAGAAATATAAAACCAAGAATGCATATATGGGCCTATTGTGTGTGTATTTTTAAAGGAGTATCTCCAATTTGTGTTTCGAACGTTTGGAAAAAAATAAATCCGAAAAATAAATAGTTGCTATAACAATGTGATGTTATTTTCTTTCAGCGATGTAGGTTTCGAATGCTTATGTAACTATATTATATGAATATGTAATAGCCTATATTTGCGAAATATTAAATACTAAAGTAGAATATTTTATTCCCATATGCTATTAAAGCGACATTATTGTCGATAAGAGGAACCAATGCAACAATTCAACCTCATTGTTCATCAAATACCCTGAAGGGTAGTTAACTGTAATAATCGATTATCGCTATTATAAAAAGGGGAAACAGAAGGAATGTTCGACTCCCAATCGTAGCGACAATGAATGAGTTGTTTCCTCTCCCAGTCTCTTCGCAATGTGTTCAGATTGGGCAAATGCGTCTTTAAATCCTGCATGCAGCTGATGAATGCGGCCGAATGATTCTGGTAGATTCTTTAAGGGCGGATGAGTCGCCTCGGAGAGCATCGCGTGCATTTTTCCAATCTGAGCCGTCCGTTCTCTAACAAGATATTTGTCTTTTTACCTTGGCTCCAATCTGGTTGCCGCACTGGCCGGCTTGCAGGTGCACAATCTCGCGCATGATGCAGCAGGAGGGTCGAGACGGAACCGAGGGGTTAGCTGTCTTCTGCACACTCACGGATTGAGCTGCTTTTTTTCTGCTCG
Organism: Pimephales promelas; assembly: GCF_988280905.1. Taxonomy (NCBI): domain Eukaryota; kingdom Metazoa; phylum Chordata; class Actinopteri; order Cypriniformes; family Leuciscidae; genus Pimephales; species Pimephales promelas. The sequence continues at coordinate 11,500,073 of NC_142771.1, read as the reverse complement.
TTCTCTAATAACGCCCGCCTCTGGACTCCGTTACTGGGCTGAACGTGTGGTGCAAGATAACGTCATCGCTGTGGCAACAGAGGCTGGAGGAGAGAGGAGGAGGAGGAGGAGCTTAAACTCGTGGAGACTCCGGGTAGGATGCTGAGAGGAGAGGCGACTCCCTGTAAGGACCACTAACTATAAAAGACGTCTGAAAAATATAGGAAAGGGGAAATAGAGAATGGCATCTTAAGTTACAGAACATGTTAATTTACGTTAACCTGCGAATTAACTTCTCTGCAATGATACCTTTACTTAAATATATTATAAGCGAAAACACATCCGATAAACCACTAAATATGAATTTAACACCCCATATTATATTATACTAACCACTAGTTTATATTAATCGATAAACTACTCAGTTATTATAATTATAAGGCACTATGGGTTTTGATAATTGTATTTTACTGTTAACAGCATTGCCTTATAATAACAGCAGTTTATCGATTCATATTAAGAACTTGACATATGTAGGCTATAGGCTACCTATTTAATAAGGTTTGGGTAGGTATGAAATCAATTTATAGGTTGAAATATCAGCTCGACCGTGGGCACGACCGGTGCTGTTTAAATGGGCATGATGATGCTTCTGTGCTCCAATGCATGGCGTGAATTATACACAATTATACACAAATAAGGAAATGAAAGTATAAATACTAATTTTAAAAATACTTTTTTTTCTTTTTTTTTGTATATTTATTTATTTATATATTTTTGCTTTTTTTTACATTTATTTGTATATTTATTTATTTAAGTATTTATTTATTTATTTTTAATCAAGTCAGCTTTGGCATTCCATAGCAGATGTGATTAGGCCATAATTTACATTCTTAATCAATAAATAAAAATTTTGAGGGAGAGATAGCCTACTAAGGTTATGTCTTAAGGTAGCCTATTGGAGTAAGAATAATAAAACATTTGACAAATCATTTATATAGGCTACAAATCAGAAATAATGAGGGTCCAAGAATGGACCCCCGAGGAACCCCACAGATTAATTTAGCTTTTCTAGAATACTAACACCTAAACAAACAAACAAACAAACAAACAGTCTTCTATTACTATTTAACTTAGTCTAAACCTAATTATAAAAATCTAATAATCTGTACTATTCACATACTATCCCTTGCTTACTCAGAAAACTCAAGTTAAGATTAATTGTTTGGTTTGAGTGCCATTTTTTCCAGATTTTTCCAAAATTGTAAAGCAATTGCATAATTTGATGTATAAATTATACAATTACATTTAAATAATTAGAATTGTTGTTTTGTATTACTTTGGATTAATGAGATTTGCATGCGTGTCACAATGCATAAATATAAACTTATATTCATATCCACAAGTTTCTACGCCCCATGAGGCCTTGCGTCAAAAGTGGGCGCGACTTCCGGTTGGAAGTAAACAAAGCGCGATTTGACATGCTTGACACTCGTTCATTCAACAGTTGACAGTCATTCAAGTTATAGCGATCCAAACTAGCTAACGATGTGGGAACACAACCTCAACGAAATTCAAAAGGGTGAAATAACAGTACTTCTACCCTCCGCAGTAGTTGATTGGGAGTATTATAATAACATTATTAATAATCAATACTCATCAAGGCATGGTGACAGACAGTTGTGCGAGCTGACAAACAATTAAAATAAAAAATACACACTTAGTCATTGTGCTTTGGAGTTTATTCAAAATTATAAATGAATGTGCTGCTTGAATACATTAACTGGCACATTTGGTATTCTGTCAACACAGGCTTTGATCCTGAGTTTAGGTGTAACATCAGTAGAGAACAGCCAAACACATGCTGATAGAGTTTATAGAATATTAAGAATTTAAACAAATGTACACAGGAAGATTCGTCGTCTTTTGGGAGGTTGATGGAAACTACAGTCGTTGGCAGGATCACTGTGATTTCGTTTTCAGCTTATGTTCAAAACAATCCCGTTTAAGCCACTAAATTAGTTTAGTCCGGTTATACATACAACCGCGAACAGCACATGTTGTCCCTGAGCTCCGTAACGACATCTCTCATAAAGATTTGCGTCTTTAAATAGTAAAATAATTCTCCGAAAAACAGCTAGCCTCTTCGCTAACTAACACACAAAATACCATTGGAATGCTACTTCCGCCGCGTCACCGGAAGTTTCACCCACTGTATTTTTTACAGGAGCGCCCCTCGGAAACTTGTGGATACACAATAATCAAATAAAAGTTCCATGAAGAGCCTTTAACAACCTTTCCACAAAATATTCTTATAATCGAAAAAAGTTGTATTACATAGTGAAGGACTTTTTACACCAACAATTCTTTTCAATAAAAGTTTTTTTTTTGGGGTACTTCCGTGGCATCGCCGTGAAAACCTCCTTTTGGAAACTTATTGTGTATATATTAATAATGGATTTATTGCGATGTATGGGTAGCAGAACTTAAATGGTGAAACCACACCTACTATTTGAAGGGGATCAACAACCACCATCTCTCTATCCTTCAACAATCACTTCTAGTTTTACTAGTTCAGTGTGCTCAGACCCCTCCCTCTCTACTGTTGCATGTCAAGACAGACACATTATCAGCACTGTGCGCCATGAAACCAGAACACCTGTAGATGTCTAACGCAGACAACAAGCCCTCCTCTTAAACCCCGAAGAAAGCAGTACCTGCTACAGGACATGTCTGCAAACCTTCCCGAAGAGGACCTCTCCTGTCCCGTGTGCTGCGACATCTTCAAGGATCCGGTGCTTTTGCCATGTAGCCACAGTTTCTGCCGGAGCTGTCTGGAGCACTTCTGGGAGAGCGCAGTCGTTCGCAGCTGCCCCGTCTGCAGGAGAAAAGCCTCCAAGAAAAGCCCTCTTTCAAACCGGGCCCTCAAAAACCTGTGTGAAGCTTTTCAGCTGGGGAAAGGCCAGGGCGGTGTGCCTGGATCAAACACCCTGTGCTGGAGACATGGGGAAAAGCTCAAACTCTTCTGTCTGGTGGACCAGGAGCCCATCTGCGTGGTGTGCCAAGCCTCAAAAATGCACAAAGGTCACGACTGCTCTCCCACGGAAGAGGCGGCTCTGGACTGCAAGGTAGAGTTTGACAGAGACACATTGTTTCGACACACTGTGTAACATTGTGTTGCTCTTCTCAAGATTTGCAGCAGCAGGGCATAAGAATGCTGTTTATCAAGTTTGCTTTGACATTATCACAGTGTTCGGCCAAAAAGATCATGGCAGGCTTTCAAACAACACCTTCTTCATTCCCCTTGTTCGAGCTCCCATTGTGGCATATGCGCCCCATTGTATTCTGGGAAAATGGGATCAACTCTATCCAAAATGTGACATAAATCTTTCAAAGTGTACTGGAATGAGTTGTTCATATCGTTTTTCTGCACTGGTTGTTCTCATCTAGTGAGTTGTAGGTCTGTTCTGAAAAAATACACAATGCTAAATGCATATAGGCCTAGTTTCACAGACAGGGCTTAGATGGAGTCAGAATTAGGCCTTAGTTAACTTAAATTATGACATTTAAGTAGCTTTTATAAACTTGCTTTAGAAAAAAAAACATTACTGGTGTGCATCATGAGACAAAACAAACTGACTCAATAAAATATTCCATTGCAATTCACTTTTAGTTAACTGTTAACTTTCAGCTCCAACATCCATTTTAACCTGGGACTAGAATGGTCAGTTCACCCAAAAATGTAAATTATCCCATTATTTACTCTCTCTCAAGCCATTCAAGGCGTATATGACTATATTTAAAAGAAAAAAAAATAAATCTGTATAATGGAGTAAAATGAAGCCTGATATTTTGACCTAAAAAGTGCATCCATCCATCATAAAAGTAATCTATATTCATCTATATGATTATCTATATTCAAAACTTTATTAACTATAATCACTGGTTTCTTCACTGTAAAAAAATATTTTCAAGATTTGTTATCACAACATATTTTCTTTTGTCAAATCAACTTTATAATAATTTATTTAGTTGAGATAACGTATTATTTTGAGTTTCTGATTAAATTAATCTCCTTCATTGTGTTAACTCACTTTTTCCAGTTCAATCAACTTAAAATTTGAAGGCAACCCAGGTTACTTACTTTTTTAAGTTAAACCAACACTATTTTTTTACAGTGTAGTAATCACAACATTTTTTCTTTTGTCAAATCAACTTAAATAATTTATTTAGTTCAGATAACATATCATTTTGAGTTTCTGATGATTAAATCTTTCTCACTCATTGTATTAACTCACTTTTTCCAGTTCAATGAACTTAAAATTTGAAGGCAACCAGGTTACTTACTTTTTTAAGTTAAACCATCAATATTTTTTTACAGTCCATATACAAGTCTAGTTCAGGAAGAAGAGTGACCTCTGACCTGACGCATGTTAATATAACTCTGAATGTGTTTGGCTGAAAGTCTTGAGGATGAGTAAATTATGAGATCGTTTTCATTTTTGGGTGAACTAACCCTGCCTTGTCTGTGAAACTGGGCAATAGTAAGGCATGGCAGCGAAATAAACAAACATATTAACTTTTAATTTTGATGCCCAGAGCAAAATCTTGTTCCTGAAGCACTGTTTTGCGCACATTACATTGAGAAATATATCCTTATTTTACTTTAAAAAAAATATTATCCATTGCAGGACGAAATGTGTGCTGCCATGAAGATACTGCAACATAAGCTGGAATTATTCAATAAAGCAAGACAATCTTCAGCCTTTACTTTGGAGCACATTAAGGTAAATATTTTGTTTGAGCAGATTTTTGTCAGGAGGTCAGTCGGTATATTCCTTCAATGTCACTTATTTGTCTTAGAATCAGGCTCAGCGGGTTGAGAGACAGATGAAGGATGAGTTTCTCAAGCTTCATCAGTTTCTGTATGAGGAGGAAGAGCGCAGGTTATCAGAACTGAAGGAGGAGGAAGAGCGGCGGGTCGCGGCAATGAAGAACAGAGACGACGATAATGGAATGAGGATAGCGTCTCTTACAGACATGGTCAGGACAATGGAGCAAACCATGAACGCTGAAGATTTAACATTACTGCAGGTGAGAATTTTTACATCTTTTTGAATAACATGTTCGTCTCATTTCACGCAACACAGTCTCATCCCAAAAAGTCATATAACTGACGTTTTGGGACGTCTTTTGACCATACGTCAATATCCGCCTTTTTAGGGCCCCCTTAAACGTCGGTAGATGGCGATCCCGGGCCGTCATACAACTGACGCTTTACCTTTAACGTCAGTAAGGTGACGGGTTAGGTTTAGGGTTAGGTTTAGGTATGGGGTAGAGTTAGGATCCCATAACCTCATCTACCGACGTTTAAGGGGGCCCTAAAAAGGCGAATATTGACGTATGGTAAAAAGACGTCCCAAAACGTCAGTTATATGACGTCTTGGGATGAGACCGGGTTGTTTTACGACTGTAACCGAAACGCTGCGTCGAGAATCGAAACATTGGGGAATGCCTTCGGGCATGAAGCGTCCGAAGTCAACTATTCAATCTCGATTGGCGTAGCCTAATCACATCACTCGTGACGTCGCATGTGACGGTGATACGGAAGCTACAAAAGGACGCCGGATCATAACAGCGTCAGCTTCTGACTGGTCAAAGCACGTCGTTCTCAGGAGCGCGAAAAGAAATGTTAGATGAGAGGTGAAGGCAAGAGTGAACCTCGTACATCAGTTATGAGGTTTCCGTAGATAACCAACTGTCTAATTGAAACAAGGGCGATAACTCCTTGCCCTTGATACATATCTAGATAGATCTAACTCCTACCAGCCCGAGGCCTAACAAAGGGGAGGCACACTGAATAGTTTCTCCTTAATGTTCGCCATGAGTGACTGACAACACCAAAGACTAACAGGTTGATAAAGCTTGCTGAAGACCAGAAGCTAACGCTGTTATGATCGCCGTTACATGGGACGTCATGAGTGACGTGATAATGATTAGGCTATGCCAATCGAGATTGAATAGTCAACATGACATCATGACTTTTGCGTAAACATACACGCCACTTTCGAGTCAAATGGCGTTTTATCTCGACGCATTTTGAGCTATCCGCGTGTATGTGTGTGTGTGTACGCCATTAACGTCCGAGTGATTCCGCGTGTCTGTACACGTCGTCAAATGTCCGCGCGAAACGAAGCAAAATGTAGATCTACATCTGGGGAGCGATATTTTTTTTCCTAGGATGGCAAGGGAACGGTCATAAACGCCATTAACCCCAGTGACGGTTAGGTTTAGGGACGGGGTTGAGGTAAGTCATATATTTATATATGCAGTAATAACGTTAAGTCAACGGCGTTCATAAACACGCTGAAAAGCGATTGATAGCACGCCAAAAATGGAAATACGAATTGGCGTGTCATACACACGCTACTTCATGAGATCAGTCTGCAATAGTTGACTTCAGACGCTTCAGGCCGAAGGCATTCCCCAATGTGTCGATTCTCGACGCAGCGCGAAAGGGCACTCATTCTCGTTCATTCACTCATTCACCTTTATCTTTTACAGAACTTCAAAGCTACAATAGAGGGGTAAGTATAACGATGACTTTCTTTTTGTTACTTTTTTCCTTTGCTTTCTCCTTTTTTGTGTACTATTGTTTCTAATTCAGTGGCTCTGCGAAACATGTGGGTCGCAGCCTAAAAATGTTTACGGGGGAACCATGTACAGTACAAAATATGTTCTATGTGTTGTTCTTGACCTATTAGACTGGTCGCTAAAGTTGCTAAGCAATACAGGCCTAAGAGTTTATGATTAGATCATTATTGCTGAGATTATTATGTTTCTAGCATGTGATGTTTGAAATCAGTTCTTCTAACCCTAATTGATGGAGTGTGTAGCTTTTAATTTCTTAAACAACCACGTTTATGATGATGCATCATGCCCATGTTTCAGAATGACAATGTCAAGATTCATCAGGCTCAGATTGTGAAAGAATAGTGCATGGTTGCATAGCAACGACAGACGCCACGGCAAAATCGGACCGACTTTTACTATTAATAATAAAAGATAAGCTAATGTGCATTGTAAAATGTCAGTAAAATATCTTTTTTTGTATTATTCTTTTTATAAAAATGATTTAGAGGCTGAAATGTGTCAGGCTACTATAAAACCTTTTTTTGGTCAAAATTCAATTTTAACGTGTACATGTTGGTAGATAACATGTTGCAAGACACTCCTTTAAAATCTGGCCATCATTTTTAATACTATTATTTTAATGTTTATGTAAACAAAAAGTACATAATGATGCTAATTTTATTTGTTATTTGCTGGTTTTGGACATAAAACCTTTATTTTTTTGTGTAGTAGTAGTACTTTTTGAATTAGATTCTGTGATAACCGTGATCATTATGATCTCTAGTTATTATGTACTATAAAATCAACTATAATTGGTTTTATAATTGATTTAATAATTGACTATAATTACAGTATAATATGCAAAGTACAATTTTCTATAAAAAATACATCTCTGTCATTTAAGGGCGACATATGTAGGCTTGCAAAAACTCTTTTAGGTCTAAAACAATTAGGATAGCTGTTAATATGAGAGTTATGAGACATTATTTAAGAGATTTAAGTATTGTATTACACATGAGTAGCTCTCGGCCACTTTCATTTTTAAAAAGTAGCTTGGTTGGAGACCCCTGCTTTACAGTACTGGACTCTTGCATTGACAATACAAGATCTTGGCTAAAAATTGATGAACATCTTGAGGAAAATAAATGTTGTGAGGCTACTTTCATCAAGAGGTCCATCAATTTTTGGTCAAGATCTTCTATTGTCAAAGCAAGAGTCCAGTACTCTTTAAAGTATATACACAGTAAATGTACGATATTAGCATTTTTTGCAGAACATGGAGCACATTGCAGGATCCAGAATGCATGTCTGGATCTTTGTTGGATGAATCTAAGTATCTTGGGAATCTTAAGTACAAGGTCTGGGAGAACATGCAGGCAGTTGCCCCTTACAGTAAGTACCTCTTTAAAGTAAAGGCCATGTGTTGGTTCATTTTGAAGGGTTAATGTAGTTAATTTATTTTGCTGCGTAGTTCTAAGTATTTAAAGCTATAGGTTAATCATATCATGGCTGATAGGACCACATACTGCATATTGGAATTTTGTGATGTCATATTAGCTATATTTTAATCAAATTACAATGCAATTAGTCAAAGAAAGAATGGTTTGAATCATGATAAAACAATATAAAAAAATAAACTTGGACTCAAAACGTTCAATCAAAGTATTAAAATCCAAACTAGTAAAGTTTGTAAAGGAAAAATGTGCAAAATATAGTCTCCCCTTTTATTGAATTACTCTGTTTTAAAGCCAATATATGTTATTTAGCCTACATGATTTGAACAGAACCAAATGTAGAGTTTATGTGTGTTCACGAATCGGTTCATCATTGAAAAGTATATAATGACACACACACAAAAAACACTAAAGAACCTGTAAATGACAAATTAAAAGCCAAGTGTTGATGTATTAGTAGGGTAAATTATTCTGCCGAATAAAATCCAGTCAAGTTTCACAATGGCAATTTTACCAAATCCAAATCATGGTTTTGAAAATGCTAAAACAAAATGGTTTGGATATGCCAAACTGTCATGGAAGTGTGTGACACTGAGTGTGAACGTGTATTTGTCTGGGTTGTGTCAAGAAGAACATCCGGTGTAAAACCTGTGCAAAATCAAATTGTGCGTGTGTGTGTGTGAAGATCAATTAACATCAATTTTCACATAACAAATGGAATACTCTGAGTCATACATGAATGATTGGGTTTTTGTAAACGCACTTTAGTTGCATTGCCTGGACAATTAGTTAATTCAATCAAGGAAATTTTGGGGAGTTATAAGCATATCAGTGTATATGTAAACATGCTCAATGTATGTTTTCAACTTCTGTTTTCTTTCGTCAGGCCCAATAATTCTGGACCCAAACACAGCCCACCCTTGCTTGACGCTCTCCGATGACCTCACCAGTCTCCACTATAGCACCCCAAACCAAGGGCTCCCCAATAACCCTGAGCGTTTTCACATCAGTGCAGAGGTGCTGGGTTGCACTGGCTTTAACTCAGCAAGCCACAGCTGGGAGGTCGAGGTTGGGGACAACGAGGACTGGATCCTGGGCTTGGCCAGCGAGCATGTGAAGAGAGATCAGGAAGTACCTGCGAGACCAGAGAATGGCTTCTGGACCATCTGCCTTCGTGATGGGCAGTACAGGGCTATGGCATCACCACCAACATCTCTAAAAGTGGAGGACAAACTGCAGAGGGTCTTGGTTCAGCTGAACTGGGACCGAGGGGAGGTGATTTTTTCAAAGCCTTCATGTCAGGAAATTATTTACACTTTCAAACAGGTCTTTGCAGAAAGGTTATTGCCATACTTTTACACGCAAAGCAAGCATCCTTTGCGAATTCTATCCAAGCCTGTGTTGGTGTCTTTATGAAAGTATCATTTAAAAAAAAAAAAGAAATTATAATTTTGAAAATATATATCTGTGAAACTACACATTTGACAGATGCTTAAAGCGATTTATGTTTTATAAGTTCATCCATCTCGTGGAAATCAACCCCTGATCTTGCCATGCTCTACTGTTTGAGCTAAAGCAGACAGTAGGGTAACATAACCTCTTAGTAGTACACTACACTTCTATTAAATAGATGCACACTGCATGGTATTGGTATTGAGTAGCCCAAAGAGTTCTCTAAGGGGCTGTTTACACGAAACAGTTTTTAAACTAAAAACGAAATACTGTTTATACGTTTTGGCCGTTTATTTACATAAATGAGACGAGGGACCTTTAGGGGGTTTCAAAGTGCATGTTTTTGAAAAACGTGAAAGAAAAACTTTGTTTTTAGTACATCGATGTTGTGTAAACATGTCCTTAATGTGCCTGTGACCTTGATTTACAATTTTGTTTTCTACACATTCATATGCAAGCTTTTCTTTATTGCTATTAAAAAAAAAAACATTCAAACAAATGCCCTTTGTTTTTTTGAATCTGTCAGTGATTATCCCAGTGAGGAGGCACTTGTTCTCTCGGATAACTTCCAAAAGACAAAAAAAAAATTGATGTGTTATATTATATTATACAATATGTGCTTCAAATGGCTCTGCATGTTCCAAACTGAGGAATAGGGTCTTATCTTAAAAAAAATGTATATACATTTTAACCACAATTGTTGCGCCAGGCATTACATCTTCACGCTGGAAACGTCACACGTCGCATCATCTAAGTTATTTGTCTGTGTATTTGTCTCCGGTTCAACAATTGCAGGGAAGGGCGAAAAATTCTATCTCAATTTCTCAACTTCGAAATCGTTTTAATTCATTATTATTATAAAAAAAAATGTGTTGTTTCCTAGGTGATGCCTAATGCCTGGCACGTCACCAACCAGCACAAGACAAACAATTGTTTAAAAAGTAAAATCTCGCTATATAAGACACTGTTCCTCAGCTGGGAACGTGCAGAGCCATTTAAAGCACTTCAAATACTAAAAAGCCCAATTATTTTTTTAATTGTAATTTTTTTTATTTGTGGTAGGGCAAGAAATGCAAAAGGAGTTAACAAAAGGTCAATTTCCGCTTTTAGAGGACGATCGCTGACAGTTGAGATCAGTTGCAATTTTCCTCGGTTTATAATCATTAATACTATATCAGGATTTGAACACAGATCCATGCATGCATACTATAAAGTACACCACTTGACTACACTCTTAGAAGAAAAGGTTCTATATAGAACCTTAAAAGGTTCTATCAGCGCTACATATTTGGAACCCAAAAGGTTCTATACACTCTTAAAAAAAGGGTTCCTCTGGGTTCTATATAGAACACTGGGGTTCCATACTTGGCCAATAGAACCTTTTACCAAAAAAAAAGAGTTCCATATATGAAGCGGGGGATGGAACCATTTCTTCTAAGAGTGTACGACTCACAGCCTAAAGAAAATTAACACCCCCTTAACTGGTGTCCCCTAAAAAATAAAATAATGCATGACATTCCTGAATGTAAAATCTTAAAGGGCACCTATAGAGCATCACAGTCCCGCCCACAGCCGGTGCCGGAAGTAAAAATTCAATACAATTTCTCCATTGACATTTGAGATATAAGCCATAAAAACGTAACCATACATGGTAGACTTAAAACCAGCTACGGCTGTACTAAGCGATTGTATATGCTCATATAAACGCCAAAAGTTCATGGGGCACTTACCTTGTTTTAAGATAAATCCCTTTTATTCGCGATGTATTGCATAAGTACTTCATTACCCAAAATCCTGAACAATCCCACAATCCAACAGTGATGCATCTGATTGGTGGAAGTCGTGTCACGTGTCTGAAACCCCGCGAAGGTACGTGAAGACTGAAGATCGCGTGATGACGTAGGGCTAAGTTCATTGGTCGCACTTCTGAGACGCCCGCGCGCCATTGGATGTGCAGTTGCCACAGCTTAGCTGATGAGCGAGCCAGAAACTCAATGTTTTTGCATGTCGAGCTGCAAATGCGTTTGCTTCAGTAATTCGAGGATAAGGGGTTTCCCTGTACATTCACTATATAAAATTTACTGGAGGAAAAAGTTCACGTGCCCGTCGTCAGATTTGGAAGTCGCTCAAAAGGCTCTTTCATGGTGGTTTTCAGACGACTTCAGTGAGGCGCGGTGGTTTATGGGAGGAGTAGTTCCTTTGCTTAGAAATGAAAACATGTACACAGGCTTGTACCCTCGACTTTTTTTGTGTTTTCTCTTCGTTTTTTCACTCGAAATGATGTGTTGTATGCTTATGAGTTCAACCGTAGCTGATTATCCTCAGACATGCTCTAATACTCTTTAGATATGGATTTTACAAAATGTCAATGGGAGAAATGAATGGGAAATTTACTTCCAGCACCAGCGCTCTCTCGGGCTGTGGGCGGGACTGTGATGCTCTATTATGCCCCTTTTTACAAGATGTAATATTGGTCTCTGATGTCCCCAGAATGTATTTGTGAAGTTTCAGCTCAAAATACCCCACAGTTAATTTATTATAACCATTTGAAAATGGCATTTTGGGGCCTGTTTGAAAATGAGCTGTTTTGAGGCATGCCACTTTAATGCAAATGAGCTGCATATCCCCGCCCTGCCTTTGGATGAGGGCGTAACTTGAAACCTATGGCTATTGCAGTCGGTCTAAGCAGAAGGGGAGAGTGAGAGACGCGCTATTTTGTCTGTCATTCAGCGTACGTTTGAATCGGAATATATAAATAACACAAAGAGACTCCGGCAGAATAAACACAAATGAGAATGGACCAGTACGTCTCGGTATGGTTATTTGATACATTTATGTACTTACAGAGTTGTAATCGCGTCCTCTTTGCAAGTATGGAGGAGCAACACACACTAAAACTAAAACTAACGTTACATACACATGCTGTGATAAAGTTTGCTACGTAACTTACAAGCGAAATGACATTTATGCGAGGGACCTGTGGCGTCATGTTTAGCTTGTCATACAGGTGCTTCTGTGGCAAATGTGAGAAGATGGCTAGGAACATATATGCGGTTTTTAATACAATATCTTTAAAAATATATATATTTATAAACGTGTGGTTACACACTATACAAAAAAAGTTTAAATTATATAAACTGACATTCTACGACAACAACAATTTTAGACGCATTTGTTGTTGAATTGGCTGACATCAACTGAAAAGACTATTTGCTCAAAAATCATAAAATACACTTACTGTTACTGGAGGTGACGGTGGATCGCAAACAGTAGACGACTATCCACACTTGAGGATTAACTTTTAAGCCACAACAACAGGATTAACCCACGAGTCGATAAGTTATGTTTCCAAGAGACATCGGCTGTCGTTGAAACAATGGAGGATGGTGTACAGATCACCGAGGGCGGGGTTTATGCCACAACCACACTGTCAATCAAACCCCTGTCTCACTTTCTACGTTACAAAGAGCTGGATCTCAGAACAGCTCGTTCTGAGACAGTGCATATGATTTATTGAGATTGTAAAAAAAAACACTGGGTGGATTTTTATCATTCTAGGGTGGTTTTGCTCACACACTGCCAACACACATTTATGTTCAAACACCATGTAAAAGTGAATTTTCCATAATAGGTGCCCTTTAATACCATAAATGGGTGCATGTGTTGCAGTTATGAATGTTATCCAGATCTTAACTTACCTGTAACCTATAGCTTGAGTGAGGAGGATGTAGTAGGAGATGAGTAGGAGAGCCAGGATACCCTGGCGTGGGACTGGGCCCAATAAGCTTGGCTTGACTCCAGTGAAAACACTTGAACCAACACAAACCTGACACTAAGAAAAAAAATCAAAACAACAAAACTTCATGGGATCACATTTAAATGTACATTCATCAATTTAAGGAAATGGTCAAGGATGACAAAGAACCAAATGTTTGAACAAATTTATTTCTGGGGTCCATTAAAAAAAAACAACTTTCCTAATTTTTGCTCTGTTACACATGGGGGCGCCACAACTCTTTAAATTAACCTTTGAGTGTTTTATTTAGAATTCACAAAATATAATATGAATGCTTGGAAAGTTACAAACAATGTATATTTGCATAATGAATGATTTGATATTCAGAACTCAGTGTTACAATTCAAAGACATAACATGGGTAGAGTCTAAAACCTCCGGACCAATAATCATTTTTGCTACTAAGATCCAAGTTCAAGTTTTAATAGATTATATGATTATATATGACATGGAATATTATGTAGGAATATTGCAAACCGAAGAGCTATGAAAATGCAGTACTAGTAGGCTACAGTAGGATGTTAATTATTTTTTTCCAGCCATGTTTCAGACAGTATTTCAGGCGGAAGTTATTTTTTCCTTTAAGGGCTTGTCTTGTTCCTTGCAGCTTAACTTCTTTACACAAGAATCAGGCAAGAATGGTACTTTCTCCAGGCGGGACAAATAAGTTAAGGGCTGGATAGTGCTGCTGATGTTTAAGAAGGCATAACCCACTGGCTGCACATAACAAGTGAAGATCTTGTGTGGATAATGGTCTTCAAAGGGGAACAGAGCAACTGGAGGGAGATAGTTGCTCACGATGATGATCAAGATAGACAGCACCATCTTAAACGCCTTTCTTTTCATCGGATGCATCTCATCTTTACCAGAGCCTCGTGAGCGTTTCAGGGCCCAGAGGATGGCCACGTTACACACCACCATCCAGCTAAAAGCAAACAAGACCTCACCAGTAAAAACCTTTTCAAAGTTGGGCAGACCACCAACGGTTTTGGCCGAAGCATAAGCAAAAGTGAGCAGCAGAACCACGATGGTCAGGCCGATCCTGTATTTGATGTCCTTCAACTGTCCGAATGCGATGGGGAAGAGAACGGCTATAAATCGATCCAGACAGACACACGAGAGGAAGAGCGGCCCGCTGGTGTCCTTAACACCAAAGGAGAACTTCAGAGCCATCCAACCCATAGCACTTTTCCAGTGGTAGAGATTGAGGAATGCTATGATAGTCATAAATCCGAAGTAGGTGTCCATGAAAGCCAGGCAGCCCAGGAAGATGTCAGAAGTTGAAGGCTCATTCCGCGTGTTTATCAGGTTCGCTATGACCAGGATGTTGGCAGGTATTCCTACGATCACATTGAAGGACTGCATAGTTAGGTCAAAAAGGATACCACTCACCATTTGTTCGCATCCTTCAAACACACTGAAGGTATGCGTCGAATTGTCGGAATCGGTCGTTAGGTTAGCAGAATTCAGGTTGCTTTTCAGGGTGCATCTTGTTCTTGTGTTGTGGCATAGTTGACCCTCCATGACTTCTAGTGAACTGAAACCAATGAATGAAATTCTGGAGGAGGAGAAAATGACATTATTAAAAAAATTAACATATTACCATGGCAACATAATTAGGTAGTCCTGTTAACATTAATTATATACGTTTTAGAAATTGATGTCAGATTTAGATGGTTTTATACTAAATTGAGTTCAAAAGGTGTAGCACGCACATCCAAAACAATAAAACTGGGTGCTGGGCAGACAGGCAGCAACAAGAGTAAACAATAAGTCTGCACACCAGAAAACGTGTAGCACCAGGAAAAAAAAAACGGGGCCCGATACGTCACGCGTGGTGAGCAACTATTAAATTTGCTTAGGAGCATTTTCAGGTGTGCGGACTAATTGTTTACTTTTATACTAAACTGAGCCTTGAATGGTGAAGTTTTTATTTTAGGGCTGACCAAACCTGTTCTTGGACGCCCACTGCATATTCATAATGCATCCTTGAACCAGCTAATCCTACGCTATCTCACGACCAATTCGTACGAGTGATTCAAAAGTGGCTAATTCGTACTAATTCATACGACCTCACTCGTACAAATTTGTCTAAACCCACATGACGGTTATGTTTAGAGGCGGGGTCAGGGGTCATTCGTACGAATTCATACGAATTGGCTAATTCGTAAAATATGTTCGATTTAGCAAAATCTTACTAATTCGTACGAGTGAGGTCGTACGAAATGTTACGAATTAGCCACCTCGTAATATTCGTACGAATTCCCGTGAGATCGGGTTGGCTAATCCATGGCTTGACTAAAAAACCACACAGGTGTGTAGGGAAGGCTAAACTCTGTAGGACATTGGCTCTTCCGGAGCAGGATTGAACATCCCTGACTTATGTCCTCTTAGGGAGGCAGTGGTAGCCAATCCTGCTCCTGGACAGGAAAGTCCTGCAGGGTTTAGCTTCATTGCCTTTACACTGCTTAATAGGTAAATTTGTGCACATGTAATTATACTTTAAGCTTCATAGACTTGGAAAGTCCATTTAGGTCTTCCCCAGGGGTAGCCAATTATGTTCCTGGAGTGCTACTGTCTTACAGAGTTTAGCTTCAACTCAAATCAAATAAACTGAACGAGGTAATCAAGGTGTTCAGGTTACTTGAGAATGACATGATTACTTCATGTTTTGGTGCAGGTTGCAACTGAAGTGTGCTGGAAGGCTGTCCTTTAGGAGCAAAGTTGTACACTTTCTTGAGTGGTAATGAGTTCTGTTTGGTACAGGGCGTCTGAGAAGATTCAATCTAAATGGCAAATTTTGAGATCTGACAATACATCAGCTATGACAAACAGTGTCTCCCAAGGGGATATTCTCCTGTTATCCTGCTACATATACCCATAGGAGGATAGCCAATGCAACAATTACAAGTACCCAGGGTACACAACAACACATCTGTGCAGAACAACTGTCAAGAGGGAATTCAGGGTCTATAATAAACAGACATGAGACCAGCCCCATTTGATTTAACATGAAAATTGATTTGCCAGGAATGTCATGTGTTGCATGACTTAATTCACTGTTTCTCTCCAACCCTGGTTCTGGAGTGACCCCCAACACTGCACATTTGGTACGTCTCCCTATTCCAAGGGTGTCCAATCCTCCTCCTGGAGAGTGAATGTCCTGCAGAACTTGGCCCAACACACCAACCTGGAAGTTTCTAGTCATCCTGAAGATTTTCTTAAGCTGGTTTAGACTCATTTCAATAGGGTAGGAAACAAATCATACAGGAAGTTGGTCTTCCAGGACCAGGATTGGACATACATGCTCCAATCAAACACCTCATTATTGTAGACTTCAATAGATGTGTTACAATTAGATACTGTAAGAAGACATGCAAAAGGTACACTGCTGGCGGTCCTCCAGGACAAAATTTGGGAAACATAAAACATGTCAAACCACAACTTCTGTGGTTCATCTGTCTCATTTATAGTCGAGTGTTGGTGAAGCACCACCCTAAGTCAAGTACCACTGTTCCACTGCTCCACAAGGGTCTCAGAAGGACTCTCGTGTCCTTACTCTCTCTGCCTTTAGGCTAAACTCTCTCCAGTGGTACGCCTTCTAAAGGGTAAGGAGGCTCTCAGGGATTGATCTTAATCAGTCGTGTTTTTCTCCTTCAGCCCTGGGGACTTCAACCAGCTAGAGGGGGATAATGGAAACTTGATTCTGACAAGTGTTAAAGTTATTTGAGAAGTCTGTTGTGAACTATTCACACACTCTCAATCAGTGGTTCTTAACAGTGGTTCAGATGTACGCCCAACTCTACACAACTTTTTGTATGTCTCCATAATCAATCCTGATTCAACTTGCTTGTTAAGTAGAGACTCTGTAACCTGAAATGGGTGTGTTAGATAGAAAGACGTCCAAAATGTCTACTGTTGTGGTACAGAAGGACCAGGGTTGGGAAACACTGCTTTAAATCAGTATCATTCCAAATTAAGTCAAGAAAAAATAACCACGTATTCTATATCTGAAACAATTTTAATTTACATAATCATTACATTATGGCAGGGAAATAGCCAAACAAGTTTCAACCACATCCCTCCTCCCTCTTCTCGGTGACAGGTGCAACACCAACTTAGCAGAAATATAGATTGCAAGAAGGTGTGTTTTTGATTGATAATTTCATCAACTGGTGAAAGCAGTTAGAGGCAGTTTTAAGGGGTTGTATAGTTACATTATTGAAAATGAATAACTTTTTTGAGCTCCTTGTGCTACTTTCCTCCCCACCACCCCTTTTACTGCTGAAGCAAAACATTTCTTAATAGTGCTGTACAACAGAGGTAAAGCTAATCAATTCTCATAATAAATGAAAAAGAACAAATATGTTTGCCTGATTCGGTCACATAATCTCTTATTTTCCATACAAGAGTTATCAAACAGACTCTCTTTTGAAAATTGATTGTGTGCTCTTCTTATGAATCTTTGAAGGATCTCTGAACTTGTGACTGATCTTACACCAAGTGAGCCAAACACCCCCAAAGAAAGCTTGACTGTTTATAATACTGATAATAATGTTGGTAATATTAATTTTATAATAAACACATAATATTCACTTGGTTCGAGTGTTGACTCCATCATGACTAAAGTAGACCAGAAAAGGCATAAATTGCCAAGGCACAGCATTAATGCAAAGAGACAAAATGGCTCCTGGTTTTGTTCTTTTGAAGAGGAATCGTGAGTAAAAATATCTTATATTATTATTAGTGTGTGTCCTCTCACCAAAATAATTCCAGATGAATGTTAATAAGTAATGGACTGTTTTCCCACATAGTCAACATGATTCTGCTAAACTCTGCAAAATTTCTAAATCACATTGCTGGTATCACCAGTTACTGAATTCACATAGCTTTCTCTTCTCATTTTGCCAATAATGTACTGCATCAGTATTGTTAAGATGTTTTGGGGCAGATATTAAAACTTTGAATGAGTGACTTATCAGTTTCCCTTCTCCATAAAAAATGTATTTTTCACCTTCCACCTACAAGTCTTGTACTTGTTTTGAATGTTAAAAAAATTAGCTAGATTTAAATTTAGCTAAATCTAGCAAGTACAATTTTAAATCATCATATTTTATTAGTTACCGTTGTAAAAATGATGAAAAAAACAATCCGATTAAAAGAAAACTTCAAAGTTTAAAAAAAAAATGTACCAATGATCTCTTATTACCATCAGTGTCACTTACATTGTAATATCAAAAACTCTTTTTAGGTAGAATAGTTGAAAATACTCTAAGCATAATCTAAACAACTGCAAAATAAACAACCATTTGTTTAATAAAAAACCCTATGGCACAAATAATGACATTATTAATGCATGTATAAAGGTATTTAGGGCTATCAATATGCATAACATGAAGATCGAGAAGATAGAAAAGACAAGAAAACGTGTGCAACTTACCAGATAGACGTTTTTAGTCCTAAAGATGCAGGTCAGATTGTGGAGTCGCCTTTATAAACATCACGAGGCCATGAGGAATTGCAATTGTTGATAGGAGGCAGGGTCTTTTTTGAGGTGCTTTCTTGACTCGGTCCCTGATGGTGAATTAGACTGTGTTTTCTAGATTCATCTTTCCTCACAGGATCAGAACTATTTTGGTTGATGTTTTCTTGGTAAAAGCTCATAGTGTGTTGCTTTAGAACTTACTCAGGATTATTTTGAACCATATAGATCCAATTTAGTAAAGGGAAAGAGCAGCTTTTCTAAGAAAAAGCGAGAGATCTTTCAGTTTTTACATTTTCTGCCTACGATGTTCCCACATGTCCATTTTGGAATAATAAAAAAGCAATTTCTCTGAATGTAATTTAGCCAATATGTTACTCATTCCAAATTGACAAAACGTTTAAGAAATTTAATCTGTAATACTTCTTACAAAAGCACAGTGTACTATTATTATAAAGATTACTCTATGTATGAGGGCAATGAAAAGACTGCATAAATTCAGTCAGATCAGAGAGAATAAATGGGTTCGGTGAGGCATGATCCAGCCCATCACACAACACCTCTCCCCTGACTCCGACTTTCATGCTCCAAAACTCGATCTGGGGGCAGATTTGCATCTTGGGACAGGTCCTGGTTTTATACCACCAGAGGCCCTCATGTCAGTCTGTCACCCTCTTTTATTGCAAACAGAGAGCACAGGTGCAGGACTCTGCTGCCAGTATGTGTGCACTGTGTGTTACTATATGTGGCTGCTCCTGATGGAGGGTTTCATAAGTTGGAGAAATTGTTTTTTTATGATTGTGTATCAAGACTCTAGAAAGTCTTATGAAAAAAAGTAGGCATTTGTAAAGGAAACTAGCAAGTGCCAATTACTCAAACACTTACTGTACTTAATGTAGTTCCTACAGTATACACACGGGGATCAATTCAGCTCATGGAGATCTGCACTCTTGCAGAGTTTAGTTCTATCCCTATTCTTTAATACAACTGCATTTTATAACTGGAAAATCTTGATGACCTAGTTCAGGTGTGTTTGAATAATGTCAGATCTAAACTCTGCAGGAAGGCTGATCAGGATTGAACAGTTCCCCTCTTGTACAGCTTTCCCATGGGCTAAACCAGTATACCATAATGCCATTTTGTGTCCATGGGGGACTACTTTATAAAGCTGAATGGATTTTACCTGGATGATGTGGTGATCTACAGTAGGTCCTGGAAAGAGATTCTCTTCCATCTAAATGATGTTTTAAAGTCTTTAAATGCCATAACTGACCATCAACCAGAAGAAATACTCACGGACACAAACTGTAAGTTACCTTATCCTAATTTATCCGTTCATCCACCTTCCATGCCGCTTTATCCTCTGTAGGGTCACAGAGGAGTGCTGGATCAGCATATCTCAGGCTGAAGGAGGTTAAAAGGAAAGCATGAGCTTTTCTCTGACAAATCGGCAGGTACAGGAGATTCGTTATACAAGGGAATCACCTCTCACACTTACTAAATGCTTAAAACTATTTTAATAACAAACCCTGTGGTTAATATTTTGACTCATGCGAGTCTTCATCAGAACTTGCATGCGTTGAAACGTAAACCACATGGTTTGTTATTAAAAATTAGTTTGGGAGTATTTAGGGAGTGTGATAAAAGTAGAAGTGTAGAAGTTCTTACCTTTGTTTGATTTGTATTTTTTGGATCTTTCTCTAATTTTCTTTGGAGATCATTCTCTAGTGTCTGTTTGTTTTTCGACTGGAAAAACCTTCTCCATTTTGCTACATTGGCAGCCCGCGAACTGGACAAGAAAAAACGCCGCTCCTCTAAGACATATTTGACTGAATGCGAGGAAGCCTTTCACAAGCTAAAAGAACTGTTGCCACACATAGGTCAGATTTATTGTCCATGTTGATGGCTCTGATGTGATGTGCCAGTTCAGGGAGAATCTGGCAAAGAGATCCATCCTCTTCCTGCACAGACTATGGAAGTAAAATAATGCCAAATGTTTTTGAAACAAAAAGCATGTTGAATTATACTATTTGGAAAAAAATATACATTGCATTACCCCTGCTTGTATTTTAATGCATTGTATTTTTAGGGCTTGCATTTTGATGGGCCAAAAATGAGCACGGTTGAATATTTAAGCTGTGAATATTTAAAATCAACATTTCAAAAACATTTTCATTAGTAAAAAATCAATAATCCATATTCACCTTATATATTGCACTTCCAAAATATTCAAACTGATTAAAAATACAACCTATAATATTCAACAGGCAGTTTTCGGCCCATTTTATTTCGCTTTGCTTATAATGAATGAATAATCAAAAGAGTTTGTTGGACAACCTGATTAATTGATTGTAATATTAATTTAGCCACATCAAATTAATCTAATTAACAGACCCAAATATTCATAATTAATCATAACAAGTTATTATTGATAATTAATATTTCATAAAGCTAATTTTTTACAGCTCTTTTGGGCTTGTTGAAGAAGAGACGAGCTGCGGCGTTCTGAATCATTTGTAGAGGTTTAGTTACACATTTAGAGTAAGGTTTAGTGAACATTGCAGTAATGCAATGGGCCTAGACAAGAAGTTGCGTGGCATGCTCAGTTAGGAAAGGCCTGATCTTCCTGATGTTGTGCAGTGCAAACCAGCATTATCGAGTTGTCTTTGTAATGGTCTGTGAAGGTCAGCTGGTCATCAAATATTACTCCAAGATTTCTGACTGACCTTGATGGGGTGATTGATGATGAATCTAGCTGGATGGCGAAGTCGTGTTGCAGAGATGGATTGGCAGGAAGGACGAGAAGCTCAGTCTTTGCCAGGTTGAGCCATGCCGAGATGCCCGCCAGACAGATGCGTGCAGCTACCGTGGGATCATCTGGTTGAAATGAGAATCACTTTAATGAAATAGGATCACTTTACAAAAGACCTGTACATGGCAAATCTTGAAAATGCAAACTTGCAAATCACAAATGACATGGAATCGCAGATAAAACAACAGTATCTCACATTGTTTAGAAGTAAATAAATTAGTACGTCTGAAAGTCCGCATGCCGCGTCTGACGTTGGTTCAACGTTAATTCGATGAGCAAAATCAACGTTGTTTCAATGTCATGAGAGACGTCGTTTCCATGTTGATTCAATGTCAGTTTGCTGTCTGGGCAGCGCTGTTCCACTTGGTAACGTTACACTATCACACTAAACGGCATTTAAATGTGTGTTGAAAGTTATTGTTATTCTACGTGTTACTGTATTTTGTTTGCTATACGAAACTAGCAGATCAACATAAGAACATACTGACCATATTCTAACATTTCATCATGTCAAGCTATGTTATAACATTGATTTGTTTGTACATTTGCTCACCTGTCTAACACCGTGTCCTAACTACACGCGACGCGATAAAATTCCAGCGACAGCAAGTGTGTCTGTCCACAAGAGACGCGACGCGACTGTGAGACGCCACACCCAAAAATCACAGCCACGCAGAACAGCGTGTGAGTGAAAGCACACTGCTGGCCCGCACTCGCATTGGAAATGGACATAATCAAATCAAGATAACGTTAACATTATTAAAATCAAAACATTAACAAAACATGCATTGACTAATTTTGTAATGAAGTACAGTTTGCGTAGAATTCATTTTGAACGCTATATTACCTGCTTTCAAAATCTGAGGTATATCCGTTATCTAATGGCATAGTGACCTATTTTTAACTAAAAATAAATATGTGTGTGTAATAACCAGTGTAATTTCTTCATTCTGTCAGCCACGACGTCGCAGAAATAGGAACCGTTTCTAAATTAGAAACTTCGCGTGTCGCCGTCGCGTTTGGTTAGGACAAAAACTCTTAACATGGAAAATATATCTTTTATAGGACCTTTTATACCTTTTATAGGTAGGACGTACGGTGTCGTGACTCGTGACTCATGAAGTTCTGTCAAGTCCAAATTAGTCACGGACGCTGCTAGCTCTCTGTCGAGTGGAAGTCAGTCTCGGACGCTAGCTCTCGGCATCTCAAAAACATCACGCTGATATTGATCCTCATTCTAGTTCTCCTTGTTTTTCCCAAAGTCTGCTTGCGATGGTCTATGTTTGAACGAAACAAGAACTGGGTGCCGCTAAACGTTACTCACTACGCAGTTGTCCGCGTCTGTCGCTATGGTTACGTCATGGCTATGGCAACCGGCGGAAACGACGATAGCCGAGGATAGCGCGGATATTGCGTCATTGACAGCCACATGCGACATTTTTTTTTTCCCGGGACGGCCACTTATTAGGGCCCAAGCCCTGAAAGGGCGAAGGCCCTATTGTTTTCCTTAGGATTATTCTTTTCTATTATTATTATTATTATTATTATTAGGGCCCAAGCCCTGAAAGGGCGAAGGCCCTATTGTTTTCCTTGGGATTATTTTTCTTTACTATTATTATTATTATTATAATAATTATTATTTTACTACCTTTTGGGCACTTTTGGGGCCCTTAACATGCTCGAAAACTCTTGAAACTTTGCACACGGGTCAGAACCCGCGGCCATCAGAGCCGGGCTGAAGCTGGTACCCGGGCGTGGTAGGGCGGCTCGTCAGCGCCCCCTGGAACGGGGTCCGAACACTTGGTCCATAACTCAAACACGCTTGTATGTAATAATATGAAACTCGGTACACATGTTGATCTCATCGTTTCATCTATACCTCACACTCTTACTTTTTACCCCAGCCCAACAGGAAGTCGGCTATTGAGGTTTGTTTGTAAAACGCTCGCAATGGAATGTCATATACTCCTCCTAGAGCTTTGATCCAAATTCGACGAAACTCTGTCAGCGTGAAGTCAAGACATTGAGGATGAAAGTTTGCGAGGGGATTTTTTATATCTCGAACGGTTTGTCCGTGGCGAGGAAACGAAATCATGGCGAGAAACGTGAAACAGGAAGTGTGTTATAACTTCAGCATACATTAACTGATCTTGATGAAACTTCAGCAGTGTGTTCGCTGTAAGAGGACGATCACATGGATGTGACTATTGTGAGTCAAAGTTATAGCGCCACCAACTGGCAGCAGGAAGTGTGTCACTTTCAAAATGCTTTGATATCACCCTTTTATTTTTACCCGATTTGCTTCAAACTTCATATGTATAATGTAAACATACGGCAGATGTAGACCTGTGAATGGATTCTTAATATCTTTGAAACTGTTGCCGTGGCGACGCATCAAACTTTACCCTTCTTTTAGGATGCTTTTTGGATGCTTTTGAGACCCTTAGCATGCTTCAAAATGCATGAAACTCGACAGACACATCACATTTATTAGCCAGTAGACATGTGCAAAGTTTCAGAAACGGGCGTGGTGAGGGCTCAGTAGCGCCACCTTTTGACAAAAGTGGGGTTGTTAGTTTTAACTAGAGTTACAAAAATTGGTATGTATATTGTACTCCTCGAGCCGGACAACTTTCTAATTGACACTTATTAGCTAGGACCCACAGAAAGTCAGATATTTTTGTTTGAATATGGCCACTCTGAGCCTACATGTGTCTGTGTCTCTGTGTCTTTGGCTGGCTGGCTGACTGACTGGCTGGCTGTCTGTGTGTGTGTGTGTGTGTGTGCAGGGGGAGGGGGCTTAACCATTTCACTGCTGTGTGTATGACCTGCATAAAGAAAATACATTTCTCAAGCCTGGTATTTTTTAAATAAGTTTTTATTTTTATTTTTTATAAGTAAAGGCATATAACTAGTTTAATTGTAGTGAATTGACAATAGTTTTATATAATTAGTTTATTAATCAGATTAACTTGGTCAATAAACTTGGTCTGAAAATTTGGTCCATAAATCAAACACACTTGCATGTAATAATATGAAACTTGGTACACATATAGATCTCATCGTTTCATATATACTTCACACTCTTACTTTTTACCCCAGCCCAACAGGAAGTCGGCTATTTAGGGTTGTGTTTAAAACACATGCAATGGAATTTAAATTATTGCTCCTAGAGCACTGAACCAAATTCGACGAAACTCGATCAGCGTGAAGTCAAGACATTAAGGATGAAAAAGTGCCACAGGATTTTTGATACCTCGAACGGTTTGGCCGTGGCGAGGAAACGAAATCATGGCGAGAAACATGAAACAGGATGTGTGTTATAACTTCAGCATACATTAACTGATCTTGATGAAACTTCAGCAGTGTTTTCAAAATGCTTTGAAATCACTCTCTTATTTTTAACCGATTTGCTTCAAACTTCATCTGTATAATGTAAATACACGGCAGATGTAGACCTGTGAATGAATTTTTGATATCTTTGATACTGTTGCCGTGGCAACGAAACAAACTTTAACATTCTTTTTTGATGCTTTTGGGACTCTTAGCATGCTTGAAATTGCTTGAAACTCAACAGATACATCACATTTATTAGCCAGTAGACATGTGCAACTATGGCAAAAGATTAAAGTAATGTGAAAAAAGTAAACACTAAAAGCCTCATATCTTCTAAAAATGTAATTATACATCATTTGTTTCTAAATTAAATTATACAAATATTATAACTTCCCCAATTTTTCCCTTTTTTCATTTAAGAATTATGTTTACGTTCAAAAACAGCCAGAATTGTTGTAAAATTCAGAAAAAAATAATAATCTGAGTCATACGTAGTGCTATACTGCCCTCTTGTGTTCAATATCAGGTAAGCCTATTGTGTATATTCCCACCGGTTAATCAACGTGTGACTCCGCTGGGACTTGGGAGCTTTTAAATCGCTTACTTAAAACCGAAAGTCAAAATACGGATGTCCGCACAAGACATTAATGGTGTGGAGTAGAGCGAGCATTTTAAATAAATTCCTATTAAGTAGGATTGAACTAAACAGAAAGAATGTTCACTCTGTTCTGCTGGTTCCTCGCTGGTGGATCATATGATTACTTTGTCATAATCTATGACAAAAATGCTATTATATTCTTTTTTGCTCTTTTTTGCAAGAAAGTGATATCTATGAAAAATTCCAGTCAAGATTCAGACCGCATCATAGTACAGAAGCTGCACTAGTTAAAATTACAAATGATTTACTTTTAGCTTCTGACCAAGGCTGTATTTCAATACTAGTTCTACTTGATCTTGATCGACACTATAGATCATAAAATACTCTTGGATCGACTACAAAACTACACTGGTGTTCAGGGACAGGCATTAATAATAGATAATACACATTGCTCTTATTTTTAAAAAATACATTCATGAAAAACAAGATAACAAAAATCATAAAAAGATATAGCCATGGCTGCTATAAATGTTTGAAATGCATAGGACAGATGTTTAATGACGCAGCAACATATAATTGAAAGGCAATTAATAATCTGTCATTACGTCACTGCATTATGATATTACGGCTCTAATACGGTGCAGCACAAAGCACTTATGTGCATCCCGAGCGGAGAATGATGTGCTTGAAGCCACATGAAGTTACAGCGCATTGAGTCCGTATTGAAAAGTTCAAAGCACAAAGGAAATACATATTTATGAACAGTGTATTATACATTATATATCTATGCAATAGTTTATTGAGCCTTTTCTTTTAAAGGTTTTAAATTTCAGTTACTGTGTGCGTGAAGAACAATTATAGTTGTCTGACTCTAGTGTTGTGATCTAACCGACAGCGTCTGACACCCGGTAGAAAGTAACACGATTAAGTTACAGCAATAAAGTCCAGCAAGAAAAAGTTTCTTCATTCGAAAATATAGACCTTTAGACCTTTATCTTAAAGACCCAGTATAATAGGATTAACATTGAATCATCTTGAAGATCGTTTCATCATTGACTGTAACCGAATGCGACGTGCTGTTTGAATGCTGAATGGAGAATGACTGACAGGCGCAGAGAGGGAAAAGTTTACGTGTTCTTGAATTTAATGACTTAAATATTAATTTCTATATCACATAATAGCTTCAGAACACTTATAATACAGTACACAAAAACTTTATGGTACTTTAGAAAGTTTTTGTGCCTTTGTGCCTTACATAGAATAGTATATGCACAATATAGAATTTGAATCAGCCTCGTCAAAGATGGCAGTGTCAGAGCCGATACCGATCCTGAGTATCTAATCGGCGCACTTCTTTTCAACAGTCAAATTGAAATTGAAATTGCTTGAAACTCAACAGATACATCACATTTATTAGCCAGTAGACGTGCAAAGTTTCAGAAACGGGCATGGTGCAAGGACTAAATAGCGCCACCTTTTGACAAAAGTGGGGTTGTTAGTTTTATCTACAGTTACAAAAATCGGTATATACATTTTACTCCTCAAGCCGGACAACTTTCTATTACATAGTCATTAGCTCGGACCAAGAGGAAGTCAGATATTTTGGTTTGAATATGGTGAGCCTCTCTCTGAGCCTACATCCCTGTATGGCAAGCCCTTTTAACATTTAAAAGCTAAGTTTGCCTATCCGGAATTAACATTGTAGATATCAACAACGTCTTTCTGTCTATTCGTAATTACATTTTGGATAGTTTGTATTATCATTTAAGATATCTGTAACATAATTTTGACTAGTCGAAATGACAGAGTATGGCAAGCCGTTTTAACATTTAATCATGAAAGGGCCAAAGCCTTCGGCACCGCCACCCGGGTGCCTTTAGGTAACTAAAGGAACCGGGGTTGCGGTGCCACCGGCTTGGGCCCGCCATCGCTGCTCGCAGCTATATTTATTATTATTTTTCTTACGACTATTCGGGCACTTTTGGGGCCCTTAACATGCTCGAAAACTCTTGAAACTTTGCACACGGGTCAGAACCCGCGGCCATCAGAGCCGGGCTGAAGATGGTACCCGGGCGTGGCAGGGGGGCTCGTCAGCGCCCCCTGGAATGGGGTCCGAACACTTGGTCCATAACTCAAACACGCTTGCATGTAATAATATGAAACTCGGTACGCATGTTGATCTCATCGTTTCATCTATACCTCGCGCTTTTACTTTTTACCCCAGCCCAACAGGAAGTCGGCTATTGAGGTTTGCTTGTAAAACGCTCGCAATGTTATTTGAAATACTCCTCCTAGAGCTTTGATCCAAATTCGACGATACTCGGTCAGCGTAAAGTGAAGACATTGAGGATGAAAGCTTGTGTGGGGATTTTTGATATCTCGAACGGTTTGGCCGTGGCGAGGAAACGAAATCATGGCGAGAAACGTGAAACAGGAAGTTTGTTATAACTTCAGCATACATTAACTGATCTTGATGAAACTTCAGCAGTGTGTTCGCTGTAAGAGGACGATCACATGGATGTGACTATTGTGAGTCAAAGTTATAGCGCCACCAACTGGCAGCAGGAAGTGTGTCACTTTCAAAATGCTTTGATATCACCCTTTTATTTTTACCCGATTTGCTTCAAACTTCATATGTATAATGTAAACATACGGAAGATGTAGACCTGTGAATGGATTCTTGATATTTTTGAAACTGTTGCCGTGGCGACACATCAAACTTTACCCTTCTTTTAGGATGCTTTTAGGATGCTTTTGAGACCCTTAGCATGCTTCAAAATGCATGAAACTCGACAGACACATCACATTTATTAGCCAGTAGACACGTGCAATGTTTCAGAAACGGGCGTGGTGAGGGCTCAGTAGCGCCACCTTTTGACAAAAGTAGGGTTGTTAGTTTTATCTACAGTTACAAAAATCGGTATGTATATTGTACTCCTCGAGCTGGACAACTTTCTAATTGACACTCATTAGCTAGGACCCACAGAAAGTCAGATATGTTTGTTTGAATGTGGTCTTGCTTAATCTGAGCCTACATCTCTGTCTTTGCCTGTCTGTGTATGTGTGTGTGTTTGTAGGGGGAGGGGTCTTAACCATTTCACTCCTGTGTGTATGGCCTGCATAAAAAATAAATGCCTTAAGCCTGGTATTTTTTTTAATAAGTTTTTTATTTTTTATAAGTAAAGGCATATAACCAGTTTAATTGTAGTGCATTAATAGTTTTATAGGTTTATTAATTAAATTAACTTGGTCCATAAACTTGATCTGAAAATTTGGTCCATAAATCAAACACACTTGCATGTAATAATATGACTTGAGTGTTAATCACATCATGTTTTCAGTTTGAATATAAAATATATAAATTATGTAAAAAAAATAAAGTTGATCCAGCTGGAGCGCAGGCTGAGAATAGCGCTGTCATGACTGGATCACGAGATCATCAGTCATGCCCTCTCATACCTTACGCGCACACCACGCCCACTTACATCAGATCACATCAACATGTCAGCCGGAGGGATAACGAGGGTCGTCGTCGCTTTTGGATTCAAGAATTTCTTACAACAAGATGGCAAAAGAACAGCGCTTTGCAAGACATGCAACGTTAAGATCGCGGACAGTCAGATGACAACCTCCAATTTCGTCGGTCATTTGAAGAGCCATTCTGCCCACTGTGCCCAGTAAGTGCTTGTCAATTTGTTAATGTTATCTGGTTAGCTCGTTCGTAGTTAGCTAGCTAATGTAAGTTAAAGGAGAACTCCGGCGCAAAATTACACATTGTTACCTAGTCAACCGTTATCTGAGATTTGTTTTCATGACTGCCGAATGTAAATAGTTTTATCTATAAAAACAGTTTAGCCTATAAGTGACGTCCGACATTCTGCATATTGTGTTATTTTGTTAAGCCCCACTAAAGGCATAAAAAACTGTAAAGCACAATCAAGTTTTCACACTATATTCCAAGACTTCTAAAGTCATTCAATAGCTTAATGTGTGGTAAAATTAATATTTTAGTCTCTAAGTTAAAGTTAACGGAAAGTCATCTCGCCTCAGTCATTCTCCATGCATCAGCATTAGCGCGTCGCGTTCGGTTGCGACAGTAACACGACGACACTCTCTTCAAGATCAATGTTCCCAATATTATACTTTATTTGTAGATAAGGCATAAAGGTCTATGATTTGCATAAAATGACTATCTTGCTGGAGTGGAGTTTATTGCCCTTTAGAATACACTAAGCATTAGTGCTGCACGATTAATTATATCGCAGTCGTAATAGCGATCTCAAACCTATGCAATTATATTTCGCAAAATGCCGCGATTTTATATGAAATAAACAAAGTAGGGCTATTAGCGCAGCATCTCTTCTTTTTTGTCATCCTTTGACTAGTGTTACAAGATCCCCCTCTTATTGGTTCAAATGCCTTTTCGCATTTTGCACGACAAGAAGTGAAAAGCTGCCTGTGAGTGCCCTAGATTAGAATAGATGAGACTCGCATAATGCGCATGCACTGACCGTGTGCCAGCCCAGAATAAACAGTTCTCTTTCGAGCTTGAACGAACAATAGCACACACAATTATGCCAAAATGTGATTTTGTCTAGTATCTTCATAACATAAGAAAAGTCTATGGATGAAAAGAGTTGTGCTATGAGGCGCGTGTGAGATCCGCGTCTCGGCAACGGGTGCTCTTAAAGGGCCAGCAGCGAATAAAGCGTTCTTTCAGTAAAGTTAAAAGAACAAAGGGAAATTAGAAAATTACTCACTGATCTTGAGTAAAGAACTTTTGTAGCTTTAATAAGGATTATTATATATATAATTTATGATTCAGGCAGCGCAGACTGTTTGATAACTTTATTCAATTTCTGTACCTGTTAAGACAGGAAGGGCACAGGTAAATATGTTTTTTATTATGGGTTTATGTGGGGATTGTTTGAAGTTCACTTAATTTAAAAGCTGTTATATATTTTTTTTAAGCGTAATAATTTTTTAAAAAGTTGATGGCTTTCAATTGATGGAATCACTGTAATGTTGGTTTGGTTGATGGTTTATTGATCATTATAGGTGTTATCAATCATTTATTGTTGTTGTTGTTTTTAGTTTGAGTTGAGAAATAAACATTAATCTGTGTGTGCATTTTACTTTAGAACCAAGCAAGTTGGACTCATGAAACCATTTTATTATATCGGAGTCGCAAATCGCAATTGCAATATTGGCTCAATAATGGCAATATGACATTTTCCCAAATCGTGCAGCCCTACTAAGCATAGATTATAGATACCATCCCTTCGCTATGTTCTTTTCAATGTGAAGCGTTGCGTGCTGTGACTTGGTGTTGCTTCAAGTGCATCATTCTGCACACGGGATGCGCATGATTGCTTATAATACTTTGGGGAGACAAGGGGGCGTGGCCTAAGGGAATAGCACTCGTGATGTTAAGTGATGTTACCCCGCCATCGCTGATACAACCTTTAGCAGTCATGTTTTTGCTTCTTGAGAGAGAGAGAAAGTGTGTGTGTGTGTGTGTGTGTGAGCAATGGCGGTTCTAGGCGGGGGCCTGGGGGGGCCAGTGCCCCTGCGACAACAAGCTTGGACCCCCTTGTGGCCCCCTAAATGTGGAGTCAGTGTGAAATATTTTTTTATAGTGTGTCACGCATTGAGCATGACAGTCACTCGTTTCAGTCTTTTGTCTCACACTCCCGTCACACATTGTATTTCTCATGCGGAAAAACTATTAATAATATATTTAATATACGCAATTTCTCTGGCCGCGCCGCTCTCACGTGAGAATCAAGCGCGTCTCGCCTGGAGTTCAGCAGTCGACCCTGCTACGCATCAGCCAATCAAAAAAAGAGAAGTGCTACTACATTGGTTGTTAGTTTTATCTACAGTTACAAAAATCGGTATATACATTGTACTCCTCAAGCCGTACAACTTTCTAATACATAGTCATTAGCTCGGACCAAGAGGAAGTCAGATATTTTGGTCTGAATATGGTGAGCCTCTCTCTGAGCCTACGTCCCTGTATGGCAAGCCCTTTTAACATTTAAAAGCTAAGTTTGCCTGTCCGGAATTAACATTGTAGATATCAACAACGTCTTTCTGTCTAGTCGTTACACTTTGGATAGTTTGTATTATCATTTAAGATATCTGTAACATAATTGTGACTAGTCGAAATGACAGAGTATGGCAAGCCGCTTTAACATTTAATCATGAAAGGGCCAAAGCCTTCGGCACCGCCACCCGGGTGCCTTTAGGTAACTAAAGGAACCGGGGTTGCGGTGCCTCCGGCTTGGGCCCGCCATCGCTGCTCGCAGCTATATTTTAAAATTGGAATTTATCTGAAATAAAAGAACTTTGGAAACTTGGGATATTGTAAGTACACGAATGCAGGAAATATATTACACTGTGCAAGTGATTTTTGGATATTTTATTGCAAAATTCGTACATATTGGACCTTTTACAGAATCCAGTGATTAGAGTTTATTAAGTTGTAAATATGGATATGTTTCTTACAAAATGCATCGGTTTGCTTCAGAAGGAATTTATTAACCCTATGGAGCAAAATTGAAAAGAACAGCAAAACGTTGAATGATTACGGTATAATAATAATAATAAAAAGATGGAAATGGTCAACAAAGTGAGCGTCAAAGCTACTCACCTCCTTCCTCCATGCTATCCACTTCCAAAACAACAGGTTACATGCACCTATACCAAGTGATGTAGCAAACTGGAAGTGAAAAAAATTAAAATTAAATACATCAATCCACACCTGGTCATTCTGTAAAAGAAATTCAGGAAAGATCATCTAAAACCACGTATAGTAGATCACAAACCTGGTCAATTATAGCCATTAATCCTCGATTCATCCAGCAGCTTTCTTTTTCTCTAGTAGACGTGAGCAGACCAATTCACTCTGGAAGACCAGTTTGCTTGTAAACCAGCATAAACACCTCGATCAGTGGGGTTGAAGCGATTTGACTGAACTCGGATCATGTCTAAAGATTAAGAGACATGACATAAAATTAAGCATGAATTAATTTAATAAATTGATATTAAAATGGTATTATTCATTATTCAAACACTTACTTGCAAAAAATGTCATTTATGATGATCTCCATAAGGAAAAGAACAACTAAACTAAGCAAAAGCTCAGTGGCATTTTTAAATTTAGGGAGCTGATTGTTTGTTTCTAAGCTTAATAATCCACTAACTACATCATGCCTCCTGCAAGCAAAAGTTTGTTTTGTTTCTGTGTCTCGGTTGTGTGTAAGTTGAAGCGCTATCATCCCGAGACAAAGAAAATATAGCTATTGGTTGTCTGAAGTTACCTCATGGGATCACAGTAGTTTAAATTAAGGACAACAAATACATGTTTGATAATAGATTTAATAAATCAGAGAACTATTACAAGCAACTTCTGGTTTTGCCTTATTTTCTTGTCTGTAACACACGGTGGCGCCACAACTCTTTAAATTAATTTTTCATTTTCAAGTTTCATTTAGGTGTGTCTCAGGATTTACAACAGATACATTTATGCTTTAACACTTCAAACAAAGTAAATATTACAACTAGGAAGTGTCTAGAAACATCTAGTAAAATAAGTATTTAGTTTAAAGAAGAAGTTTGCTTCTTTACAAAGATATTTTGAAAACTAAAGAACTATGAAAATAAAGCCACAGATTTACATTTTATGATCAAAGCCAGTATATCAGTAGTATAGTACATTGATTTCAGACCCTGGCAGAAGTTATCATTCCTTTAAGGGCTTGTCTTTTTCCTTGCAGCTTAACTTCTTTACACAAGAATCAGGCAAGAATGGTACTTTCTCCAGGCGGGACAAATAAGTTAAGGGCTGGATAGTGCTGCTGATGTTCAAGAAGGCATAACCCACTGGCTGCACATAGCAAGTGAAGGTCTTGTGTGGATAATGGTCTTCAAAGGGGAACAGAGCAACTGGAGGGAGATAGTTGCTCACGATGATGATCAAGATAGACAGCACCATCTTAAACGCCTTTCTTTTCATCGGATGCATCTCATCTTTACCAGAGCCTCGTGAGCGTTTCAGGGCCCAGAGGATGCTCACGTTACACACCACCATCCAGGTAAAAGCAAACAAGACCTCAAAAGTGAAAACCTTTTCAAAGTTGGGCAGACCACCAACAGCTTTGGCCGAAGCATAAGCAAAAGTGAGCAGCAGAACCACGATGGTCAGGCCGATCCTGTATTTGATGTCCTTCAACTGTCCGAATGCGATGGGGAAGAGAACGGCTATAAATCGATCCAGACAGACACACGAGAGGAAGAGCGGCCCGCTGGTGTCCTTAACGCCATAAGAGAACTTCAGAGCCCTCCAACCCATAGCACTCTTCCAGTAGTAGAGATTGAGGAACAGTATGATAGTCATAAATCCGAAGTAGGCGTCCATGAAGGCCAGGCAGCCCAGGAAGATGTCAGAAGTTGAAGGCTCATTCCGGGTGTTTATCAGGTTTGCTAAGACCAGGATGTTGGCAGGTATTCCTATGATCACGTTGAAGGACTGTATAGCTAGGTCAAAAAGGATACCACTCACCATTTGTTCGCACCCATCAAACACACTGATGGTATGCGTTGAATTGTCGGAATCGGTCGTTAGGTTAGAAGAATTCAGGTTGCTTTTGAGGATGTATCTTGTTATTCTGTTGTAACATAGTTGACCATCCATGACTTCTAGTGAACTGAAACCAATGAATGAAATTCTGGAGGGGGAGAAAATTAAATGATAAAGGTAATTGAACATATTAACATGACAATATAATTAGACATTCCTGTTAACATTAATGATATATGTTTTAGAAATGGATATCAAATTTATATTGTTTTATACTAAATAGAGCCTTGAATGGTGAAGTGTTTATTTTAGGGCTGACCAAACCTGCTCTTGGAGGGCCACTGTCCTGTATATCAATAATGCATCCTTGAACCAGCTAATCCATGGCTTGACTAGAACCCACACAGGTGTGTAGGGTAGGCTAAACTCCGTAGGACATTGGCTCTTCCGGAGCAGAATCGAACATCCCTGACTTATGTCCTCTTAGGGAGGCAGTGGTAGCCAATCCTGCTCCTGGACAGGAAAGTCCTGCAGGGTTTAGCTTCATTGCCTTTACACTGCTTAATAGGTAAATTTGTGCACATGTAATTATACTTTAAGCTTCATAGACTTGGAAAGTCCATTTACTGTAGGTCTTCCCCAGGGGTAGCCAATTATGTTCCTGGAGTGCTACTGTCTAACAGAGTTTAGCTTCAACTCAAATCATGTAAACCTGAACCAGGTAATTAAGGTGTTCAGGTTACTTGAGAATGACATGATTACTTCATGTTTTGGTGCAGGGTTGCAACTGAAGTGTGTTGGAAGGCTGTCCTTTACGAGCAGAGTTGTACACTTTCCTGAGTGGTAATGAGTTCTGTTTGGTACAGGGCGTCTGAGAAGATTCAATCTAAATGGCAATTCATGGATCATCTAAAATTTTAAGATCTGACAATACATCAGCTATGACAAACAGTGTCTCCCCTGGGGATATTCTCCTGTTATCCTGCTACATATACCCATAGGAGGGGAGCCACAGCACAAACACAAGCACACAGAGTACACAACACATCTGTGCAGAACAACTGTCAAGAGGGAATTCAGGGTCTATAATAAACAGACATGAGACCAGCCCCATTTGATTTAACATGAAAATTGATTTGCCAGGAATGTCATGTGTTGCATGAGTTAATTCACTGTTTTTCTCCAACCCTGGTTCTGGAGTGAGTGACCCCCAACACTGCACATTTGGTACGTCTCCCTATTCCAAGGGTGTCCAATCCTCCTCCTGGAGAGTGAATGTCCTGCAGAACTTGGCCCAACACACCAACCTGGAAGTTTCTAGTCATCCTGAAGATTTTCTTAAGCTGGTTTAGATGCATTTCATTAGGGTAGGAAACAAATCATACAGGAAGTTGGCCTTCCAGGACCAGGATTGGACACCCCTACTCCAATCAAACACCTCATTATTATAGGCTTCAATAGATGTGTTGCAATTAGATACTGTAAGAAGACATGCAAAAGTCACACTGCTGGCGGTCCTCCAGGACAAAAGTTGGGAAACATAAAACATGTCAAACCACAACTTCTGTGGTCCATCTGTCTCCTTTATAGTCGAGTGTTGGTGAAGCACCACCCTAAGTCAAGTCTGAAGGGACAGCAAGCTTCATGAATTCTTGTCATGTCATTCTCTGTACCACTGCTCCACAAGGGTCTCAGAAGGACTCTCGTGTCCTTACTCTCTCTCCCTTTAGGCTAAACTCTCTCCAGTGGTACACCTGCTAAAGGATAAGGAGGCTCTCAGGGATTGATCTTAATCAGTTGTGTTTTTCTCTTTCAGCCCTGGGGACTTCAACCAGCTAGAGGGGGATAATGGAAACTTGATTCTGACAAGTGTTAAAGTCATTTGAGTGTGTTAAGTCTGTTGTGAACAATTCACACACTCTCAATCAGTGGTTCTTAACAGTGGTTCAGATGTACGCCCAACTCTACACAACTTTTTGTATGTCTCCATAATCAATCCTGATTCAACTTGCTCGTTAAGTAGAGACTCTGTAACTTGAAATGGGTTTGCTAGATAAGAAAGACATCCAAAATATCTACTGTTGTGGTACAGAATGACCAGGGTTGGGAAACACTGCTTTAAATCAGTATCATTCCAAATTAAGTCAAGAAAAAATAACCACGTATTCTACATCTGAAACAACTTTAATTTACATAATCATTACACTATGGCAGAGAAATAGCCAAACAAGTTTCAACCACATCCCTCCTCCCTCTTCTCTGTGACAGGTGCAACACCAACTTAGCAGAAGTATAGATTGCAAGAAGGTGTGTTTTTGATTGATAATTTCATCAACTGGTGAAAGCAGTTTGAGGCAGTTTTAAGGGGTTGTATACTTACATTATTGAAAATGAATAAATGAATTGACCTATTGGTAACCTTTTTGAGCTCCTTATGCTACTTTCCTCCCCACCACCCCTTTCACTTCTGCTGAAGCAAAACATGCAGTGGGGTGAATCTTTCTTAATAGTGCAGTACAATAGAGGTAAAGCTAATCAATTCTCATAATAAATTCGGTCACATAATCTCTTATTTTCCATGCAAGAGTTATAGAAAACAGGCTCTCTTTTGAAAATTGATTGTGTGCTCTTCTTATGGATCTTTGATCTTACACCAAGTGAGCCAAACACCCCCAATGAAAGCTTGACTGTTTAGAAAACTGATAATAATGTTGGTAATATTAATGTTATAATAAACACATAATATTCCCTTGGTTCGAGTGTTGACTCCATCATGACTAAAGTAGACCAGAAAAGGCATAAACTGCCAAGGCACAGCATTATAAATGCAAGGAGAAAAAAATGGCTCTTGGTTTTGTTCTTTTATTATTAGTGCAGACTGATCTCATGAAATGGCCTATGTATGACACACCAATTCGTATTTAAATTTTTGGCGTGCTATCAATACGCATAATCACTTTTCAGCGTGTTTATGAACACCGTTGACTTAACGTTACTTTACTGTATATATAAATATATGACCTACCCCAACCCCGTCCCTAAACCTACCCGTCACTTGGGTTAATACCATTTATGAGTCTTCCCCTACCATCCTAGTAAAAAAAAATATCGCTCCCCAGATGTAGATCTACATTTTGCTTCATTTCGCTCTGACATTTAACAGCGTAGACATAAACGCATACACGCGGATAGCTCAAAATGCGTATAGATAACACGGCACTTGACTTTAAAATGGCATGTATGTTTACGCAAACGTCATGATGTCATGTTGATTAGTGAGTGTCCTCTCACCAAAATAATACCAGATGAATGTTAATCAATTATGGAAACAAACAATGTTTTCCCACATGCTAGTCAACATGATTCTGCTAAACTCGGCAAATTTCCTAAATCGCTTTGCTGGTGTGACCAGTTATTGAATTCACATAGCTTTCTCTTCTCATTTTGCCAATAATGTACTGCATAAGTATTGTTAAGATGTTTTGGGACAAATATTACAACTTTGAATAAGTAACTTATCAGTTTCCCTTCTCCAGAAGACATTTTTTTCACATTCCACCTACAAGTCTTGTACTTGTATTTGAATAGTATAAAAAGAAATTAGCTAAATCTAGCAAGTACAATTTAAAAATCAACATATTTATATGTTACTGTTGTAAAAATGATGCGAATAAAAGAAAACTTCAAAGTTTTAAAAATGTATCAAAAATCTCCCATTACCATCAGTGTCATTTTACATTGTTTTATTAAAAACTCTTTTTAGTTAGAATAGTTGAACATACACTCAGCTCCACCAACTGCAAAATAAACAACCATTTATGTAATGAAAAACCCTATGGCACAAATAATGACATTATTAAGGCATGTATAAAGGTATTTCGGGCTATCAATATGCATAACATGAAGATCGAAAAGATAGAAAAGGCAAGAAAACGTGTGCAACTTACCAGATAGACGTTTTTAGTCGTAAAGATGTGGGTTCGATTGTGGAGTCGCCTTTATAAACATCACGAGGCCATGAGGAATTGCAATTGTTGATAGGAGGCAGGGTCTTTTTTGAGGAGCTTTCTTGACTCGGTCCCTGATGGTGAATTAGATTGTGTTTTCTAGATTCATCTTTCCTCACAGGATCAGAACTATTTTGGTGGATGTTTTCTTGGTAAAAGCTCATAGTGTGTTGCTTTAGAACTTACTCATTAGGATTATCTTGAACCATATAGATCCAATTTAGTAATAGGAAAGAGCAGCTTTCCTAAGAAAAAGCGAGAGATCTTTAAGTTTTTACATTTTCTACCTACGATGTTCCCACATGTCCATTTTGGAATAATAAAAAATCAATTTCTCTGAATGTAATTTAGCCAATATGTTACTCATTCCAAATTGACAAAACATTTAAGAAATTTAGTCTGTAATACTTCTTACAAAAGCACAGTGTACTATTATTATAAAAATTACTCTATGTATGAGGGCAGTGAAAAGACTGCATAAATTCAGTCAGATCAGAGAGAATAAATGGGTTCGGTGAGGCATGATCCAGCCCATCACACAACACCTCTCCCCTGACTCCGACTTACATGCTCCAAAACTCGATC
Source organism: Pimephales promelas (assembly GCF_988280905.1). Taxonomy (NCBI): domain Eukaryota; kingdom Metazoa; phylum Chordata; class Actinopteri; order Cypriniformes; family Leuciscidae; genus Pimephales; species Pimephales promelas. Next base: position 11,461,356 of record NC_142771.1, on the reverse strand, counting down.
TGGGGGCAGATTTGCATCTTGGGACAGGTCCTGGTTTTATACCACCGGCCCAGAGGCCCTCGTGTCAGTCTGTCACCCTCTTTCATTGCAAACAGAGAGCACAGGTGCAGGACTCTGCTGCCAGTATGTGTGCACTGTGTATTACTATTTGTGGCTGCTCCTGATGGAGGGTTTCATAAGTTGGAGAAATCGATTTTTATGATTGTGTATCAAGACTCTAGAAAGTCTTATGAAAAAAAGTAGGTATTTGTAAAGGAAACTAGCAAGTGCCAATTACTCAAACACTTACTTTACTTAATGTAGTTCCTACAGTATACACATGGGGATCAATCCGGCTCATGGAGATCTACACTCTTGCAGAGTTTTGTTCCATCCCTATACTTTAACACAGCTGCATTTTATAACTGCAAAACCTTAATGACCTAGTTCAGGTGTGTTTGAATAATGTCAGATCTAAACAGGCTGATCAGGATTGAACAGTTCCCCTGTTGTACAGCTTGTCAGCTTTCCCATGGGCTAAACCAGTATACCATAATGCCATTTTGTGTCCATTAGGGACTTCTTTTCAAAGTTGAATGGATTTTACCTGGATGATGTGGTGATCTACAGTAGGTCCTGGAAAGAGATTCTCTTCCATCGAAATGATGTTTTAAAGTCTTTAAATGCCATAACTGACCATCAACCAGAAGAAATACTCACGGACACAAACGGTAAGTTACCTCATCCTAATTTATCCATTCATCCATCTTTCATGACGCTTTATCCTCTGTAGGGTCATCATAGAGGAGTGCTGGATCAGAATATCTCAGGCTGAAGGAGGTTACGTTATTGGTTAGGGCAAAATTAGACCACACATGGAAAAGCTGGAAGCCAAAATCACTGAAAAAAAGGAAAGCTAGAGCTTTTGGACAAATCGGCAGGTACAGGAGATTCGTTATACAAGGGAATCACCTCTCACACGTACTAAATGCTTAAAACTATTTTAATAACAAACCCTGTGGTTAATTTTTTGACTCATGTGAGTCTTCATCAGAACTTGCATGCGTTGAAACGTAAACCACATGGTTTGTTATTAAAAATTAGTTTGGGAGTATTTAGGGAGTGTGATAAAAGTAGAAGTGTAGAAGTTCTTACCTTTGTTTGATTTGTATTTTTTGGATCTTTCTCTAATTTTCTTTGGAGATCATTCTCTAGGGTGTGTTCGTTTTTCGACTGGAAAAACCTTCTCCATTTTGCTACATTGGCAGCCCGCGAACTGGACAAGAAAAAACGCCGCTCCTCTAAGACATATTTGACTGAATGCGAGGAAGCCTTTCACAAGCTAAAAGAACTGTTGCCACACATAGGTCAGATTTATTGTCCATGTTGATGGCTCTGATGTGATGTGTCTAGGTACATGTTCAGGGAGAATCTGGGAAAGAGATCCATCCTCTTCCTGCACAGACAACTCTTCGATTGATAAAAGAGGTATCAAAAGGAATATTGAGAAGCATGTGTCAAACAAAATATGCACATTCCGTTTCGACATCCATCACACATTTTATTGTGCTTGCAAAGTAGTAGTGGGTGCATGTATTGATAAATGTTTTGATACTGTGACTTTGGCATTGATAGACAATTAAATTACGACCACTGTGTATGGAAAATATGGAGAAAAAAGCCCAAACTTTGCTTGAATTGCAGTTCTGTTGTGAGAGAGTTGAAATGTAATGCAAAGTCACGAGTACAAAAAAATACAAATAAAAAATCATCCATGGGTATGTGGATCATTTACATTTAGTCATTTAGCAAACCCTTTTATCCAAACCGACTTAAAAATTACGGCTAAATTTAACCGAGGCAAGAAGTGTTCAAAAATAGTGAATTATTCAGCGCTTGCCTCAATCCTACTACTCGTTGGGATGGCCGAACGATACGAGGATGCCGGGGAGGAAGTTGGATGTTTCGCCGGTGGAGGGGAGGGTTGACCTCGGCATATTGGCGAGTGTGAAGCTGTTCGGGCAGGCCGAAAGCTGCACGAAGAAACCTGGGGCTCGGATTTATTGTCAGGCAAAAAAGGAGTGGTCCTGGGGCCGGCAGATTGTGGCTGAGGATCCAGAGGAAAGTCGGTCTTGTCGTTGCAATAAACATGCAGTTTACAAAATATTGTGCAGTGCCTGGCTGTGGAAGAAGACAGTCACTGCATAAGCTTCCTTTGGATTCCAATAGGACTGCTTAAAATTTACTTTTAATGACGTTCCAGCTGATGAGGGTAAAACATTGTCCGTCTGTTCGCTTCATTTCACTGAGGATTGTTTTGTAAACAAGACTGGATTTGCAGACCGATTAAGCTTAAAAAACGGTGATGTGCCTTCTATATTGGATCCGACAGGAATGGTGCAACACACGGACTCTGGGTCGAACATGCATGGGGGGATCATTCCGGTTGGCATTTTACAACATTGGACGCTTTCAAAACAATTTCCCCCACGTGCACCGACGGGTGAGTTGAAACTCATTTTAATATGCAAAACTGTTATCCACTCACAGCAACGGGTGTTTACCATAGACTGTAAAAAAAGATGGACGACGCCCCTTCGCTCTTTTTCATCGGAGAGAACTGTAGCCGCCAGTGTCTCGATATGACGCTGACATCTTGGGACCTGAGTCTGCGCACTTGCGTGTTTCGGGACCAGTCATGCGCAGTCGTGAGCAGGAAGTAAAGCCGCGAAATCAAGGCCGCGCCCTCCTTCGCGCTGAATCAAACACAAGCACACGCCCCGCACTTTCATTAAGTGTCCTCTGTCTGCTTGATTCTTCTCCAATGGTGTCCGCTGATTGCAGAACCTCGTTAAAATAAGGTAAATACAACTACTAACCACATAATCAACATTATGAAAAAAGTCAGCTGGTGTTTCAGTGACTACCTCGCACAGAGAACCTGTCAATCACAGCTGTCAATCATGATGTCAGAGCACCGTTTTTATCATCACATAACTAACTAAAAACAAAATTATTTTAAAAACGAACACTTGAAATTACATCAACGTGATAGAAACTACAGTAAATGACAGAAACTATCTTTGGAAAAAGGATATGTGAAGTGTAATTTAATTGTTTGGTTGGTCTCGCGTCCCATTGAATAACATGGGGAGGCGGGATTTATGAGCTATACTAGGACCGGTCACAGGGGGGCGATCGAGACGTTTTGGCTTCACTTTTGAGGGCTTGTGCGGCATGCTTGGTGTTTACTTTCAAGTCTTCAATCCAAGACGCCCATAAAAACCGAGCGTTTTTGAGCTAGGCTCAAAACTAGGGTAAGAAAATAGCCTATTACTTATTCATTTAGATGTTTCTGAATGTAAAAACCAAGCGAACATCATAAGTTGACCACAGACAACAATATAATCAAATTTAAAAAGCCAGTTCATGCCCCTTTTAACTTCAAACAGAACTAGTGTTACGAGTCCTACTCACCCAGCTCAGAGCAGCATTTGAACCGGGGTATCTGGCGTGGGAGGTGGGTGCGCTAACATGGACGCTAAAGACTGGAGCCTCTTATGTGCCTCTTAAGGACAGGGGGTGAAGTTTACACGCACAGCTCTTACTGGCCTACGTCCGTTACACTCAACCAACCCCCTAAACTTCACTCCCACCCAGGTCACAGCACCAATTATAGCCAGTCCTACTCGACTTGCTCTTAGCGGGATTCGAACTAGAGTCTCCGGGGTGGGAGGAGGGCACTCTAACAAGGACGTAACAAAGTGGAAGTGAAAAAATTCAAAATTAAAGTCATCAATCAATACCTGGCACCAACACTAACCCTTTAAGTCATTCTGTAAAAGAAATTCAGGAAAGATCATTAAAAACCACATATAGTAGATTGCAAACCTGGTCAATGATAGCCATTAAACCTCGATTCATCCAGCAGCCTCCATGAGCAGACCAATTCTCTCTGGAAGACCAGTTTGCTTGTAAACCAGCATAAACACCTCGATCAGTGGGGTTGAAGCGATTTGACTGAACTCGGATCATGTCTAAAGATTAAGAGACATTACATAAAATTAAGCATTTTAATTTTATAAAATGATATTAAACTGGTATTATTCATTATTCAAACACTTACTTGCAAAAAAATGCTATTTATGATGATCTCCATAAGGAAAATAACAACCGAATTAAGCAAAAGCTGAGTGGGTGGTGGGGGGTTTAGTCAGCAATGCCATTCTCTCTTCCTTCTGACTGCTATTGTCTTCTTCCAGCTGGATAATGTAGGAAGAAACCTTGTCTGTTCACAACCTTTCATTCTTCCACTGTAAACTGACTTTCCACACAGTTTAAACTATCAGCCGAAAGCGCTTCAACTGACACACAACCGAGACAAAGAAAATATAGCTATTGGTTGTCTCAAGTGTCACAGTTACCTCATGGGATCACAGTAGTTTAAATTAACGACAACAAATAAATGTTTGATAATAGATTTAATAAATCAGAGAACTATTACAAGCAACTTCTGGTTTTGCCTTATTTTCTTGTCTGTAACACACGGTGGCGCCACAACTCTTTAAATTAATCTTTGAATGTTTCATTTAGGTGTGTCTCAGGATTTACAACAGATACCGTTTAACACTTCAAACAAAGTATATATTACAACTAGAAAGATCATCTAGATCTTAGAAACATCTAGTAAAATAAGTAGTTGTAGTTATAAATTTCCAACAAGTTTACTTATTATTAAGTTTACAAAGATATTTTGAAAACTAAAGAACTATAAAAATAAAGCCACAAACTTACATTTTATGATCAATGCCAGTATATCAGTAGTATAGTACATTGATTTCAGACCCTGCCAGAAGTTATCATTCCTTTAAGGGCTTGTCTTGTTCCTTGCAGCTTAACTTCTTTACCCAAGAATCAGGCAAGAATGGTACTTTCTCCAGGCGGGACAAATAAGTTAAGGGCTGGATAGTGCTGCTGATGTTTACAAAGGCATAACCCACTGGCTGCACATAGCAAGTGAAGGTCTTGTGTGGATAATGGTCTTCAAAGGGGAACATAGCAAGTGGAGGAAGATAGTTGCTCACGATGATGATCAAGATAGACAGCACCATCTTAAACGCCTTTCTTTTCATCGGATGCATCTCATCTTTACCAGAGCCTCGTGAGCGTTTCAGGGCCCAGAGGATGGTCACGTTACACACCACCATCCAAGTAAAAGCAAACAAGACCTCAAAAGTGAAAACCTTTTCAAAGTTGGGCAGACCACCAACAGCTTTGGCCGAAGCATAAGCAAAAGTGAGCAGCAGAACCACGATGGTCAGGCCGATCCTGTATTTGATGTCCTTCAACTGTCCGAATGCGATGGGGAAGAGAACGGCTATAAATCGATCCAGACAGACACACGAGAGGAAGAGCGGCCCGGTGGTGTCTTTAACGCCATAAGAGAATTTCAGAGCCCTCCAACCCATAGCACTCTTCCAGTAGTAGAGATTGAGGAACGCTATGATAGTCATAAATCCGAAGTAGGCGTCCATGAAAGCCAGGCAACCTAGGAAGATGTCAGAAGTTGAAGGCTCATTCCGCGTGTTTATCAGGTTTGCTAAGACCAGGATGTTGGCAGGTATTCCTATGATCACGTTGATGGACTGTATAGCTAGGTCAAAATTGTAACCAGCCATCATGTCTTCACACCCATCAAACACATTGAAGGCATGCGTCACATTGGCTGAATCGGTTGTCAGGTTAGAGGCGGACGGGTTGCTTCTGAAGATGTAGCTGAATCTTGTGTCATGACGCAGTTGACCCTCCATGACTTCCGAGGATCTAGAATGAACAGAAAAACATAATGTGTTAAAGGATTAGTTCACTTTTGAAAAAACTTTTGCTGATAATTTACTCACCCCCATGTCATCCAAGATGTCCATGTCTTTCTTTCCTCAGTCGAAAAGAAATTAAGGTTTTTGATGAAAACATTCCAGGATTTTTCTCCTTATAATGGACTTCCATGGGAACCAGGTCCAACCGAGGTCCAAACGACAGTTATAACAGTTACAAATGCAGCTTCAAATTTCTTTAAACGACACCAGACGATGAATAAGGGTCTTATCATGCGAAACGATCGGTTATTTCAAAACTTATTCCAAAAATGTAACTTTTCTAAGGACAAATGCTAGCCTTTCTCCATTCTGTAAGGCGCGTTTGTAACGTCACGTAATACGTAATTACGTTCAAAAGGTCACGGGCGACGTAGCCAGAAGTACAGAGTCAGAGTATTTACAAGTTGAACGCATAGGTTGAACGTGCAAACTAACTCAAACGCCGTTTACAAAAAAGGAATTAAAAGGTAAAACAACGATGTCGGACGATTTTGATTCTGTACTTCCGGCTACGTCGCCCGTGACCTTTTGAACGTAATTACGTATTATGTGACGTTACAAAAGCGCCTCACAATATATTACAAGGCTAGCATTTGTCCTTAGAAAAGTTACATTTTTGGAATAAGTTTTGAAATAACCGATCGTTTCGCATGATAAGACCCTTATTCATCGTCTGGTGTCGTTTAAAGACATTTGAAGCTGCATCTGAAACTGTTATTAACTGTCGTTTGGACCTCGGTTGGACCTGGTTCCCATTGAAGTCCATTATAAGGAGAACAATCCTGGAATGTTTTCATCAAAAACCTTAATTTCTTTTCGACTGAGGAAAGAAAGACATGGACATCTTGGATGACATGGGGGTGAGTAAATTATCAGCAAAAGTTTTTTTCAAAAGTGAACTAATCCTTTAATTGAACTCATTACAATGGCAAACTCACAAATTCAGTTCTGAATATAAAATCAGACTGGCTGAAACCAAGTTCCTATAACTAAAATCGTTCCCAGTTGGCTTTATGCACAGCTGCACTACTTCCTGAACTTCAGCCAGCTCCTTGTTTCCTGTCTGCCATTATTGGACACATTGATTAATTCAGGTGTGCCTGACCTCAGTAGTCATGGCAACAATAATCAGACACACCTGAATTAATCAATTTTGCCCAATAATGGCAGACAGGAAACAAGGAGCTGGCTGAAGTTCAGGAAGTAGTGCAGCTGTGCATAAAGCCCATTCCGTCCGTGCGAACACCCCAAAAAGTGTGTACTTCTTCCAATGGTTATGATGACTGTGTCCGAAATTGCCCACTAGCGCACTATTTGAGGGGATAGCCATTTGTAGCCGTGTCCGAAAGCATAGAGGACATTTCCGACTGCACTCGTTTAATAATGAGTGTACAACCAATGTGCACTCAATGGCTAGAGCATATATAATGCACTGTGGCAGTCATGCCAAACGAATTCCTGCGTGTTGCCAGACGATGTCACCTACACATTCATCCATTTTCCAAACCTCTGGACCAATGTGGCTACAACGCATTATCATACAGGTATAGATTCCTTTTTTATTGATTATTAAATTGTTTAATTAAGATTTAAACATATTAGTTTCCATGAAATAATTCAAGATCAGTCTGGAGCTGCTAGCCCAGACAGCAAACTGACATTGAATCAACGTGGAAACGACGTCTCTCATGACATTGAAACAACGTTGATTTGCTCATCGAATTAACGTTGAACCAACGTCAGACGCGGCATTCTTCAAAGCTAAATGAAAATCGAAAATTGGTTTGCTTTCATAACGTTGAAACAACGCGTTGATTTCAAGTTGATTTTCCGTTAGTTTTGAAAGAATGACGCGTCTGACGTTGGTTCAACGTTAATTCGATGAGCAAAACAATGTCAGATCAACGTTGTTTCAATGTCATATTTCCACGTTGATTCAATGTCAGTTTGCTATCTGGGAGTTTAGTGTCAAATAATCAAACATGCAATAAAAAGCACTAGCACTTTTGCTAGCCTCAAGCTTAAAGGCAGTTTGTGGATCATGTCACATTTTGTGATCTAAGAATACATCAGCTAATCCCACAGGAGTGCAGTCACTGTACAAACACAAGTGCACATGAACACACCTGTCCACAGACACTTCCATCAGGGTCTGTACAAGACATGAGTCCCGCCCTGTCTCTACAGCACAGATATATACGGACAGACTTCATGTGCGTGTTGTTTGCAATTGTAGCAACAATGTCCAACTTGAAAATGAATTTGCTAGCTTCTGTTTTATGAATTAAATTTACATATTTTAGCAAAACAAATCACATTCAGTTAAGCTTTATGGTTGACACATTGCAACTTGGTGCATTAATAGGGGAGACCATGCGGTAACATCAGTCTAAACACAGAACAGTTACAGGAGGGAAATCACTATCATACATGTCTACCACCCTTCCCGAATCAAAGGAAACTGAGTAAAAAACGAATCTGAAGTACAAAAGTAAACATTTAAATATCTTTTTTTCTGTTAATGTTACACATACTCCTGTTGGTAGGTTGTGGCAACACCACACTTTAAGCCATATGTACTAACTACTAATACTAATATACTATTTTACCCCCTTTTGGCGTTTAAAAAACAACTCTCAGGATTTACTAAAAACACGCAGTAAAAATTTACATGCTGAGATTGTTATTTTTGCGGCTGACATTATTGCATACTGTATGCATTTGTAGGAGTTTTCCTTTCAGACGTAAAATTTATGGGAGGAGAGAATCATGCAAGGCGGTTTGTGCTCGTCAATTTAGTGCCCAAAAAAGCATGTCTTAAACCAGATGCTAATTTACGCTGCTCTTGGTAGATTGCTTTGGTCATTATGGAAATGATCCGGCTCTGTCTGTGTTCTTTCATTTGCACGTCGTCATTAGATCACGCGCAGAACTTTCCACTCCCTTCGGTGCTTTTTTGGAATTTAATTTAATTTAACATGAATTTACACAGATTTCAATTTTAATTTCATTTAACATGAATTTACACAGATTTACACTCAGAATTTAGAGTCAGAACTATTCATCAATAAAATATTTTGTATTGTTGGCGACTACAAAACATGTCTAACATCACATGCAAAGGACTAAGGGACTTCTTCTGTGTTTCATCTGTCTCCTTTATAGTAGAGCTTATGTGAAGCACCTCCCTGTTAAATCTGAAGGGACTGTAAGCTTCATGCTTTTCTCAGTACAACTGCTCCACCGGGACCTCAGAAGGACCCTTGTGGCCCTATTCTCTCGCTCTGCCTTCAGGCCAAACTCTCTCCAGTGGGAACACAATTGCTGAGAAATATTAGGAGGATTCCTTGAAATGACACTGTTAATCAATTGTCTTTTTCTCCTGCAGTTCAGGGTAATAATATGCACTTGATTTTATAAAGTATGTTCAAATGTGGTTTGGCTTGGTTTTGCTTTTTTGAGCACAAAAAAACATTTATGTCAGAAGTCATTTTTAATTGCTCTCAAACAATGACATGATTGTTATTCTGTGTAATATCAAATCTTTTTTTTGGAAACACTTTAGAGTTCAATTTTTACTATTAACTAGCATAGCATGCAAATTACTGGGAAATTGGATGTTTGTCAGTAATTTAAAAACACATATTGATGACTTATTCTTCATAAGTATATTAAACACCCCTTAATTCTACCCAAATATCCAAACTTAACAGCTACCTAACCTACTAACTATTAATAAGCAGTAATTGGGAGTTTATTGAGGCAAAAGTCATTATTTGTGAATAATGAGTGAACAGTGAGTAAGTGTGACCTTTTGTTTAAAGTCTAGCAAAATAGGTTTTAGTTTAATGGTTCCTTTAATTTTTTATAGTAATAGTTTTACATTTTTTACAGTAATAGGTTACAACTTGATCTGGAAAGTTCCCAAAACAACAAATTTTCAACAATAATGTAAAGTTTTTGTACAATATATGAAGGTATTCCAAACCAGCTCCTATACGGCCCCTATTTAGCAGAGTTCAGCGCCAACCCCAATTAAACCCCTTAGCTGATCAAGGTCTTAGGCATACTAGAAACTTCCAGACAGGTGCATTGAGGCAAGTTGGAGCTAAACTTGGCAGGACAGTGGCCCTCCAGGAGCAGGTTTGGAAACTCCTGTTTTAAAGCAACCAATATGACAGCAAGACCATCCATTTACTTGTAAAAGTTTAGTGACACCTACAAAATGCCGACATTATAAAAAGCATGCAACAGTATTTAGGGCTTGGAATATAACCAAAGACACAGAAAAGACAAGAAAAAGAATTCTTCTTACCGGATAGATGAATTTAGTCGTAAAGATGCAGGTCCGATTGTGGAGTCTGCTTTATAAACATGACAAGGCCTTGAGGAATTACAATTGTTGGTTGGAGGGAGGATCTTTTTTGAGGTGCTTTCTGGACTCGGGTCCCTGATGGTGAATTAGACTGTGTTTTCTAGATTCATCTGTCCTCACAGGATCAGAACTGTTTTGAACTTGATAAATAATTAAGATTTTTCTTGCTAATAATGAGTATATCATTTTGTGCTTTTTGATAATGATTTTAAATGGCTTGAATGCTATTTTTGATGAGGCAATTTGAAAAGTAATTGAGTACGAAGTAAAAATGTGTTTCATTTTTGAAATTTCGCTTTTACTGTTTATTCTTGAATCATAACAAGGACGCCTGCATAGAAGTGAATCAGCCATTATTTCGCTTCATTCTAAATTGACAAAATTTACAATTGTAGAAATTACAATAATATAATTAATCATTATATAGATTATTATGCTTAGGTGTCTCTTTAAATCAGGACAGTGAAAAGACTGCATAAAGTCAGTCAGATCAGGCTAGGTTAAACTCAGTCTGAATAAGCTGAGATCCAGACCGTCACACAACACCTCTCCCCTGACTCCGACTTACATGCTCCAAAACTCGGTCTGGGGGCAGATTTGCATCTTGGGACAGGTCCTGGTTTTATACCACTGGCCCAGAGGCCCTCATGTCAGTCTTGTTCCCTCTTTCATTGCAAACAGAGAGCACAGGTGCAGGACTCTGCTGCCAGTATGTGTGCACTTGAAGTCAGCTGTGTGTTATGCATCTATTTTCTATGGATTAATCCAGCGATGCATTTCTCTTAATGGACTTTTTTTCTGCTTATGAAATACAGATGAGTTGGAATCTCCCTGGATTTATTTATTATTTATTAAGGCTTAGTCAACAAATGCTGTATAACTGAACATGGTAAGGCAATATACAGTATTGTTTGTGGGTTATGTATTTTAATTTATGCAGTGGAACAGAGCCATTGTAGCATATCCATTCTCTTTTCAGTATGAAAATGGGGTTAAAGGCAAATACAAGTATAAGCAATTTTATATGATTTCCCTGATATGTGTAAACACTATAAACCACTGTGTTTGTTCTCCAGTTTGACACACCAACACTGTCTTAATGATGGTGGGAGTTGGAGGTGGGACTGTTTGGCCAACCAATGGCAGATTGTTGTCTTCCATGACAGAGCAATATATAATTTTTTGATGTTGCTTAACAAAATTAAAGATATTAAATGAAGAGTTCAAATAAATAAATAAAATAATTTACCCGCGAACAAGTATTCAGACATTTTTTTTACTCACCTTCATGTCATATTTACTGTATTTTCAAGAGTGTTAAAGAAGACTTGACTTCATTTGACTGGCAGTATCATGAAATCTTTGTATATCTAATCTATGTTATGTCTGTTTCTGGGTTCGAGTTTTGTTCAAGTTAGTTTTCACTTTCTCTAGAACAGTTTCCCTGGTCTGTGTTCATTTGTTACCATGGTTTTTAACTTGCTTTCATGTGTCTCACCTGTGTCTAGCTAATTATCTAGTATCTAGTTGTCCCTAGTGTTTCTTTGTGTATTTGTAGTTTTAATTTTCCAACATGACATCATGACTTTTGCGTAAACATACACGCCACTTTCGAGTCAGATGGCGTGTTATCTCTACGCATTTTGAGCTATGAGCGTGTATCCGCGTGTATGCGTGTATGCCTACGCCATTAACGTCCGCGTCATTCCGCGTGTCCGTACACGCAGTCAAATCTCCAGTCATAAATGCCATTAACCCCAGTGACGGTTAAGTTTAGGGATGGGATTGAGGTAAGTCATATCTTTTTTTACCTAGGATGGTAAGGGAACAGTCATAATGCCATTAACCCCAGTGACGGTTAGATTTGGGGACGGGGTTGAGGTAAGTCATACATTTACATAACGTTAAGTCAACAGCGTTCATAAACACGCTGAAAGGCGATTATGCGTCTTGATAGCACGCCAAAAATGGAAATACGAATTGGCGTGTCATACACACGCTACTTCATGAGATCAGTCTGAATTTTCAGTCAATCTTTGTCTGATCTCGTCAATGTATATATGGTTGTTTTTGTTTCTAATTCTAGTCTACTTCTTGATTTTTAGTTTGATTTAATTTTAAAATAATTGCATGCAAAATAGATCCTGCTCTTCTATTTCCGTTTGTTTGCATGACAGAAGATCAGACCAGAATAAAATGGATCTATTAGCAGTACCGCCACCTCTCCCAAGGGGACCTATCCCTTGTTGCACAGGCAGAGATTCCTATCTGGTACCCATCCAGAGATGGCCCTTAAGTGACACTCAACATTGTGTGGGTATTGCAGCAGTGCGGATCCCTCAACACCAGCCCAGCTTGGGCCTGCAGCGGCATCAGCAGCCCCCAACGGAGAACCTCATGACAGAGCCTGCCATGAAGGAAGAGCCAAAGCCATCCAAGGAGGATCCCACCGCAGACCCAGAGCCAAAGAAGCCCAGTCTGACCCGTTGCGTGAGCTGGCCATCACTTTCATCAAGGAGCATAACCCAAGGCCAAGTTTGTCCCGTAGTCTGAGCGAGAAGAGAAGTCTGACCAAGTATGTGAGCCAGTCTCTGTGTCCTTACCTGTGGGAGTTATTAGAGAGTACGAGGGCACGGAGTGGAGCCCGGACCAAAATACCAAGGCTGACGTTAGTGGGCCATGCATGAACCCCATTGTGATCATAGAGAAGAGTAAAAGGATTAACACCATGCCTGTGCCCAACATTATGTCTGCTTCATTGCCCAGTGCAATCAAGTCAGTTTCGTCAGTTTCGTCGCTCAGCACCATGTCAGTTTAGTTCATGATACTCCCACCCTTCCTTCTCTGCCTGTTCTTTGTATGCCAAAGAGCCCATTTTTAACTCTCTGCCTGCCCTGTCATGCCCAAGGAGGCTGTCTTGTAACCCTCTCTGCCTAAGCTGTCCAGTTCCTTGGCCCTTTCTCCGCTTCAGCCATTCGTCTCATCCTTGGGCATTGGACTTGCAGTTCGCCAGCTCTGCCCTGGTGTGCCAACCTTCTGGCTCCACCTAGAACCTCCGAGCCCATCACTCCACGTCGGCCTGTCGACCAGTCGGCTCCGCCTTGGCTACTCGCTCCCTCGGCTCCACCTGGGACCGCCCTCCTTCTGGGTCTACTGGGCTTCCTCGTCCCTTCAGCTCCACCTTGGTCCATCCCTTTGACCTCTCCGCCTAAGTCTTCCGGCACCTTGGCTCCACCACGGCCGCATGTCATCACAGTTTCGGATTGGTCTCTAGGTCCTTTGGTGTCACCCAGTCTCTTCGGCTCTTCCTAAGTCTACACAACCGTCAGCTCTACCTCCGTCCATCATCCCCCTGGTTCCACCTGGCCTCTCCACCAAGGATCCACCATGGCTCCTTAAATTTGAGGTTAGTTGTAATAAAATGCACTAAAAACTGAAATGGGTATTGAAAAAAAGCTTTCTTCAAAGCTTGCCTAAGAAGAGAAATAGTGTGAGAAGGTTCTTTGACAGATCTTCATTGGTTTTATATATGGTCTACACTGGTTTTATACTGCTGCTTCACATGATTTATTTTGGATCAGTGAGAAAAAGTTCTATGGCACCTGCGTGTAAAAAAAAAAGCCATCCAGCAAAGCATTGCCAGATTGTTCTATCTCACTAATGTAATAGAGTTGGACAGGCATCATTGGAGTATTCTTGTCTTTAACGGCAAGAGAGAGCAGTAGTGATCTGTGCTTAGTGATCTTTCAGAGATCAAGTAACACAATTTATATTTACAAACAATATTCTTCAACAAACATGACATTATCATAATAGCGTACCAAATTGTTCAATTACAGCTTAAAAGGTCCAGCTATTTCATCTGAGGTCATACTTCAAATAACCATTCTTATATAAATTGTTGTATTAAATTTAGTGCAAGGATGGTTTTGCAAAAGAATTTTTAGAACAATGCAATTGACAATAAAAAAAGTCTCAGTCTTCCACTCTACATTGTCAACCTCACAAATGAATGTTCCTTTTTACTTGCGTAAATAGGTAAGTGCTATGTGAAAGTGGATAAAGAGATTGGCTTGCCATTTCAGCCAGTAATGGATTGACTCTGTCAGAAGATGATGCTTCAAATGTCTTATTAATCTCTATAGGTTTTAGCGTCTGAGCTCAGTTAGACAGAATCCATTAGGGAATGAAAACAGGGCATCTATCCATGATTTAACAGTCAAGGCCACCACACATTTTCTCACAACACATCTGTATATGTCTAGTTAAGAAATTCTGCAACCACAGATTGTTTGAGAAAGTGGAAATTTAGTTGCATACAGTTAGCATGCAGTTATACTGTGAAAATCGCCAACATTGCAAAAAACATTTCTTAATCACCATTTTATATGCTTTCCGATAAAATAAAATCAAAACATCTCTGAAAACAATATTTTCTGCCTTCGGCTGCTTGAACAAGAAAAGGGGCGGGGCTTGATTTTATCCATGGGGAATTGAATGAATGGTTGTAGTTTGCTATTGGTCGATCTCATGGGAGTGACAGGTTGCCCCGCCCTCACGCCAGAAAACACATCATCAAAGACACTGCAAGAGGGAGGGAAAGTTATTATGATAAATATTAGTTATTTCAATTAATTATAATATTACGGAAGCCCTGAACCACGACCTTAAAAAAAATTATATATATATATATATATATATATATATATATATATAGCATTTCGAGATTAAAGTCGAAATATTTCGAGATTAAAGTTGAATAAAAAAACTAGATTAAAGGGACAATGCGTATGAATTTTTCCCATCTAGCGTAGAAAAATTCCTGCGGCGCAGATTGACCGCCTGGCACTATATGTTCATTCACGCATTTGACGCGAATTCGTGCCTGCCTCCCAAGTTGAAAAATCTGAACTTTGACATCAATTTGCACCACGTTAACCAATCAGGACCCTAGCTGCTTGCTGCTGTCACGTGGTGAAGTGTCTTCAATAAATTATTTTGTAATATGACTAAATGCCTGGTGTGGTTCTAATGCAAAAACAAAGCAAATATTTTATCAAACTCTCTGCTATTATAGTTTTTCAAGATGGCGGAATTACATAGAAGCCTATGTATATGAAGATAACAAATTCTTTGTTTATGAGGATATGTCAAATAATTGGCAAAGGTATTAGCACACCATTGAGGACATATTTATGAATACAAATATTGATTTTAAATAATAAAATACATAAGAAAGTACACATTGTCCCTTTAAAGTCACGACATTTCAAGATTTCCATAGAGAAGTGTGTGCAATCATAACAGTGCGCGTCCACTGGCTCAGAGAGCGTGTCGATGATGGGTTGGTGCGTATGGTTGGGTTGCGGAGAGATTGTGGCTAGATCACATGTGAACTATGAGGAAGGAGCAACCTCAGCAGCAGGAGGGATGTAAAGGTCAGTAAGCTGGACTGAGTTGAGTTGAGTGGGGGACAGAGAGGGGGTGACTCTGGGACGCCAGAGTCACTATCGAGCTTTCTTGAGGTGTCATGGGCTAGTCGACGAAACACTGAGGGTGGAAGGTGCACACTTAAAGACCCTAGAGATGTCCCCTACTCGGCTCAATCCAGACGGTTGTCGTGCTGGTCCACTGGGGAGACAACACTGTAGTTGCAGCCATCGTGTGTGCCGACACGGCAAGTACACTGCAGCCATTAACGCCGGACAGAAGGAGAGTCACATCACCATATGGAAAAAAGCGTAAATGGATGGAGAAGCATAGTTTACTGTAAAGCTACGTCTTAGTTTGTGCTTATCTTGGTGAAAGCCGAGTACAAGTTAACATCTACTCTAGTGTAATGGAAATCATGTACGATAATGTAAGAGTGATTAGGTCATTTGTAATGGATTTTTTGCAGTTCTCGGGATGGACAAACCAAAAAGCCTAGTTTACCCATAGTTTTTTCGGAAAAGGACTAGAGATCAAACAAAATCTCTTTCAAAGAAGTGGATTGGGGCAGACTGTATGACGTGCGAATGCGACCCACCAAAACCAGTGGTCACTTATTTTGGGCTTTTTTTTTTTCAGACAACAAGAATGTGCCATTCATTAGTTACTATCCAATAAGCGATTATGAAACCTGGCAACACTGGTCACAGGACAGGATAGTCTAGTGAATGGCTTGGAACTCTCTTGTTCTTGTGGTGCCAATCAGCGTTGTCATTTTCCTGCGTCTCCACTGTGATGAAGCGACGTGACCTTTACAGCTCAGGTGATGTGTCCCCAGAACCAGGGTGGGTGCCAAGGGTACCCCTTTTCCACCAAAGCATTTAGAGAGCCAGTTCAGCGGTAGGCGGTGCCTACTCGCGAACCAGGCTCTTTGTGTTTCAACAGCCAAAGAACCGGTTCTCGCCTAGGAAAATTGGTTCCAAAGCGCTACCAACTCTTTGCTGCAAGAACCCTTCTATTACCACGTCATGCTTACATCGGGGGCTGGGTTATTGTGACCAACAACACGACGGGAATGGGAAAGCTAAGATGTATGGCGACATACACAGTGACGTAACGACGTTGTTCGCTGGGCTCTCTAGTCAATGGCAAAACAAACAGGGTCTAAGAAGGTTCGCAAGTTGAACCAACTTTGAACCAGCACCAGTTATTTTATTCATGGGCCATGCCTGCCCAAACAAGTTACAGTGCTCCCCTCCCTGCTGAACGCAATCGAATTCGAATTTGAAATTGAAAGTGAAAATCAAGCACGCATGAATCATGCTTCCAAACTGCCGGAGAACTAAGTTATCGATCACACAGATGTCACGATAAATGGTAGCCTGGGAAAACCCAGACAACTTTTGGCAAATTTATATTTGCTCTGAAAGTTAGTTTGACAACAAGAGCTCATTCAAACCCATTTCCAATCCGTCTAAATCGAGGCACCAATAAAAAACGTTGGGGCGGGTTTTACTGTATAATGATGACGACAGCGCTGGGATTTTGAAGCTAATTTTGTAGCCTACATTACAAAGATGGATGCCACCGTCAGACATCACTTGTTCGAATCAGCTATCGCGATTTGAACGTTTCATTTTTGTTAAAAAACGAGCAAAGAACAACAACCGTTCTGCATGCATCATCTCCTTCATCGCTGATTGGTTTTAGGTCTATCTGTGACGTCCGTTGGCGGAAATAATTTGTCTATGATGCTTTGCCAGACCATAACTCAGTTACAACTGAGAATGGTCTGGTTTTAACCAGGCTAGATAAATGGGCCAATAATCAAATAATCACACAGCAGACACATGGTGTGAGGCAATTAGAGGATTGGGGAAAAACCCTGATTGCGCTTTTAGTAAAATTTCAGACATTTAGTGAGATTTACTGAGTGTAATATACACAGTTTATACTTTTAACCTCTCTATTTGTTGTCTTTTATCTATAAGAAATAAATAGCTCAATGCAGTGCACCAGCTTTTGGATAACAATGTTGTTTAGGGCTTTTCTCGTGATAAAATGTGTGGTGGGGAAAACACATCGCAGTCATAATGGAGACGACAAATAGAGTCTTTATCAGTTGAGTTCATCTGACAGCTAATGTTCATGGTGATGCCATCTACAAAGTGTTAGTAAATGAAAACAATAGATTGTAGGGGAAAACAAGAAGGCTGCGTATAGTGAGTCACAGTGTTTTGTTTGTGCAGTCTTTCCTTCTGGTTTGTTAATGAAGATAAAAAAGATTTAGCAACAAATACAAATGAAGCTCAGTCAGGAACACACAAACAAAATGTAAATACTTCAATAGTGTTCTGACAGAAAAAAAAAGTATTACTAATCATTATTAACAGTCTTATCAGATTTTGTTCTATTCCACATTATATCAGCTAACGGAAATGTTCAAATTTTTCTTTATTATGGCTTGCTTTCAGAAGATTCTCATAGTCAGGTCTCATAATATTGTACAAGAACACCAATGTAGGTCACTCATTTCGTTACAAAGCATTCCGAATAACCCAACAACAAACAGTATCTTTAAATGCACAGAATAAACAATGAGAAGGAAATTGCAGAGCTTCAGATCAGTAAAAAGTGTTATAGTGTTTTGTAAAATGTATTAATCACTTGAGGCTGTATGATTTTACAGTGATTTTAATATGGTTAAAGGCAGTGTTGGGGGCAATACAAGTAACCCAGTTATTGTAGTTCTTGACTAAATATGAACATGCTTTTTAGGGGTGCACGATTCAGAAAATGTCACGATTCGATACCGATTTTTTGTCTCGAGATTCGATTCAAAATCGATTCGATTCAAAATCGATTTGATTCAAAAACGATTCTCGATTCAAAAAACGATTCGCAGGTCTACATAAATGTATTTTTTTTCCCTATGTGATTGATTGCAGTAGACATAATTTAAAAGAAAAGTTTGATATTACTTTATATGTCTTCATACAAAAATAAAAACTTTTGCAACTAAAAAGTGCGAAGTGGCAAGCTTTGGCCAGCTTTTAAATACATTTAATTCAAGTTTAAAATAAAACTTAAATAAAAAGCTTTTACATTTAGCTTTAAAGTGCTATAGTCAGATCAAACAAACAATTATGCTAAATGTGGTTTAAGGAGTAGGCCTACTTCAGCTACCAGGTTGACTGTTGAAATGTGAACTCGACTGGGCACATTGAACTTCCTAAAAATACTAATTTCATAGAACCCTTGCGAAAATATTTTAAATAGATTTAAAAAAGCCACCGCTACTGGTAACATCTATGGTTAGATTGATTTGTTTAGATCCAGTGAAGTCGTTCATAGGCGCGTAATTTGCGGGTATCTCCAGTTAACTAGCAGAGCATTCATTTAGGTCGCTATTAAATAAGAGACCTGTTGTTTTTGAAATCAAGCTGAGCGCTCGTGTCCGCTGCGATATACAGTGTTCTCTGTGGCTCGCGCAGTCTTCTCTCGGACGCGCGCTTCAATCTATCGCCGTTGTGGAGACTCCGGTGAAATCACAAAATAAAATGCACACAAACGTGATGAACATATTCGGTTTTGATGAGAGAGAGAAAAAACTATACGAGTGCGTTTTAGAACCCGTCACCTCTGACACGCTTGGCAAAAGATCTACAGAACTCAAACATAAGATCTGCGGATCGATGCATTTATTTACGGGTTGAGCAGAGTGGCTGCACAGTTTGACCAGCGGGCAGCAAGAACTTGCAATAACTATTTATCAGACCGGCCCTCGCAGCCTCGAAACCATAGAAACACTACCGGACCACCGGTAAAAGTGCCGACTTACCCGATTGCCACTCCGCCCCTGCACGCCATTAAAAAATATAGCCTATGAATCAATTTTTGGAATTCTATGAATCGATTCTGAATCGGTAAAGATTGAATCGCGATTCAAATGTGAAACGATTTTTTTGCACACCTCTAATGCTTTTACTCATCTCACTTGCATAAAAACAGATTCAGTATTCCTCAAAATTAATAAAAACAGTGAAATACAAATTCAGGATATTAAAGGTTCTCCGAGCGATCCTGGGTGTTGTTGACGTTCGGAATATTTTCAAACAAATCGGAGGCTAGCTAGACCCTCCCTCCGCCGCATCTCATCTCCTCCCCCGCATCTCATCTCCTCCCCCTCCCTTCCGTGCTTCCTGAAATAATTGTGAACGTGCATAGTTCTAGCTAATTATATCCTTGTGTGGGTTTGGCGAACATAAAGCGTCAATTTAGAAGAAAAAAAAACAATTTAACGTTACCCACCTGTCCAGCAAAAACAGAGCAACCTGAATGTCGGACTGGAAGCCCTTCTGCCGCCAGAGTTCTCGCCATTGTTCAAAAGCTTTGCTACCGTTGTAAATTCGGAACTTCGTGCGTTCTTTATCCGACTCCTTCTTCTTTTTAATTTGTTCTTCAGAACGACGTCTCTTTGGTCGTGTTTCGGCCATTTTTCAAACTTCCCTCTGATGCTTCCATCTCCTTCACACACACACCCCCTTCATGTGCACGCGCACTAACCCCCCAGACCCACCCTCAAATACTTCTTGCCAGTGATTGGCTGGAACACTGTTTGTTAGGTTTCGTGGTCCGGGTGAGACATGATTGTTTTTGTTGCCGTTTGTGGAGCCTGTGGTGTCTACAGAGACCGCGTTTTTTTTACAGTGTGTTTAGGGGACAGGCAGCTAGCCGATAGCGAGGAGACGTTTGATGTATGTGACAAAAAATGTTTTGGCCCCACATCGCTTAGAGAACCTTTAAGCAAACCTGCCAATATTAAATAATACAAATATACTTTACGCATTTAATCTTAGTCTAACAAATGTCTACGTTGCTGAATTTCGGTGATCCAATATTGCTGAAGTAAGAGTGTAAAACTCCTGCTTCTACTCTTCTATGACCCATAACTGCAGCACTACTGAAAGATTAGTTTGAGCTGCGCCCTCTACAGGTGTGAATTTGCATTTTATTCAGCCTGAGACTTATTCATTTATTACATTAACCAGAAATATAACTTTTCAATTATTATTTTTGTTAAAAAGTAAGCAAGCAAGTTAAAGACAACATTTATTTGGATTGCCGTGCTTAGTTAAGGGGCTTGAGGAAACAACTTAGTAATAGGGGGCAGTGGCACTACAAATGGAAGAGTCTGGAATAGCCTAAATTATGTTGGTGAAGTTGGGGAGGTGACATGGTGCCAAAACAGTTCTTTTTTAATTACTTGGTTAATTGAAAGATTAGATGGGTTCCCTCCCGAAATTACGTTTAGGTACTTCACTTAAAAGCAACTTTCCCCAACATTGTTTTAAGGGGGTGTTGGACATTCTGCTTCTTGTCATGCCTAATAATACTCCTCGCTCATAGTATAATTATGGTAAGTCAAGGCCTTGAGTGGCTTGTAGTTTTTATTAAATGGCAGCAACAGAAATAGCATAAATTTATTGCTTTGTTAGTTTTCAGCTCATCCGATCAGAATTTGGATCGTTGACGCCATTGCCTTTTTGGTGTAATAATAAACAAATCCCAAATTAAATCAGAGAAAAGTTCTTAATATTGTGTCTTATTTTATTTAGTTTTTTATTTTAACAAAATATTTGCATAATTCTTTAAGTATAATAATTATACATTTCAAAACTATTGCAGACAATACTTTAGAAATGTGGTATATATTGCCTAGCATTTTAAATGTTTTAATTTTATTAAGTGGCCTGTTCTAATTTAATTTAATAAAATGATTTTAACATTATGCATTGATAAGCACGTGCCCATGATTTAATATGAATTAGGCTACTATTGCAATCTCTAATGAAACTTTAATGCTAAAATTCTTACTAAGAGCATAACTGTAACAGTGATTAGAAACTTGAAGCAGTCTCTCTCTCTGCTGGCTGAGAGAGAGAGAGAGAGAGAGAGAGAGAGAGAGAGAGAGAGAGAGAGAGACGCCACTGGCATCTGTCTAAACTCTCTCACAAAGGTTAACAAAAGAAAATAAAAAAGGCTGATGTACCAACACTGTCATTCTTGATAATATTTACGAATGATGAAAACTGACGAAGATATTCTTGAAGATGTATATCCTAAAGATATTTAGTATTTTTGTATACTACTTTTACAAACATGAACAATTTTCATGATGATGATTATTATTATTTCTTTCCATTATTAGTATTATTTTTTTACAAATCCTAAATGCCATACATCTTTAAATTTTACACTCACCTAAAGGATTACCTGTTCAACATGGCTAGCATTTAGGGGTGTTTTCCTGGTCAAGACAATCTCCTGAACTCCAAACTGAATGTCAGAAGGGGAAAGAAAGGTGATTTAAGCAATTTTAAGCGAGGCATGGTACGAGTATTTCACAATCTGCTCATTTTCTGGGATTTTCATGCACAACCATTTCTAGGGTTTACAAAGAATGGTTTGAAAAGGGAAAAACATCCAGTATGCTGCAGTCCTGTGGGCGAAAATGCCTTGTTAATGCTAGAGGTCAGAGGAGAATGGCCCGACTGATTCAAGCTGATAGAAGAGCAACTTTGACTGAAATAACCACTCGTTACAACCGAGGTATGCAGCAAAGCATTTGTGAAGCCACAACACGCACAACCTTGAGGCGGATGGGCTACAACAGCAGAAGACCCCACCGAGTACCACTCATCTCCACTACAAATAGGAAAAAGAGGCTAAAATTTGCAAGAGCTCACCAAAATTGGACAGTTAAATACTGGAAAAATGTTGCCTGGTCTGATGAGTCTCGATTTCTATTGAGACATTCAGATGGTTGAGTCAGAATTTGGCGTAAACAGAATGAGAACATGGATCCATCATGCCTTGTTACCCCTGTGCAGGCTGGTGGTGGTGGTGTAATGGTGTGGGGGTGTTTTCTTGGCACACTTTAGGCCCCTTAGTGCCAATCGGAAAACGATTGGGAATCATTTAAATGCCACGGCCTACCTGAGCATTGTTTCTGACCATGTCCATCCCTTTATGGCCACCATGTCCCCATCTTCAGATGGCTACTTCCAGCAGGATAATGCACCATGTCACAAAGCTTGAATCATTTCTAATTGGTTTTTTGAACATGACAATGAGTTGACTGTACTAAAATGGCCCCACAGTCTCCAGATCTCAACCCAATAGAGCATCTTTGGGATGTGGTGGAACGGGAGCTTCATGCCCTGGATGTGCATCCCACAAATCTCCATCAACTGCAAGATGCTATACTATCATCAATATGAGACAACATTTCTAAAGAATGCTTTCAGCACCTTGTTGATTCAATGCCACATAGAATTAAGGCAGATCTGAAGGCGAAAGGGGGTCAAACACAGTATTAGTATGGTGTTCCTAATAATCCTTTAGGTAAGTGTATATCTACGAATATACAAAGTAATCATGTAAGTTCCATTTGACCAGAATCTATAAAATAGATGCAACATGCCATGTTGGGAAAGAGGATGTCAGAACTTTCCCGTATAATTGCAAATAAAACTTTGGTTACAATTATTAAAGAAAACATATGGATTATAATGTACATTATGAATACCTTTATTATGCATTAAACGTAGCTAAAGTGCTTTAAGTGTTACCGTTTTTATTTATTTTTGCTATAGTAAGGCTTTAATGGACATCATAATTGTATCATCTTCAAGGCTGAAATAACACTGTTGTAGTAAGTATACAAAATGTCCTGCTTCTAGAACATACTCATTTCTATCACCCAAATGTTTCTAATGTATAGAAATAATGTAAATAGCCTGTGGGCAATGTTGATGAAATGTATTGCACTGTCCAAAACAATATGTAAGCAAGAGCACATCAGTCTGCATGCTTAGTCCCCCATTTTAATATATTTTTATGGCTGAGCATATGTTATTTAAGTAAATAAAAGACACACCATGTCTATAATGGAACAGAAAATGGATCATTGTAAAATATTTTGGTTTTCAGGCCTCTAGTGTAATTTAAATCATTTTACATAGCAATGGTTAATTTTCTTGCGTTGTGGGTAAAACATATCATGCAAGACAAGAGAAGATTAATTGCATCTGAGCGGCGTTTTTGACTGCTCCCATGACTGACTCAACCTTCAGGAGATGGAAGAAAAACAGTGTGAATGTGTGCACGTCTTGGGTTTGGCATGCAGACCAATCATCTCATCAAATGCAATGATGGTGCCTTGGCACGCACTGAATAACTCTTCTATGCAAATTGCAAAGAAATTATTATATTTCAGTAATAATGAATAATCCTGCCTCTTAACACATATTCTTCACCAGATTCCTCAGAATTAAATATCTTATTTTATGTTGGCCATTTAGAGATGTTGTTGTAAATGAAAGAAAGGTTGGCATAAAATCACTGGATTACTATGCAAAACAAATCTCAGTGAAACTGGGGTTCCAGCTTTCCACATGAGTTTCCAAGTTGGAAACATGCCTCTACATCGTTTTCTTTGATAGGAAGTTCTGACTTTCCCAGATGAAAGGAATGGAGGACCATCTCGTCCAGCAGCAGCTGCTTCTGTTACTTCATTTCCCCCAATTCTTTGCATAAATAAACTGAATTATACGAAGCCTCTAAAGGGACACTGTGGCAATGCTTTTGCGCTCTCTCGCAAATATTTGCATTCCCCCGAGAAATTGTTCACATTTTTTTTTTTTTTGCGAGGGAAAATTTCTTCGTTTGCAAAAGTTTCTTATTATCCTTGTATTTTTTCTTAGGGGCTCCATTAGGATTATCATTCAGAAACAACATCGTAATGTTTTTTGTTTGTTTGTTTTGTTTTTCAGAAGCTTAAAGGGTTAGTTCACCCAAAAATGAAAATTCTGTCAGTATTTACTCACCCTTATGTTGTTCCAACCCCTGTAAGACCTTCGTTCATCTTCGGAACACAAATTAAGATATTTAAGATATTAAGATCGCTCCTGCATACTAGTCCATAGGCTTCTTGAGGGACTGGCTCTTGCTGTCCTCGAAAAGTCATTAAAGACATCGTTAAAATAGTCCAAGTGACTACAGTGGCTCAATCTTAAGTTTATCAAACGACGAGAACACTTTTGTGCGCAAAAAAACAACAAAAATAACGACTTTATTTCAACTATACGTTTATTTCTCCCTCTGCGCGAGTCAGGTTACTAGTTTAATAGCGTAAGCTTCTGTTATTGTACGTCACACGCATCACACACACATGACCAGTGTCGGCCAATAGTGAGCCTACGTGTGACGTAGCTCTACGCAATCACACTACGTTAACTGACTTACAGGCACATGGAGAAGGAAGTGAATAGTTGAAATAAAGTCTTTATTTTTGTTGTTTTTTTGCGCACAAAAGTGTTCTCGTCGTTTGATAAACTTAAGATTGAGCCCCTGTAGTCACTTGGACTATTTTAACGATGTCTTTAATGACTTTTCGGGGACAGCAAGAGCCAGTCCCTCAAGAAGCCTATGGACTGTATGCAGGAGCGATCTTAATATCTTAAATATCTTAATTTGTGTTCCGAAGATGAACGAAAGTCTTACGGGGTTGGAACAACATGAGGGTGAGTAAATACTGACAGAATTTTCATTTTTGGGTGAACTAACCCTTTAACGTTGTGGTCTACGGAGACCCAAAAAGGACATGATAATGGAAAAAAAAACATGAGATGGGAGGGAAAATATATATTTCAAATGCGCACTCGCATTCACTCACAAAATTGTCGCAAATTGGTCGTATAACCACGTTGGTTAATGATGTCACGCAGGTAGGTGAGTAATAACTACTTATAAATCTGTTTGTGATCTAATTAATTCTGGATGTTTTGCGATAAATTACGTACATGTCATCTGAGGGCTATTTTATTTTTAAGTCATTTTGCTCTATTTCCAGATTTAATCATAGTCTCGTTCTTACGTTGTAGAGCACGTTTGCACATGCGCAGTCTTCGAAAACGGTCTTGACAAACAAAAAGACGTAAATGACATTTGTATGTATTCTTAATAAAAGACATAGCTAGATTGTGCTGAATGTCAGCTTGCTGATGTGTCCCAAGATAAGGATTTATTGAGTCCACATATCATACAAACAAGAAAATGCTTCTAACCACAGCTCGAGAGCTGTCGTTCCAAACACACAAATTTGGTTGCGAATGTTCGTTGAAACTATGTTTTCTGGAAAGTCGTTGATAACAACGGAACTTGCGACTATAGTTGACGCCAGCCCGTTCTCATCCCAAGGTGTCATATACGACGCTTTTGCCATCCAACGCACATGGCACCCTTTAGCATAAATATGAGACGCAGATATATATGGGCCAGAAGGCGCCTCCTAGTGGTCTAACCCTAACCCAGAACTAAACCTACCTTAACCGAAGCGTGTTATATTGACGCTAAAGGATGCCATGTGCGTTGGATCTCTAAAGGCGGGCATACACTGTGCGATTTTCGTCCGATTTTGAGCCGAATTCTGACTCGTGCGACTCATTTTCGTGTCGGACCGATTTTCAGCTTTATCGTGCGTCGTTTGTCGTGCAGTGTTCGTGCAGTGTTCGTGCAGTGTACAGGGAGAAACGAGAGGCGATTAACCTCTCACGATCGACAATCGGATGGTCGGATGAATTTCTGGCATGTCAGAAATTTTGGTCGCTCCTCGTGACTATATCGCACAGTTGAAGCAAAGCTACGAACCGATTGCCCTAAACTCAGTGTTTTTTCCCTCACTGCACCAGCGCAAAAACAGAAGTTTAACCATTTCATCTGCAGCAAAAATTAAATTAAAATAAAAACGAGCTACAAATTACTGTTGCTTACCTCCAGTTCGTGTTGCAAAATGGATAATATTACCCACCGTCTTCAAGCCACCTGATATGTAACACCTCTTTTATTATTTTGTCAAACAGTGTTTTTGAAATAAACCTGTTTTTAATTTTCATTGATGATTAATAATGGCAATGTTCGCACATATTATAGACTGTTAATAGTTATTTTATATATAATTCATTGTAATCGACCTAAATGTTTTAGACCATTTTTAATGAGGAGTAAGATTAATATTTTATTATCCTCACAGCACGTGCTGTGAAAATATTGCGTGGCAAATTAATTATAATAGCGGATCAATTTAATAGTAAAATTAGCCTATAGGCCTCCCCTAATAATGATGATATAATAATAATAATTAAATGCATAAATTGAAAATACTAAATCATCTTGATACTGATAGCGGATGCTTGTTTTGACAATATCTCTGGATACATACACGTAAATAGGCGCAATCCAGGGGGTTATCGCAGATATTACACGTATAGTGTGAGCAGTGAAGTCGCAGCTCGACGATCGGACCGTACAGTGTGAGCACATAAATCCTGAACTTTGGCTTTGCATCGCATGCGATTTACTCGTGTAGGTACCTTGCTGAAATCGGACATCGCACAGTGTATGCCCGCCTTAAGCTTTGGCAAAAGCGTTGTTTATGACGCCTTGGGATAAGAATGCGTTGTTGACGCACCCCTGCCTGAGACACCAAATAAACTCTCAAACTGTATACATGAAAGATAGCAACTGAATCAGAGGTAATGGTATAAACATAACACTCTGATTTGATCATTTTTTAATAGGATCTTTTGAATGTTTACAAAGTCTAGGGCTGTCACAGAGACAGGTGTAATATCAGTGATATACTGTATATATATGCTGTAGATTGTGTGTGCGGATTTCTAAAACTCGCTTACAGCACATTTAATTTACTAGGTGTTGAAGCTTCACAGACTTAAGGAAGTTATTTCCTTTGAACGTCTGTTGACCCTGCATGCTCTGAGTGCATTTTGACACGTCTGACAAGTAAATTGTCTCCAGCTTTATTATGTGCTATTGTTATATATCCATTATTGCTCTCTGAATATGTCTCTGAATTTCAGGTTATTGTTCTTCATATAATGAGTTGACATTTTCAATAATTCTCTCTCGTTCTTAGTGATATTAAGTGACTAGAAGACATGAAAAAAAACACCTTTTAAATAGAACGTGAATTTCCTTAATTTCCTGCCTTAATTCTTTTCCGGAGCAGTTAAAATGAACAAATTCACAGGACTGCATCTGAATAAACATCCGAGTCATTTTCCTCTTATTTTGTTGTGTTTAATCATCTGGTGGGAATTATACTGTATCTCTCCATGTTCACATCCACTAATGTTGGTTTTGTCACAAGACATTTGTAGGCTATTTCGGAGAGGCTAACAATAGTGAGCTAGCCTTGAACGCATTAGATCCCACGCTTCCGGACTGAGCGTTGTTAAATGGGACGGCCTATGGAGGACTCCTGACAGCTGCCATTGACAAATGAAAGTAATGTGTGTGCTGTACTTTTTAAAAAAGCTTTTTGAATTTTTGGTAACGCTTTAGATTAGAGCCCAGAAAGTACTGCGTAATTAAAGCGGTTTTACCACGAAACCTTCGGTAATTATAGTGTATAACGTACTTACAATATAAGTATAAGGGAACAATATTTTTAGTTTGGGGAATAAAGGGGTAACAAAAAAATATTTATACTGTAAGTCTTATAGAACTAAGGGGTACTTATTTTACTATTATGATACAACAATCTCACATTTGGGAGCAATTTAGCAAGAACATACCTTTTTGAAATAAGGGTGAACCAGTACGAACTGCATAGGCTTTATAGAAATTACAGGGTATATATCGATCCATTTATAAAGTAATCTTTTTTAACAAAAGTGCACAGAAAACTATTGCAACATTTGCTTAAATATTGGGGAAAGATTTGTTTCATGTAGGTACTTGTTACCCTCTTGTTTCATGTAGTTACAGGGTAAGTGCAAAAAAATACATCTTATATCACTAACTCGGAAACCTTTATTTATTATACAAGCACCACTTACCCTGTAACCACATGAATCCAGATATATTTCCCAGTATATTTTTAAAAATTGCAATAGTCTTAGCTTTTCTTCCCTTGAAACATGTTAGCCCAAACTTAAATATCTGCACTTTTGCTATCATTTTTTTATTTTATATAATATATATATATATATATATATATATATATATATATATATATATATATATATATATATATATATGAAGAGTTCAGATGCAAAAGCCTCTGTGCCATTTGAAATTTTCTTCTAGAATGATCATTTTTATCAAGCTTGAATATTTAAGTTCAGTGATTTCACTAAAAATGGCAATGATAATTACCTATTAATTGTTATTTAAGTGAAATGAAGAGTTCAGATGCAAAAGCCTCTAAATGCCATTTGAAATTTTCTTCTTGAATGATGATTTTTATCAAACTTGTATATTTAAGTTCAGTAATTTAAAAATGACAGGGTATATCTATGCATTTATTATATATATATATATATATATATATATATATAATAAATGCATAGATATACCCTGTCATTTTTAAAAAGCCTAGAGTTTGTATTGATGCACAATTGCTACAAAAAGGTACGCAGTGAATGTTCTCACTAAATTGCTCCCAAATGTAAGGTACACAGGATGAAGCCTCTGAATTGACACAGCCATAGTCAGTAGAATGTCTAAAGTGGACCATCGATATAAAGTGTTACCCCAGGGCATAAGGAATACCATTTTGGTCTTCTAGTACACACAAACTTTGCTGATGACACAGAGTCAATGGTTTATAATTGATCGTAGTATAAATATACCTTTGGAAAGTAAAATTTCTGGTTGGTCAGTGTTGTGAGAAAAAATGGATGAAACAAGATTTTCATTCTGCATCCATTGAAATAAAATCAATACTTATAAAATGAAAAGTGAATCACCCAGCTGTCTTTATTTATTAGCATGATGTCCTCAATTGATTGTGAATGAAGACTATTAAGGTAGGACACCAAGAGACCAATGAAATCAGTGTGTAAAACTGGAGATACTTTTACCGGGGTAATTCACAGCTTTATGGGCAGTGGCAAAAATAGTCACTGTTAAAAAAATAACATGACATCTTTGGTTATAAAGTTTGGAGAGGAGCAGTGTGGGAGACTATGAAGCCAGATTGTATCATCTGATGAGACCAACTTTGTTTGGTGGTGTAAGCCAATCACTGGACCTCATCAGAAACACACCATCCTTTGAGTTACGAGATTCATTGATGCTCTGCTACGGTGTTATACCCATTGACGTTTGGTGTTATTCTGTAGTTCACCATGTATGTTTCAATTAAGTTCTGAGGAGCCAGTACCCAAATTCAGATGAACACTGAAAGGCACATTAATGTCGGAATTGGGCAGTGTCTGTTTAATTTATGTTGCCTTTCTGATTATTTCTGCTAGACAATTGAATGCAGGCTCCCAGGAATTTCATTCTAACCACATATTCCTTATCAAGTGAAACAACATCATAAACTGATGTGCACAGCTTATGAAAATAGCATAAAGCCAGCAGGGTGAGTGGGGCATGTAGGTTTGAACACACGCCGAGTCCTGCACTGTACCAGCTGGTCAGTGTGAGTTATCTCTATAATTAGATCTGCAGCAACACACCAACCACTGATAGATTAAGGTGGTACTGTGTGGAATTAACTGTATAAGCTCCCGAATGTTCCTTCACAGCTCTCTCAAACATTTTTCCTCAGCGTGAACTCAACCAGACATAAATTACTTTTAAAGTTTAATGTTGCACTTTCATTTAGATAATGGATAAATAATAATGCCCTGTTGCTAAATGCACAAATTATTTATGTCACATAAAAAAATATAATAGCTCTGAGATGTTTTTTTCTGCATAATTAAAGACACACTGCTAATCTTGTATCTGATGGATTTACATTAGTTAATTATTAATAATTCATTAGATGTTAAACAACATCAGAAAGCATTAGAAAGTGAAGAAAACATACACAATTCATTAAAGTTCATTTAAAATGCATTAGTAGTTATGGTATCGTTGGGAATTTAACGCTTGGTTCGAATTCCAGTTGCCTAACGATTCCAAGAAAGAATGGAGGATGTTTAAAATTTTAACAACAAGTTCAAGGTGAATTTGGAGCATGCATCGGCAGAAGAATGTAGACATTCCAGAAATAAATGGTTTCTAACCCTAGGAATGACCCTAAATCTAATCATCAAGCTGTAATCACATTTAACCCAATCGCTTAAATTGTGGGAAAAATGACTTCTTCAGCCAAATTACTTCTGTATTCTTTCACTTCACCTGTGAAGTGGGAATTAGCATGCTGGAATCAACAATTAAACTAATCTGCTCTGCCTTACGAGTAGTAGCCGCCACTGTACCAATCTGCATCAATTCAGTTTTTGATCATATACTCAGTTTTTGATCATATACTGATCTCTGCAAGACACCTATAAAAGGCTATTAATGAGCAGTGAACATCAGGACTACTGGTAATGTAAATCATCAGCAATGATGTCTAAGACCGTAATTTTTTGATGATCTGCTCAAGTGGAAGCATGTAGATGTTAAATAAAATTGGACCCAACACTGAGCCCTGAGGAACTCCCTGTCGAACAGGCGCAGTATCAGATTTGTAATTCCCTAATCTTACAAACTGGGTACGGTTTGTTAAATAAGACCAAAACCAACTAAATACTGTACCAGAAAGAGCCAGCCAATTTTCCAAACCAAATAGTATTGAATGGTCTAATAACACCAAAATAATGCATGCTCCAGAATTTGCAGCATTTCACGCTCATGCTTCCACCCATCTGACTAAAATCAGTTTCTCTCCTTAACCCACCTTGTTGTGAGTCTCTGTTCCATAACAACTGTTTGTTCACTAGGGATGCCATCCTAAAATGTCCGTGATGCTTAAACTACTCTTCCAGCAATGCTGAATGGTGGAATTATGAATGGTCCAGACAACTACAAAACGTTGCCCCATTTGCTCCTGTTTAGAAGTATTTTTGTGTTGTATGGCCCCAAGACAGCATTGCGCACCACAACAACAGTGGTTGACATTGCAGCACACATAGTGATGTGATTGTCCTAGGACATTGACTGTGACACAGTCTTTATATTGGGCTGAATTTAAGGAAAGTGCATTATTTAATTAGGGTAGCTGTGATTTATTTTGAAACCTGTCTGTACCCTATCCTTCTACCTCACCTCTCTCTCACACCTTGCTCTCCCTTTCCTCTCTGTCCATGTCTTATATTTTCTTCTCTTGCTCTCTTACAGTTGTTGAACATCAAATGAAAATCCACTAAACTATTAACAGAAAAGCACATGCATGAACTTAAACTGTCTCTTTAGCACTCCTGTAATTAGTTAACTCAGATTTTCACTCGTAAAATAGTAGATAAACAGTTTTACTTTTTGTCTGATTTTTTTTACTTGCTTGATCAATTAGGAGTGACATTAATAATTGATTAAAAAGTAAAATACCTCTATCTCTCTTTTCTCTTTCTTTGGCATCCGGCATACAAATCCTGTACAGAATTCAACGTGTGTGTGTGTGGATAATGCCGATGAAAGTGGACCCTGCTTAATAAGTGAGACAAATACCAGGAAAATATATAATAATCAATAATAAACCAACAATACTAAGGAAACTCCTCCTTCCCCTCAACCTAACCCCAAAACTTGACTGGATGGTAGAAACGTCCCAGGACAATCAAGGCTGAAAATGTATGTGAAGACAATTTCATTGCTTTGTAAGCCTGCAAATTTCCATACCGAGTTTGTGTTTGTATGAGCGTGAATGTTTGCCTGTGTATGTGCATATATTTCTCTGGAGCATAATGCCTTTTGAATGGGTGTAAAAAAAGCCTATGAGTCTATGGAGTCATGGAGCGCGAACATTATGCTTTGCTTGCATGAGTCTTTTGATTCATTACCCCCTCATGACTGAGGCGGTCACAGTCAGACTCTGGAGTCACTCGCTGTCCAGCTGTTCAGATTTGCTGCCAAGTCAGAGACAGAGCAGTCACTCAGTGTGGTATTCATTAACAAAACTCAAACAACATAGATCTTACAATTAAGACACTTAGTTTGGAAAATCTCTGTGATTGATATCTGTGGTAGTGGTTCTCAATATGGGTTTTAGGATTGCTCTTACTAAACAATGAAATGCAATAACCATAGAATCATACATAGTTAGGACAATCAAATAAATGGTGGGAGAAAATGAGGAGAAAATGTTTCCCCATGGCTTTTGTTGTGATTGTCCTATGCTATCTCACGACCAATTCGTACGAGTGATTAAAAAGTGGCTAATTCGTACTACACTGTAAAAAAATATTGATGGTTTAACTTAGTAAGTAAAAAAAAAAAAGTTAACTTAGTAAAAAAGTAAGTAACCTGGTTGCCTTAAAATTTTAAGTTCATTGAACTGGAAAAAGTGAGTTACAATGAAGGAGATTAATTTAACCATCAGAAACTCAAAATTATATGTTATCTGAACTAAATAAATTATTTAAGTTGATTTGACAAAAGAAAAAAATGTTGTGATTATTACTACACTGTAAAAAATATAGTTGGTTTAACTTAAAAAAGTAAGTAACCTGGGTTGCCTTAAAATTTTAAGTTGATTGAACTGGAAAAAGTGAATTAATACAATGAAGTAGATTAATTTAACCATCAGAAACTCAAAATAATAAGTTCTCAACTAAATAATTGACAAAAGAAAATATATTGCGATAACAAATCTTGAAAATATTTTTTACAGTGTAATTCATACGACCTCACTAGTACGAATTCGTACGATTTGTCCAAACCCACGTGATGGGTAGGTTTAGGGGCGGGGTCAGGGGTAGGTCATTCATACGAATTGGCCAAATAAGTAAAATAAGTACGATTTAGCAAAAATCTTACTAATTTGTATGAGTGAGGTCGTGTAAATTGTTACGAATTAGCCACCTCGTAAAATTCGTACGAATTCTCGGATTGTCAACGACTTTATGGTTTACTGGTGCAAATTCATCAGTGCAAAAGTCTTTGATTATGGTTTAATTTTTAGGAAATATTTTGTTACTTTTGCAAAATAAACAATTTTGAAACTTTGTTTTGTAATCAATTGATGTCCAGTGGAAAATATGGGCCCTGAAGTCTTGAGAATTAAATTATATAATCTAATCAAAATTTGTAATAAAATTTGTCATCCTAAACAGACGCAAACTACTCATTTTGAGGTAAGGTTAGGACGGGTTTGGTGGTATGGGTAGGTTTAGGGGGTGTATTAAGGTCAACAGTGTGATCACAGAAATTAATAACAGCTGTAATTACATGCAGGTATTTATCAAATAATTAGTTAAAGTGGGATCAAGTGGGATGCACTATGCTTTGCTGCTGATGCTACTCCTTTATCAGTGTTTTAATTATTAAAACAGATTTCTGTGTTAAATCCCCCAATCCCCCAGATTTTGTGAACAGACACATCATGAAGTTAATCACGGTGGTCAGGTAATGTATTTTGAATTGATTCAGTGGTCAAACAGAATATGCAGCTATTTTGAGGGATAAGGGCATGTAGTGTATCACGTCTTTAAGAAATATGCTGCAATGCTGAGCTCACTGTACCATAAAGTTTTGAGCTGTGTACGTGAGAAATGAGCGGAAGTGATAAGTGTTGTGGAACAGATGAATTGTGTTTATGCTAGCAACCATTGATATGCAGTGGAGTGTCAGAGAGATGCCATTGGAGGGTGGGATGGGGTTTGCATGTCCTCCCCACCCTGAGGGCTGTGAAAGGGCAACAGAGCCAGGGCTGAAACACACAAAACGT
Organism: Pimephales promelas; assembly: GCF_988280905.1. Lineage (NCBI taxonomy): Eukaryota > Metazoa > Chordata > Actinopteri > Cypriniformes > Leuciscidae > Pimephales > Pimephales promelas. Next base: position 11,426,945 of record NC_142771.1, on the reverse strand, counting down.
TTAGGAACACAGGAAGGAAGTGCTAAGAGCACAAATGAATGCCTGGGAATCCTCACTTCATTCTAACTTTGTTCATGAATCAATTTGTCATCTTTTTTTTTAATGTATTGTGAGAGGTTCATTGTAAAGCCTGTTTTGAAACTGAAATCGTATGATGTGCCCATACAGAATAACCAAAATTGCAACCGCTCTTGGTCACACTTTATTTCAGTTGTCCACTTTGATTGTGTTAACAAAAATAAACACATATGAACAATTAAATTATTATTGTATTATTATTTATTTCTAACTATCTTGAAAGTATTCAAGCAGCGTTTCGTGCTCAGATGTGACTGACTTTTAAGTTATAACCAGTCTTGAAGGGGGAAAAATTATGGAAGCTTGTTTCCGCCACTGAATAAAAAAATATAAAGGTAATTGCGACTTTTTATCTCACAATTCTGACTCTTTTCTCACAATTGTGAGTTTACTTCAATGGAAAGTCAGAATTGTGAGATCCTAAACAGAATTGCGTGATATAAAGTCGCAATTGCGAGATATAAAGTCAGAATTGCGTGATATAAAGTCGCAAGTGTGAGATATAAAGTCAGAATTGCGTGATATAAAGTCAGAATTGCGAGATATAAAGTCAGAATTGCGTGATATAAAGTCGCAATTGTGAGATATAAAGTCAGAATTGCGAGATATAAAGTCAGAATTGCAAGATATAAAGTCAGAATTGCGAGATATAAAGTCAGAATTGCGAGTTATAAAGTCAGAATTGCAAGATATAAAGTCAGAATTGCAAGATATAAAGTCAGAATTGCGAGTTATAAAGTCAGAATTGCAAAATATAAAGTCAGAATTGCGAGTTATAAAGTCAGAATTGCAAGATATAAAGTCAGAATTGCAAGATATAAAGTCAGAATTGCGAGATATAAAGTCAGAATTGCGAGTTATAAAGTCAGAATTGCAAGATATAAAGTCAGAATTGCGAGTTATAAAGTCAGAATTGCAAGATATAAAGTCAGAATTGCGAGATATAAAGTCAGAATTGCGAGTTATAAAGTCAGAATTGCGAGATATAAAGTCGCAATTGCGTGTTATAAAGTCAGAAATGCGAGATATAAAGTCGCAATTGCGTGTTATAAAGTCAGAAATGCGAGATATAAAGTCGCAATTGCATGTTATAAAGTCAGAAATGCATGATAAAAAGTCAGAATTGTGAGATTAAAAGTATTCTGAGGGGGAAAAAGTTAGTCTTTTTTCCCCCTTAGAATTGGCCTAATAAGTCGCAATTGCAAGTTTATATCTCACAATTCTGAGAAAAGATGTCAGAATTTCGACATATAAACTCGCAATTATGTGTTATAAAGTCAGAATTGCGAGATGTAAACTCGCAATTGTGAGAAAAAAAGTCACACTTCTGTCTTTTTTTCTCAGAATTGCGACTTTATATCACACAATTCTGACTTTATAACTCGCAATTGCGACTTTATATCACAAAATTGTGAGATATAAACTCGCAATTGTGAGAAAAAATGTCAGAATTGTGAGAAAAAAAAGTCACAATTATTTATTATATTTTTTTATTCAGTGGCGGAAACAAGCTTCCATAAAAATAGATGACTAACTTGTAAAACTATAATCTTGACAGTTTATGCAACTGGCCATAGGTCACTTTCGTACTGACTAGCACTTCCAAGCTTAAAAAGGGATGCAGTAGCCCCAAAAATGTTTCATAAATGTGATCCAATACAACTTGTGCACTACACCTTTTGAACACCTTTAGAGGGCATAAGATTATCAGTGACTTCTCACACAAAGTGCTTGCGTGACAAAGTTCTATCCAGTCACTCTTAGGTAAAATGAATGCTGTGACTTCTGAAGTTCTGACACATTAATGTTTTGTACTAAAACCGAAAAGGTGCAATGTACTGAAACTCGGATTAGAAAGTGACAGAAATGTCTGAACTTCTGTTCACCCTGAGCTCTGCCCTTCAGCCCCTTCAAGCCTCTTGATAGCCTACACTCTTTTGTGACGTAACGCAGCAGAGACGTGCAGTAGTCTGCAGTGGAGTCAGCACCAGTGCAAGTTCAGCCAAAGGGCACATGGACACCCTTCTAAATCATAAAATGACACATGGGATACCCAACAGTCTCATTGAATTCACAAGCTTGTGAGAAAAGGCTATGAGACCAGAGGTCCATAAGTGTGTAACTTGAATATAGTGGTAAGCCATTGCCTTTTTTTTTTTTTTTTTTTTTTTTACAATTTAAAGGTGGACCAATTAATTTTTACAACTTAAAATGGTTACGTAGTACTTCTGAAAATATATAAATGTAATATATATATATATACATTTTTTTTACAATTTCTTGGACCAATTTCTGAATATTTTGGAATCATTTTGTACTGTAAGGCAAACATGGATGTAACATACTGCAGTGAATTTCTAAACAGCAGAGAGTCTTTTACAAAGTTTTAAAAAAGAAAACATTGTGTAATGCTACTTGTGTTTTTAGATCATTGTTTTATGAGTGACTAAGTGTGTTTGTTGGGTGAAAATATTTGCTAAAGTTATGAAAGAATTACTTAATTTCTGACATGTATGAAGGGATTTTGTAGTTTTAGAGTACTTTTACACAACAACGGTGTACGAAAAATGAAAACGTTTTTCCATTGAATTTGTAGCGTACAAACGACAACGTTGTCAAATGATCCCCGTTCACACAGATCTGTGAAAACGATTCAAAACGCTGTATTATCAGCCTGGTCTCATCCCAAGGCGTCATCTAACTAACGCTTTTGACAATCCGTCAACATCCGACGCACATGGCACCCTTTAGCGTCAATATAGCGCGAGAAGGCGCCCCCTAGTGGTCTAACCCTAACACTACCCCAGACCTAAACCTACCCCAGATAGCAAACTGACATTGAATAAACGTGGAAATATGACATCGAAACAACGTTGATCTGACATGGTTTTGCTCATCGAATTAACCTTGAACCAACGTCAGACGCGTCATTCTTTCAAAACTAACGGAAAATCAACTTGAAATCAACGCGTTGTTTCAACGTTATGAAAGCAAACCAATTTTCGATTTTCATTTAGCTTTTAAGTATGCCGCGTCTGACGTTGGTTCAACGTTAATTCGATGAGCAAAATCAACGTTGTTTCAATGTCATGAGAGACGTCGTTTCCACGTTGATTCAATGTCAGTTTGCTGTCTGGGTACCCATAAATGAAGCGTGTTATATTGACGCTAAAGGGTGCCATGTGTGTCGGATTTAGACACATTGTCAAAAGCGTCAGTTAGATGACACCCTAGGATGAGAATGCGTTGGTATTATTCATGCCAGGCCAGTAGTTGGCGATCTATAGAAACACAACGCACCTATAAACTGAACACATAATATGTATACACATTATGTCACCGTTTTCAGAAATGCGTGTTTTTGTAGTTTACATGGAGACAATAACAGTATCAGTTTCAATAACTTTCACTTTGAGACACATCTTCAAAAGGTTGCATTTTCAAGCCCCCAAAACGCTGCAAAACAGCAAAAAAATCATTGCGTTTTTAGTTGAAAAGATGTTGAATGTGCAATAACCTGCTGCCCATTGAATTTATGAAAAGTATTGAAAGTATTGAGAAAGGTGTCCTAGCAAATGTTAAAAAAAAACCTGTAAAAATATCTATACACTCATTGATTTAGATTCTTTTGACATCAGTGGACTGATTTTATTGATGTCACAAAGTGGCTGCCGTGCGGATATCACATGAAGGATAACACGAAGGAGAACAATTGATGAAATAGATTTCATTTTTGTCTGAACTATCCCTTTGTTATTATTTGGTAGATGCAAGGCGCATGCTGTTCTGGCTCTATTTTTTTCCACTCTTGTGTTGTTTTGTGTAACTGTTTGTCTGTCACGCTCTCTTTCTCCAGCTGTTGAGTAACTCTTGAGCCTCTGTTTTTCTCCCCTCAGGCTCAACAAACCCAACAGAAGGATCCGCGTTGTCCAGATGACAAAATGCATCACAATGAAACTATGTGGACTTGTCTTCGGTGACAGATGGGACACAAAAAGATATAATGAATGCATTTTCCAGGCAAATTTATTTCAATTTAACTATCCTTCTTTTTGAAGCTATAGCTCAGATGCTGTTGTTTTCCAGCAGTGATGGTCCTTGAGAGGAAGATTTAATTAACATATCTGATTTGTTTAAGGGCAGACTTGTTAGTGTATGGAAATTTAAACTAGGAAAAAATAACCAGTATGGATACTGGTTAGTTTGGGAACAGGTTTGGTGGTATGGTTAGGTTTAAGTGTGAGATAAACAGTATAATTCTAATTGTTATTAAATGATTAGTTCACTTTTCAAAAAACTTTTGCTGATAATTTACTCACCCCCATGTCATCCAAGATGTCCATGTCTTTCTTTCTTCAGTCGAAAATAAATTAAGGTTTTTGATGAACACATTCCAGCATTTTTCTCCATTTAATGGACTTCAATGGGAACCAAATGGTCCAAAAGACAATTTCAGTACAAACTGCAAACTGTTCAAAGGGCTTTAAACGATTCCAGACGATGAATAAGGGTCTTATCAAGGGAAACGATCATCAAAATGAACGAATCTTTTTTCCGAGTCAATTCGTTTGTTTCGTTCGTTGAATGAACCAAATGACTCGGAAAAAGATTTTGATGAACGAGTTCGAACAGGAGAGTCACAAACGTGCGTCGCAGAACAGAGCAAGGCGAGCGTTTGAGCTTATTAAACTTAAACTTTTTTATTTATTTATTAAATGAGCGATCGTTTCGCTTGATAAGACCCTTATTCATCGTCTGGAATCGTTTAAAGCCCTTTGAACAGTTTGCACTGACAGTGTCTTTTGGACCTTGAACCGTTTGGTTCCCATTGAAGTCCATCATATGGAGAAAAATGCTGGAATGTTTTAATCAAAAAACCTTAATTTATTTTCGACTGAGGAAAGAATGACATGGACATCTTGGATGACATCGGGGTGAGTAAATTATCAGCAAAAGTTTTTTTGAGAAGTGAACTACTCCTTTAAAGAAATGAATTACAGAATTACACGTAGGCCTTTTTAAAAAAGTACATTGCATCAAATGATTAATTTAAATATCAGTAGAAAAGATAATATATGTAATATAAAGTGGGTTCACAAATAAATGCTATAAAAGTTTGCCAGCCCATAATAAGAATCTTTCAACCTTTCTCCTCTCTGCAGCATGGTGCGTGACTAGAGAACATTTTATTTTAATTTTCTTTCAGTTTTCTGGAAAATATCATACATGTGTAGTAGTATAAGTATACATTAGACAATAGCAAAATCTTGTTTGATAATATGGCAGGATAAAATAACAGGTCAGCAGCGTTTTCAATTTCAAAAGGGTCAGTTTGAGCAGTAGCCTACAGACATGTTCGCACTTGTGTAAAAAAGTGCAGTAACTGTCAATCTTAAAACCTTTCTTTGCCGTCTCTTCCTTTTCTGGTACTCCACTCAAAGTTAAGCAATAACTGTTGATATAACGTGACAGCTTTTCATAAGAAGCTTTGTTTGTGCTCTGCGCCAATGTTACGCGGCAATATCTTTGTGCTCGTCATTCATGGAAACAAAAGGTGGCGTTGCATAATCCCCCTAAAATATTTCTGCATGTGTTATGAAACCAGTGAACTGTTTTACCATCCACCATCTCTTCCTGAATCAGAGCAGTCAACCAATTAAAAGTAACTTAATTAATTAACCTGATTGATATTGTAATGACTGGCAGTTATTCAGTAGAAAGTGGGACTGACCAAAGCTAAGCTACGCTATTGCACTTTTAATAAGCTAATTAATTGCTAGCGCGAGATGAGTGCACTCATAAACCATATACCAAACAACCATAAGTGTCTATGCGTGTGGAGCATATGTAAAACAAAAAACATAGGGCTGTCGCGGTTATGGAATTTCCCTTGCCGTAATGTTGAGTGGCTCAATAGTGCGATATGCGGTATTACCGCCATTTCTTGATTTATTTAATTTAATTTATATGTATTTGTTGCTATATAAATAAAGTTTACGATGTGGACAAAAACAAGGACATTTTCAGTAACCAATGTAACCGAAACTAAACAGTGTCTACAATGCGCATTGAAAGACTTTCACTCAGCGCGCATATTGTTATGACAACCAACCGCAACCAATATTGGTATTGGTTGCGGTTACCGCGACAGCCCTATGAGGCAATACTGTCAATTCTCCTCTACCTAAACAGGCAAAGCCCCATCGCAAAGTCCCTCCCTTACACATCTCTCTCCATGATGGTGAGACACATTGCATAACAAGGCAGTAAATAAAATAACTTGAACATAAACACACATAACTTTACTAACACAAAAACGTTTTAATAACGCATAAATCAACTCCCAACAAACAATTACCCATAATGTCCCCAGCTGCTAGCACTGGGCGGGTCATTACAATATTAAAGTCCCCGTGAACCGGAAGTTGCAAACGATTTTTCTCCAGTGCTGTGACGTATTTCCAAGTGAAACGGAATATTGAACAGAGGGCAGGGTTTTACTCTAGCGCTCCTCCTCTCCATCTCTCGCTCATAGCAAACTAACGGTTTGAGGGGAGTGGTTAAGCGTTTCCCCACCCAAACTGTGAAACCTACGTCATCAGAAAAAGAAACCATTCCAGACCGGAAGTAACTTTTCAGATTTTGATTAAAGATTACCAAGGTAAAACATTTTTTTAATATATATTTACTTGCACGGATTAATTGTTCACCACAAGACTAGTAATATGCGCTAACAAAGTAAATAGGTTCAATTTTGATTTCACTGGGACTTTAAATACACCTAAAAGAAACATGTTGCATTTTCAATGGCCATTAACTGTGTTCTTCTAGTGTCAGTTTTCTTTCAGGCCTATCACTGTCTTGGAGAGTCCTAATGATCAGGTTAAAATGAGTTAAACATGTTTATACAGTAGGCTAGCTAGCTATTTAGGGTTATGAATTATTGCCGAATAATTATTATTATTATTGAATAATAGCACATTCAGCTCAGATATTTAACATAACTCCGTCGATCCTTTGAACACTGAGCACTTTAATTATGTGCAATGGGATGAATGCTGACGAATTTAGCCATACTGGACAAAAATATACACTGTACATCACTGGGTGTAAAATTGAAAGTGACTGAGTTCTTTGCTCCGGGGCAATTGTGCACAAAGGAGAACGGGCAGATGGAGAGAGTGTGAGATGGAGAGACAGAAAAAAAAAACTGAAAAAGAAGCAACAAGAGATAGGGGTCCTGCCTTTTGGTCACACAGAGGTAACACCCCACAGCACAATGACATAACTACACATAAATCAATGCCCTCAGGTTAAGAAAACCAGCTCTAATGTAGAGAAGGTGTGAAGGTAAGCCCAGTGGATTTATGACAGAAAACACTGTTAGTACTGTGGCGAAGTGTCTGCAGTGCAGTTGAGCAGTGAGTCTTTAAGTGTCCTGTGTTTCATGGTCTGTCACTGAAATGCACCCCAGACAGATAAATGAGATTTCAGATTAAAAAAAAAAAAATCACTATTCAGTGAGCCTCTATTGATATTTATAGGAATGGCGTCACCATTTACTCATCATTTTACCATCAGTATCTTTCCAAGTTAGCCTGACTTCGTCATACTCATATTCTAGTCAGAATGTGAGTCTGAAGCCCCTTTCACACAGTGCGCTGATGCCAGGAAAATGTGTGATTGTGGAAATTGTTGATCCCCCTTCTGTGTGAATGCAAACACGACACGGGATTGATACCGGCATCGATGCCGGGTTGGGGACCTAGTAACATTTCTGGAATCAGTCCCGGTGTGAACAAAAGCCAGGACCAAAGCCGTAAGGGGTGAGTCACAGTGATGGCGCTCGTGCCATCTTAGAAGAAAGTTTGTGTTGAACCAGAAAAAAAATAAAACTTTGACATCAATTGGATAGACCTACAACCAGAGCAACGCAGTAAATGACGTATGTTGGGCTACGTGTAACACCTGCAACACCTGGTTTCAATGGGTAGTCTATTTTTGTGGACCACTAGGTTCGTCTAGGGAGCCTGAAATAATTGTTGCTTAAAGTTAAAGATAAAATGAATCAGAACTTATTTTGATATCAGACGACTTTTTACTTTTTTCAAATGTAAAGATAATTATGAAAGGAATTTGTTGTGAACACTCAATAAGAACAATCACAAGGGGGAAAAAATACAAATACAATGGACAATATACCGGTATGAAAAAAATGTAAAAGAGTTAGATCTCACAAAATCCTATAGGTGCACCTTCAAAAAAACCCACACTTATATTTATATCAAATGAAGTGTGTTCACATTCATACAATAGTTTGGTATGGATACAAAAATAACTAAATCAATCAAAAATGGAGTAAAATAAGTCTGAATTTATAGGGAAAAACAAAAAAAAACAAAATGTCCAGTCCTTTGAACTTGATCCAGGAAAATTTGAATCACTGTCTCAAGTGATAGGAAAAATAGTGAAGAAAATAGAGTGAAGAACCCACCTCAAAGTTGAAGAAATAGAGTTCACAAAACAGGATTTAGGCCTACGCTAACGTTACTCAATCAGATCGTCCAGCGTCCAGATCCATGGGGGGGCTCGCCATCAAAGGAAATATCCAGAAATTGTTTCCACAGGAACAAAAAAAATAAAATAAATAAATAAATAAAATCCTGACCAAATCCTTGATGAATGATGTATTTTTTCAAATGTTTGGGTCTCAAAATAACATTGTTCAGACTCATTTCCCACAGGAGCTCTGCTCGCTGTTCTCAAAATGGAGGATTCAATTCTCCCCCTGCCCGAGAGCACGTTCTAGAAAGAGTACGCTTAAAGGGGCAGTACTCCATTTCCACATACATGATGTAACCAGATGAAAAACTCAAAAATAAATTAAAACGTACAAAATTTCTTGTCATTTCTTTTTTTCTTTTTATTTTGTAAATCAGATAAATTATGGATTTTTAATAAAATCAAATAAATGAGCACTATTGTGTGTTATGTATTAGCTACATCCCTTGTCACTACTATGTAGCTAAATCACCTGTGCTACATATGCATAGTTGTCAACAGAACTGAACTGCACACATGCTGGAAGAAGGAAAATAATGAGTGTTGCTTCTTTTACTTGATTGCAGTTCTCTGTTCATCTTTTATTTTGCAGTTCTCTGTTCATCTTGTTCATCTCTGTCCATCATCGTGTAAAGCTCGTCCTGGCAATTTGACTGGCCCGACAATTTCTGAACCAATCATAATTCTAATCACAATTTCTGAACCCATCAGTGGATCGAGTCCAGGCTGAACTTCCCAACCAAAAAATGTTGTGGGCGGGGTTCGGGCTGACATCCAGGCTAGTTCCAGGCTAGTATTATTTTTGTTGGAATGCAAACGGTTAAGTATTAAAGTTCTCATTTCCATAAAATGACTGTGGCAAGGGATGAAGTATTTTTTTTTTATATGCTGGATCAAGTCGAAAAAAATTTCTAACCGCCATCCAGTGCTTCAAGTCAGCTGCCGATCAGTCTGCGCAGAGCTGCATGAAGTTGAACAAGCCTATTAGCTGCGCGCTCATGTCTCGTTTTGTGTGAGCACGTCTGATAAATTGTTTTACTGGCCATGTGCTTGTGTTCTAGTCCTGTTTGTTGTGAGCACATGGCTTGTCTTGTGTTTCCTTGTGCCATATGCTTTCCTGTCGAACTGTGCCCATCTTGTTACCTTCGATTATTGGTTAATTTGCCCCACCTGTCCTCCATTGTTACCTGCTTTGTTTGCTCCCGATTTCTTCTCCCTGTGTTTTCAGACCTGTGCTGGATCGTTGTTTAATATTACCTCTTGTGTCAAGTTAAAGTCAAGTCTAGTCTCTTGTTTTCCCCCTCAGGATAGTTTTTGTTGGTGTTTATTTCTTGTTTTTGTTTTTTTATTAAATAAAAGCCCATCAACTCTGCACCTCGCTCCTTTCACCACCCCCACACTTGACAGTTCTTTTTCACAAGGGACTAATATTGAAAACGTTCCAATAAACTCAGTTTACTGTGAATGAATATTTACAAATGTGAACTAACCTGTGAATTAGTGCTAAAACAACATGCGCATAAACAATGCTGTTGGTTGCCACAATTGTTATTGATTGACATTTTTAGTGAATTGTCTAGAGTAAACCAGGACGTCTGGTCACTCTATTTAGATCAGTTAAGATTTCATTAGCTATCAAATTGGTCTCATGTTCACTTGATGAGTTACAATGAGAAATGTTAATCAGTCATTGTACAAACCATCACTGGAGAGGTAATGAACAATAATGCATTCAACACACTGCTTACGGTATTACCTCACAAAGACAGCACTGACATTTCTCTAGGGACCAGAATTCAAGCAAATTAGCAATTAATGATCAACCAACACAACAGAACAAACTCAGCCCACTTTATCAACAAAGAGTCAAATTAGGCCAGTTTATATCAGAGAAAGAGGTTTAAGAGCTTCATGTGTAAGAAGAAGCGCCCCATAATCACTTCATGAATGAGTCCATTAGGCTCTAATGGAACTGATAACAACCTGAGAGGAAGCAATGGGCCCATTATGAGCAATATTTAGAGCCAAAATAAAATTGCCCCTCTATCATTTTCATTATGACTTTTGGCAATTATGTCTGTACGTCATGAGCATAAAGAAATAAAGGGATGGAAATTGCACCTCACGCCACCATTTCCGATATCGCTTGATGGATGGCACGGCTGCTCGTATTTATGCTATTTTTACCAGCAGCTACAGATGTAAACAACAGTGTTTAAAGCCTTGTTCATCAAAGTACAGATAACTGAGATTAATCAGCACAAATTACTTAAGTGCATAATGTGTGAACACAACGATTTCAGTTAAAGTTAATTCATCCACTTCAGAAGATTTCAAGGGGTGAAATCTTGCATTAGACATATTAAAGGATTAGTTCACTTTTAAAAAAACTTTTGCTGATAATTTACTCACCCCCATGTCATCCAAGATGTCCATGTCTTTCTTTCCTCAGTCGAAAAGAAATTAAGGTTTTTAACAAAAACCTTCCAGGATTTTTCTCCATATAGGCTAATGGACTTCAGTGGGAACCAAATGGTTCAAGTTCCAAAAGAAACTTTCAGTACAAACTGCAAACTTGTTCAAAGGGCTTTAAACGATTCCAGACGATAAATAAGGGTCTTATCAAGCGAAACGATCGCTCATTTTTTTAAAAAAATAACAAAGTTTAAGTTTTATAAGATCAAATTCTCGCCTTGCTCTGTTCTGTGGTGCACGTTCGTGACTCTCCTGTTCGAACTCGTTCAACAAAATGAACAAATCTTTTTCCGAATCAATTCTTTCATTTCTTTCGCCGAATGAACCAAATGACTCAGAAAAAGATTTGTTCATTTTGATGAATGAGTTCGAACAGGAGTGCGTTACAGAACAGATCAAGGCGAGCGTTTGAGCTTATAAAACTTAAACTTTGTTATTTATTTATAAAACGAGTGATCGTTTCGCTTGATAAGACCCTTATTCATCGTCTGGAATCATTTAAAGCCCTTTGAACAAGTTTGCAGTTTGTACTGAAAGTTTCTTTTGGAACTTGAACCGTTTGGTTCCCATTAAAGTCCATTATATGGAGAAAAATCCTGGAATGTTTTCATCAAAAACCTTAATTTCTTTTCGACTGAGGAAAGAAAGACATGGACATCTTGGATGACATGGGGGTGAGTAAATTATCAGCAACATTTTTTTTCAAAAGTGAACTACTCCTTTAAATTTATGTGAAGATATAGGCTTCAAATGAGCACCAAAAGCACGTTTTGGATTCTGGCTTATTATTAAATAAAACTGAAATCAAAATCGGCCAATCAAAATCTGCAGATTTGCCTGGAATTGACTGCACTCATTGGTACATCCACTAAATAGCAAAACTCACATTTGGGACATTCATGATTAAGTCATGTAGTATGGTTTTTCATAACAAATAATTTGCACCAGTATTCATCATTTGTGTATAAAGGAATATAAAATTGTTTTACTGACACTACTTTTCATTTCAGCTGGAAATTGCAGTGAATTTTATGTATAGGCACGTTTAAAGTTTTGCAAAAATGCAGGAAGAGGCAAATTTTCCCAATGAGCTTGTTGTTTGTTGTTGTTCACTCCCAGTGAACATAAAAGAAGAACATATTAAAACACTAAAAAACACTATAAATGCTGTATGTTACTGACATGGTGGTTTCCTCATTTTTATGGTGGTGTGATTAGTCTGTTGTGTAATGCCATTTATATCCCACTAAACACAATGATGTCCAAAAGACGTCTTTTCAACGTCTCGGTCACAAAAGTCGGACGATGAAAAGACGTCCACTGAGGAGCCAGAATAAAAGTTTTATGACGTCTTTTTTGACGTGTTCTGGACGTCTGATATAGACGTTCATCGAACCTTCGAATAAGTTTAAAAACTAGTTCAAATGTGGCCATTGTGGACATGTTTTCAACATAATTTATTGTCTCATTTAGACAATTTAAACTGTTTCTGGACCAAATAAACACTCTAAGTATGCATTAAATTAAAACTCATGTTTATATCAATGTAATTTCCTTACATTGTTTGGATGAGGCTTAGAAGTTATTTGTTTCATTTTAAATCACCATTGTGGTGATCAGTATTTGCTTTAGTTGGGCTCTTGGTCCCAGTTCTTCTTACTTTAGCTTTTCTTTGGCTGTTGTAACTGTGTATTTGAAAAAATATAACGTTTATGGCAGAGAAAGCCAAGAACAAGTATGATCGGCTGTCATCAGCTTCTAGTTGATGATGACAAAATCAAACAAAGCAAGCATTTATTGTTGTGTTTAGACTTTTGTCTAACCATCAATCTTGTGGAACTGCATAGTTTGGGCTATAAGAACTAAAATGATCACTTATTTGAAGGTAAATAAAAGCATGTTTACACAATTTTTTGCGAAAATGTACCATATAGTCACACACAGACATGAAGATTTTGCATATGATTCACAACAATGGTGACAACAAAAAAGCTTCATGCTGCAATGGTTTCATAGTCCAAAACATCCTTGATTCCCAAGCTTTTTTGTTTTGGTTGTCACCATTGTTGAGAATCATATCCAAAATCTTTATGTTTGTGTGTGACTATATGATATGTTTTTTATTCTCCTTCAATCATTTTTATGATCATTTTTATGCAATGCCCCAAACAAAGCAGTTCCACAAGATTGATGATTATAATTGGTAGACAAAAGTATAAACACAATGTTAAATAATCACTTTGGGGCTGACAATATCATCAATATGGAGCTGATGACAGCTGATTTGACTTTTTCTTGGCTTTCTCTGCCACAACAATGGTGTTAAACAAACACACAGTTACAACAGCCAAAGAAAACCTAAAGTAAGAAATACTGGGACCAGGAGCCCAACTAAAGCAAACACTGATCACCACAATGGTGATTTAAAACGAAACAAATAACTTTTAAGCCTCATCTAAACAATGTAAGGAAATTGCATTGATAAAAACATGAGTTTTAATTTAATGCATCCTTAGAGTGTTTATTTGGTCCAGAAACAGTATGAATTGTCTAAATGAGACCATAAATTATGTTGAAAACATGTCAACAATGGCCACATTTAAACTAGTTTTTAAACTTGTTCGAAGGTTCGATGAAAGTCTATATCAGACGTCCAGAACACGTCAAAAAAGACAGCCCGTTCTCATCCTTTAGCGTCACATAGAACGCTATAAGACAAAACGGCGCTATACTACACACATGGCACCCTTTATCGTTAACATTCACACGAACCCAAGGTGTCATAAATCCTTTAGTGTAATATGAGACTACCCTACCCTACCCCACACCTAAACCTAACCATCACAGCGCATGTTATATTAACGATAACGGGTGCCATGTGTGTAGTATAGCACCGTTTTGTCATATAGCGTTTCTATATGACGCTAAAGGATGAGAATGCGTTGAAAAAGACAACGTCGGACTTTTGTGACCAAGACGTTGAAAAGACGTCCTTTGGACATCATTTTGCTCACTGGGATGTAATGACATTTGAACACATTTGTGGCATGAGGTACCGAATCCTTCATCTAAGCATAGTTCAAGCAACTGAAATCCTGTTCCAAGTGCCATCTGCCCACAAACACCAGTAGAGCATGATGAATAGTGTGGAAATGATGTAGGGCCCAGTGGACAGGAGCGCTCGATAACGGACCACCTCATTTGGATTACAGCACTCTGGAGTACCAGTGCAGTTGCCAGGACAGAAGCAAACAAACAGTGTGGTTTGAAAACACAGAAAAGGCCAACTAGACAGTTATGAAACAAGATCTTCCCAGCCACACCACATTAGACGACTGTGTGTTTCAAGCATTTCATTGGCCTTTAATAGTGAATCATTCATCACGAGTTGAGGCAAACAAGTGTGGTGATATGATAAATGATGATTCATGCTAGCATTTAAAGCAGTCTGTGATAACAATGCCCTTATCAGGTCATATTCCACCATCAGTCTCGCACAAGCACAACAGCAGTTCTCCAGAGCATCAACACCTCGACACATCTGTTCCGTCTCTTTCCCCAGCACAACCAAGCTGTAGAGGTGGGAAGCCTATGGTGAAACGGACAGGTTTGTTTTGTAAAAAGGCAGGACAGAAGCTTGGCCTGTGGCCTTAAAGAGGATTGAGATAAATAAACGGATTAGAAAATCAAGCACTGATGTAGCGAATGGATTCATGTCCGCTTAACACTCCAGCCCAGTCCAAACACAGGATTTGTTTGGCAGGCTTACAGCACTCGCTGTACTGAAAATTAGAACATGGTGAGCTACATTTTCTGGGTGTTGATAAATATTTGATTGGGTTGTTGGGTTGGCTGTCTCCACTATTCCTAACCCTACTTTCCAAGAACACACTACCATCATCCTACAGTAGTAACCCCTCATATATCTACCACCCAGCAAGCATCCAGGACACCCTACCAACTGCCTTCCATCCAAACAGTAACCCATAGTAACCACAGTACATGAAGCCGTTGTAAATTTTAATCTAACCTTCAAACAGTGCTAAACATCTGGAGGCTTAATTAACCCAAAATTCACAGTACAAACCAAACTGATCTCTTAAAAAATCAAGTGTTTTACGAGTTTATGCGATTTTGTATGAATTTGTACGATGTGAGTTGCGTGGAAATGTACGTTTAAAAAGTAAGCATGAAGGTTCACCCCAACCCATAAACATAACCATCAGGTGGGCGTAAAAGGATTATACAAAAACCTATGAATGTGACGATACAAATTTATACGAATTATAGTTACAAACAGCCATGATAGTGAGTACAAACTATCCTCTTAAAATTTTATTTTTAGTGTTAGTGATTAACTTGACAGTGTCAATAAGTTTCAATGGTGCAATGAAAGGTTGTCTATTACAGTTTACGGTAAGATTGACATTCTCTACTGATTTGGTAACAGTGAAAGACAAACCACAAATACTTTTTTTTTACTTGAATGTATTTATTCACCATCTTCATATCATAATTAATCCAAAAAAAAAAAATTACACAAGCACATATTTAAATCTACAGCATGGCAGGCCTTCTGTTTCACTCCGTCTGGCCAGCCATACTATCAACCCACCTACAAAGCAAGCAAGCTACACAACACAAAACTAGAGCACACCCATTACAATGAGCAATGCATCCACATTGTTCATTTGTAGTCGTGTCTTTGATTATAATGGGAGTGCTCTAAATGTATTGTTTTGCATCAGTCATTTGCAATGTAGCTGAGGTGTATGCTATGAAACACCAACACTGTAAAAAACAAAAAAACATGGGGAATCCTTCAAAATACATTCAACCAAAGACACTGCAGTCAGAGAATAGAGTGTATTTCAGGGTCAAACAGGATATCGTAAAATATTTTGCAAGATATTTTCTTGTTGATATACTGGCATCTTTGTTTTTGAATTTTGGCAAAATTGCTCAAAATGGAAAATTGGGTAACACCTTATTTTACAGTGTCCCTGCTACATATTACATGTACTTATTATATAAATATCAGTAAATGATGCATAATTACATGCAAATAACTGTAAACCAAACCCTATTCATAACCATAACCCAATAGTTAAGTACATATTGTTTGATATCAATATTGGTATAATTACACAATAACAAGGACACTTTAAAATAAAGTGTAACCAAAAATGCAGATGACATTCCAACCCTTAATTTTTTTTTTCTTCCATATAACACAAAATGAGACATTATACGAAATGTCCAAGCTGCTCTTTTCCATATATGACAATTTATATTTCAAAAAGTAAAAAGCACCATAAAAATTAGTCCATATGTCCATATGTGCTTTCTGATGTCATACAGTATGGCAATTTTGGGCGAGCAACACATTTAATATTAATATTCTCTTCTACATCATTGATATGTGTCATGTGACCAATATCGACCCCAACGGTTTACATCAAGCTATTCAATATTGACTTTTTCAAAATTTTTTGATGTGACCTTATCACCATTCAGAGGCTTACTAATCGGTTCAATTGATAAAATGCATGTTTTGTTACATAGATTCAGCTTTCCATGTCTTCTGCATCCAAAGCACGGCTCTGGTTCTCTTGGGATACTTTTTACAAGTTCATTCCTAGACATTCCAAGAGGGTCTGAAGTTTAAAATGCAGATAGATGAGCATAACAGGCACTTTGCTTCCCTCACTGAAGAATTTGGCATCCCTTCAGTTTGGCTCCAAGAAACAGAGGCTTACGCTCACATGGATATAGAAGACGGACCCATGCGTGCATGATTTATCGACTTCCGCGATTACTCACATGCTTGGATAACATTAGATGATGCCAATTTTGAAAAATCTGTTTGAAATATCCAA
Source organism: Pimephales promelas (assembly GCF_988280905.1). Classification (NCBI taxonomy): domain Eukaryota; kingdom Metazoa; phylum Chordata; class Actinopteri; order Cypriniformes; family Leuciscidae; genus Pimephales; species Pimephales promelas. Next base: position 11,409,951 of record NC_142771.1, on the reverse strand, counting down.
CAGGCTTGTTTTGCTTTGGCAGACAACCTCAGGCAAATAAGATCGCGGCCTTTGATCCCTTGTGGCGATAAAGCATTTCCTTTTGGCAAAGATTCATCCACCGCTACCTCACCTTTAACACACAAGGACTGATTTATCTCAGCCAGTTTCACTCAAAAGGCAAATTGGTCTGAGTTTTGCAAAAAAATGCCAGCAATTCTTATTCTTAGTTGACTTAACACTAAACCGGGACCTAAATGTTTCTCTTACTCTCCACAAAGCACACACAAGCACAAAATATACACCATGTGCACATATAGCAGACACCTCAAAACAAAGTCATTACAAATCTCAACAGGCATTTACCAATATCTACAACAATTATAAATTAAAATTGTGCAAATCGCCCCACATTGTATATTCTGCAGTAATCGTTGTCATGATCATCATGTGTTTGATGATCGAAAGAAAATAAAAATGTGCATCATCATGCACACAAATGCCACAATATGGGGCATCAGCTGCTCATTGTCATTAAAGTATGTCATTATACGCCATTATCGGCACTAAGTAGAATGGCAAAAAAGTCCAATTTCTTCTTAAAATCTAGCGGAAACCCATTCATTAGCATTATAATTGCGCTTAAATGCAGTTTCTCGACAACTACCGTATACTAAAATGTTTGGAATAAAAATGTATTTTGTCAGAGAACACAGCTTCAATGGTCGTCAATGAGGAAAAAAGACTTTCCTTCATGATTACGTAGTTACAGGATCTAACAGCAGCAGCAAACTGCTGATATTAACCAGACAAAACTCGACCCCATGGTTCAGACAGAGAGTCCCATCCCAAACTCAAGGTATTGGTGGAATGTTGTTATGTCAACGAAAAAACAGTTTTAGTGGCGTTAATGTCACTGAAATTACTCACTTAACCTTCGCCGAAACCTCATTTCAGTGTCTTGCAGTGGCATATCCTTGATCTGAGCATTAAAGGAATCATTTTGATCGATGTCTTAAGTTGGAATTTGTTCTACATTTTGTCTTTGCTTTCCCACATCCCGAAGTTCAACGGCAAATGATTTGAATGCCTATTGGGAGTTGCGAAGTATCTGAGAGAAGAAGCAGTTCCTAACTAACACTGACTCTTGTAGATGTCTTGTGGACTGTCATCTCCTCTGACCACTGACACAAGGGAATCCGATCTGGCATAATACTCCATTAAGGCATTGACCCAGACCCTTTGAAGTCTTCTTCATACAGTATGGCTCTAGTTTGCATGCTTGAGTATACCAGGCATGTTTCCTTGAAGGGCGCACATCATTAATAGTGATTAATAGTGGCACATTCATCTAATGTGTACATGACGTCCAGTTCACTATACAGAATCTGCTTTAAGCAACTTTCATCTCTGAAGATTGAGTCAGTGACTGATGGATTTGTACTTCACTTACTTTGGTCAATCTTTAGCCGTGTTTCCACTGTCTGGCCAAAGTGTTCTCATTACTTAACTGTTCCATTCTATGGTTTCATTTTCCACCGTGGGGCTGATGACAGAGCTCTTTGGAAAATAATATAAACACGTCCGTCGCTACCTTGGTAATACAAGTGTTTACGGACGGTCTGAGATTTAAAGGAGTAGTTCACTTTAAAAAAAAAAAACTTTTGCTGATAATTTACTCGCCCCCATGTCATCCAAGATGTTCAAGTCTTTCTTTCTTCAGTCAAAAAGAAATGAAGGTTTTTGATGAAAACATTCCAGGATTTTCTCCATATAATGGACTTCATTGGGAACCAAACGGTTCAAGGTCCAAATGAGAGTTTTATTGCAGCTTCAAGGGGCTTTAAACGACACCAGATGATGAATAAGGGTCTTATCTAGCGAAATGATCAGTCATTTCAAAAATGACTCGAAAAAAGATTTGTTCATTTTCATGAACGCGCGAGTCACGAACGCACATCACAGAAAAGAGCAAGGCAAGCAATTGTGATTATAAAACTTAAACTTTTTAAATTTATTTTGTAAATGACCGATCGTTTTGCTAGATAAGACCCTTATTCATCGTCTGGTGTCAGTGTTGTAGTACTCGAGACTCGTCTCGGACTCGGTCTCGAGACCATATTTTAATGGTCTTGGTCTTGTCATGGACTCGTGTGCATTTGGACTCGGAATTGACTCGTACTCGAACATTTTTTTTTCGGACTCGGAATAATTCCCGAGTTCACTCGAGTTCAATTAAAAATATTTTTCATGATTATTAATGCATGTTAATAAAATATTTCTTTAAATTGATTGACACGCCCAGTGATTGTTGATTTTCTAGTGCGCGACTCCGCATGACAAATTGTAATAAAATTACTTTTAACACCACCTACTATGTGGCCTTTTAACCCTAAACTGATCATATTTTTTAAACTCTAAGTAAATTCAGTAAAAAAAAAAAAAGGATTTCTCTAAGTAAATAAAAGTAAATTAGGTAATCAACCCTCACTGGTCTCGGTCTCGACTCGGACTCGACCGTCTCTGGTCTCGGACTCGACTCTCTATGGACTCGGACTCGACTCTCTCTAGTCTCGGTGTCGACTCGGACTCGAGTGAGGTGGCCTCGACTACAACACTGTCTGGTGTTGTTTAAAACCCTTTGAACTGTTTGCAGTTTGTACTGAAACTCTCATTTGGACCTTAACCCGTTGGTTCCCAATGAAGTCCATTATACGGAAAAAATCCTGCTTGTTTTCATCAAAAACCATAATTTCTTTTCGACTGAAGAAAGAAAGACATGGACATCTTGGATGACATGGGGGTGAGTAAATTATCAGCAAAAGTTTTTTTAAAAGTGAACTACTCCTTTGGATAGCAACAACATTATGGAGGATGAACAGATATTTCTTTTAATTTTATGTTCAACTTGTATTTACTTTGCTCAAATGGCACGTTTGTCAAGCGACAGAGAAACTAGCAGCCAAACAAGTGACCAATCCTGAGTGGCGACATCACTACATGCATTCTAGCCATCGTGCTTGTAATCATGCCATGTTGAACCAAGCTCAAGTGAGATGTAACTGGAACTGTTCCTTACCATTCTTACATTTTTGTTGGCCCAGCAGCTTTTCTGTTTTTGGTTTGATATTGGGTTCTATGACCTACAGAAAAAGGCACATGGGCAATATGGGGCTTGATCAGTCTATATCTATACCTTGTCTTGGCCATTTATTTCTAACAAATTCAAAGATGGTTTTCATGAAACTAAACACAAACAGCTTTACTTGTTACGTGTACCCAAAAGCATCAATTGATTCCAAAATATACAGTATGCAAACAAAAATGCTGGTGTGCTGCTTTCACCACAAGGCTTTTTCACTAACTTAACCAGCAGAATGTCATTGACCAATCAGGTGGACAGCATGGAAAATTGCTTGCGTGGAAATTTGTGTAGTGTTCCTTCGGTTCAGTACGAACTCACACACTCTGTAACGCATTAACCGGTTTTCTTACGTTTTCGATGAGTTCAGTTATCCACACAGAGACGCTGGTTGTAGATGTTTGAACCGTTGCTGGTTCCTTTTGGACCATGCAGTGCAGATGGGTTTTTTCCTAATAAATCATGAACATCACAGACAGCTATATTGTATAACACTAGAGTTAAGACTCTGTTTTCATCAAAGGGTTTGTTGGCATGTACATTTGTGCAAATCTTTCTTCTGCTCGCCCATGTAACATGAGTTTTCTGCTGAGCTTCAGAGAGGGCAGCGCTCTCCCAAACTCACACGGTTGCCAGGGACACACACATAGATACACACACACCTCTCGCTCCAGCCAGGGCTAAGGTTTCAGGGCCCTCAGCCAGAAGAAGTAAGAGTGGTTGGGCTAACCTGGAGTCTACTTCATCTCACAGGTTTCTCTCAGCATTGCCCTGTGGAACACTACAATACTTTCCAGAGTCCACCGCCACAATTTCCTCTGTTATTGAACTGCAGGTGGAGCCATCCTGGGGTGTGGAGGTGAACTGCAGGCATCCCTGCCCAGTACCCATACCATTTTGGTTGTTGGACACCAACATCTGCTTCTCTTCTGGGCTCCCAAGCCGGGAGGTAGTGGTAGCGATATCAGGCAGCTGAGGGAGGTTGGAGGAATGGACAAGGATGCTGCCACTTTTCATCTGAAGGGTCTGGCTGTAAGTGTGGCGGTACTCCTCCTCGATGTCCCTCCCAAGCTTCCAGCGTCTCCATTTCTTCAGAATCTCCGACTGAACCTGACCAATCAAGAAGATGTAGAATGGAAAGGTTTTGTGAATCCACAACTACCTTTGTAAGGCTGCATACATTAAAGAAAAGAGTTGAACTCACCTCCTTGTTGACGAAGCAATATAAGATTGCTACCAGCAGCCCCTGTGAACATGTCAGAGCATGAATAAGCAAATCTTTTAACGTCACCATGAAGTCAAAACCACAACCATCCAATCAATTTCCCATGTACAAAACTATTTTTTCTTGTTTGAGAAATGTTTCACTTCAAAAGACTAGGACTTTTGTTTCATGCCGACTTTGACACACCGACAAGGGGTGTCGCTTAACTACCATAGTATTTTACCATTTTGAAGAATACACAGCAAACTCCCCAGTGTTTAATTAACACTTTAAAGTCAATTAATCAAGGTAAATTAATGATTATGTTAAAACACAACCAACACCATCAGATCCCCTTTTCTATTTGTTCATCTGGCTGTTATAAGTCACATATAGCAGCCAAACAAAATCTAAAGTTAATGATTTAAGGGTCAAGAGCCCAGATAAACCAAACACCGATCACCATAATGGTGACTTAAAAATTACGGTTTTCTCCTTCAAAGATTCTGCTTGTTAAAGGGATACTCCACTTTTTTTTTGGAAATAGGCTCATTTTACAACTCCCCCAGAGTTAAACAGTTGAGTTTCACCGTTTTCGAATGTATTCAGACGATTTTCTGATATTTAGAAGAATATCAGTAACCAGACAGTTTCTGGTCCCATTGACTTCCATAGTAGGAAAAAAATATACTATGGAAGTCAATGAGAGCAGAAACTGTCTGGTTACTGATATTCTTCTAAATATCAGAAAATCGGCTAAATGGATTCGAAAACGGTAAAACTCTACTGTTTAACTCTGGGGGAGTTGTAAAAGTAGCCTATTTCCAAAAAAGTGGAGTATCACATGTGCTAAACATGAAAATATGAACGAGGCCTAGGGTTCATATTCAAAAGCCAATAAGCATGAAGTGCTTATCCATCTGCAGATGGATAAATAACAGTCAAGCTTTATGTCCTCTCTCTCTCCATCTCTCTCTTTATCTTAATCTTTACACATGTGAAAAGTCTCATCAGGACATTTCCTTCAGGCAGATGATACAAATTCAACGCATTGCAGCTGTGCTCCACTTGAGTGTCATTATCAGTTTGTCAAAGGGTGAGTCAGCCAATTTGTAGCGCCTGCTTTCTCAAAGCAATTAGTCCTGACAGTAAAATAAGCTGCAAAATGTCTTTTTTTTTTCCAAAGCTGCTGTCCGATCAAGGGACATTTGAATTCATTGCTGATTTGCAGCATATTGGGCTTTCAGGGAGATTTTAGCAAGGTGAAGTGATTTCTCTCTCGCATATCGAGAACATAACAATGTTTAATTTGTTATTACATCTAAACTTTGAGCTTATTATCCATATTTTTGTTATATTGAGAGTGCCTTAAATTTAATTAAATTTCTGATTTTGAATTGAGGTGACAAATTGGAGCAATTTGGTGTCGAAAACAGTATTTGTTGGACTACATTGATCTGTTTTGTGGGTGTGTTGCAATGCAATTCAGTCAATTCATTGCCCTATATCATTCCACTGAAAATGCACAAAATGAAAGGAAGAGTGATGGTGTATTGAGGCTTTCTTACCTGGAAGGAGTTAAAGAAGAGGTCGATGAAGAGCTTTGTGAGGCGCAGGGGTAGAGCACCATGTGAGGTAGACTCGTCAGTAACAAACGAAAACAGGACCGAATGGATCCCCAGTAACGGAATCAGAGTGAGGGTTGACTTAGCAAGCCTGAAAAAGAGGGAAAAAACACACAGGTCATCTGGAAACAAACACACAATATATTGTGCAAATGCTTTATGGGACAGATCACTCAAAAATGCAAATTCTGTCATCACTTACTCACCCACATATTGTTCCAAACCAAACCCACATGGCTTTCTTTCTGTTGTTTTAAAGAAAGTACTGAATGTTTTATACAAGGATTCTTACTAATGGGGGTTCATGAGGGAACTGCAGAAGGATCATGAGTAGGTGAAAAGCTAATAATTAAAGGGATAGTTAACTTTGAAATTAATTTTTGCTTCAAGATCATTCAAGATCATGTTTCAAGGTCATTCAAGATGCAAGAGTCTTTGTTTCCACAGTATTTTCAATTTTGACATTTTTCAGTCAAACCGTTGTTGTCTATCAGTCATACACTCGAGGCTAAGGGGGTCCACCAAAAAGCATGCACAGAGAAGTCCAAATTAAACATGATTTAATGACTCGTAAATGTAAGTAAACATTGATGGAATAAGACACGAAACGAGCGGTATTTATAGCAATATAACAGTATTTATATCGTTTTTACCTCTTGTAATCATAGCCATGACAAAATGATCTGACGGCACGGCAGTTTCGGTCTGCACATGCGCCGGAAGTGATCGCTTGCGCGCCTATGTCACTCTTTGTTTATACAGAGATTTCAGAAGTTTTACCTTTTACTAAACATATTTAGAAATACGGGAAACCGCAATGGAAGACGATTTCGGTATATCTAAATATGTTTAGTAAAAGGTAAAACTTCCGAAATCTCCGCGTAAATATTGAGTGACGTCACACGCAAGCGATCACTTCCGGCGTAACATTGAACTGATTCAGTTCGGTTCAGTTGGACATTGCAAAACTGATTCAGATCACTTGGACATGGCTGTGATTTCACGAGGTAAAAACGATATAAATACTGTTCGTTTTCTCACACAAACCGCTCGTTTCGTGTCTTAGGTCATCAATGTGTACTTACATTTATGAGTCATTAAATCATGTTTAATTTTGACTTCTCTGTGCATGCTTTTTGGTGGACCCCCTTAGCCTCCAGTGTATGACTGATAGACAACACCGGTTTGACTGAAAAATGTCAAAATTGAAAATACTGTGGAAACAGACACCTACAACTTGGATGCCCTTGAGGTAAGCTAAAACATATCAAAAATTTATTTCAAAGTGAACTATCCCTTTAAACAATGTGAAATTAAAATAAATCAACATTCTACTTATTTAGCATCATGACAAATATATATATTTTCAAGACAACTGTAATCTACAACAGTAGTAAAATAACTTTTACCATAACCAACATTAGATACAGTAATCATGAACATATGAATGCAAGACTGAAAATCCCTCAAATATATGCCACAGGTCTCACATCTTGATCACGTTTGCATGCAAATTATTAAAATATGGTGGATATTGTGCATCAACACATCACATCCTATTTGAAAATGTTATTGGTTTTCAAGTCTCTCATAACCAGTCGTGATGCAAAATGTTTGAAGGCTCTGAATTAAAGGAGATTTTCAGCAAATAACAAGCTATTCCTCTGAAGCAAAAGGTTTGGAATAAGGGTGAATAAATAATACCAGACATTAAATTTTTGGGTGAACTAACCCTTAAACCGCAGGACACCCACCGGAACTTGTAGTCAGTATATCTCATTTGGTGCGCCCTCAGTTTGGACACGAGGATCCTGATGATGTGGATGAATATGAAGAAGTTAATCTGAACAGAGAAGAGAGCATAATAATGCCCTGGTTAAGACCATTATGTCATATTAGCAGGACAAAGCACAACAGTTCCCTGACAGTCATGTCAAGTCACCTTCATTTATAAGGTGCTTTTAACAGTAGAACAAATGACAAATTGAAATGACTCAGGACGACAGACTGGGGTGGCAAGAAGAGTGGGGGAAGGAAGTCAGCAATGCTTGACAGAGTCTGGAAATGGAAGTAGAACAGTCCAGCCCTATGAGAATTCAAACATAGGAATTCCTGCCCAATAGGAACACTTGAACAGCAACGTAGAAACATCTCTGCACATTGCTAAGTGCTCATCTGCACTTCACAGCCAATGTGAGCATTATGGATGCCAGACAATTTTACACATTATTGCGCCTTTCGTCGCAATCATGTGGAAATACGACACTGGAGTAGGGGAGGGAGGGCGATTCTTTGAAATCATAGCTCTAGACTCTAAAACATATTACATGAAGTCATCTCCTGATGTACTGAGAGAGTCAACATTATATGGCAATATGCGCTTTGTGCAGAATGGAAATGACTTCAAATTTGAATGCTGTGTTTAATGCTAAAGCAAATGCAATGCAATTGGGTGTGACGGTGTGAGCATAAATGGAAAATGCAGGGGCATAAAACAGCATAAAACACTTAACCTCCCTGTGTTCCTTCTGTTATGTCAAATGTCAGTGTTCATATCATAATTCTTACTCTGAATATGGAATATGGCCAAAATTCAGAATTTAAGATTAGCCTCTTTTTTGGTAATGAATGTGAATTTGAATTAAAATGGCCACAGGATTTTAAATTGGACTGACAGGAGTTATATAACTAAATGTCATTCGTTTTTTGATTATATTGCTTTTAATATAGACTAATCATGCCTATTTAAGGAGCCCGGGACAAAAAAAAATATGGGATGCATGGAAAACATACATTTCTAAGCTTTTGTGTTCTCTCACAAAACGTTTGCATTTCTCCAAGATACTTTCTGAATGCAAAACATTTTGCAGACATTAGGGAACCATTGAGGTTTGTTCTCGCTTTTCAAGCAAGTACGGCTGATTTATATACTAGAACTATGCTAAACAGTGTTTATATGTGACAAATACGTACATATATATATAAAGTGAGTCTTCAGAAGATTTGGATTGAGCCACTCGATTCCTATGGATTTATTTCCTATTTGATCCCTTTATGAACTTCTTGAAGTCAAGTTTTGGGTGAAGAGGCATTCAATTGAGGGACAGAAATCACCCAGATTTCATTAAAAATATCTTAATGCGTCTTCCAAAGATGAACAAGAGTCTTTCGAGTTTGGAATGCTATGGGGGTGTAGTGACAATAGAGACTGTTCTTTTTATTATTTCTTATTTTATTTTATTATTGACTTGCTTTAACTTTGCTCAAATGACGCGTTTAGCCAGCTACAGAGAAACTAGCAGCTAGGCAACAGACAAGTGACCAATCCTGAGTGGAAACATTAATCCATGCACGACGTGTGCGGTGTGTATGCGTGCCGTGTCGAACCAAGCTGAAGTGGAAATATAGGTTGAATTCCAAACAGCGTTTGTGCACATTTGAAGGGCACTTCGGGAAGGGGACATCATTTGTATGTGTGTTTTGAACTGAATACAAAGGGTCCTTCCAAAAGGCTGTTAGTGAAGGGAACATGTTGGTTATATCAGCCCATTCTCATCCCAAGGCGTCATCTAACTGACACCTTGGGAAGCACTTTGAGCATGCTTCAATATCTGACGCTTTTGGCACCCTTTAGCGTCAGTTAGATGACGCCCTAAGATCGCGTCTAACCCCAGACCTAAACCTACCCGCGTCATCTAACTAAGGCTTTACCTTAAGCGTCAGTTAGATGACGCCCTAGGATCGCGTCATGTAACTGACGCTAAAGGCGTCGAAAATTGAAGCATGGTCAAAATTGTCAGTTAGATGAAGCCTTGGGATGAGAATGCGTTGGTTATATTAATTTCAAGATAGTCATTTTATAGTTTATGGTCATGGGCAAATCCTCGCGATTCATTTTAATGTTAATGCATTGACAGAATAATTCAAGTTGTTTTGTTTTGTTTGTGATATTTCACACACATTTCGTCATACGAGTTTCATAGGTAAGAAATATGTTTAAAGTAAACGTATATGTAAAGTAAATCTGACTACATGCAGAGCACAGAGAGAACACACTCACAAATAGATAGTGCATATTTTAAAAAATCCTCATTATAATGTGTATTTATAATGGCAACAATTATATTAACAGCAATAATAACAAAATTCCTGTTTAAGAACACCTAATGGGGTCGATGGACGCCACACTGCATTGTATTGGTAACTTTCCAGGTGAAGATGAGGAAATTACATGTTCTTTCATTGCTCCCTTCAGCAAGTGCGTTCCAAAATGGCTACATTATGACACGCAAGTTCCCTGTTCCCTCAAAACGCCACACTTCAAGGGCTCTGCCCTTCGGAGTAAGTAGTGAATAGGGATGCTCACTTCCGACTGGAATTCATTCATAACCGTAACCATTTCTTACCGTTCATAGAACTGTTCGACCTAACGGTGGAAAATCGGCTTTTAAAGGGTTAGTTCACCCAAAAATGAAAATTCTGTCAGTATTTACTCACCCTCATGTTGTTCCAACCCCGTAAGACCTTCGTTCATCTTCGCAACACAAATTAAGATATTTAAGATATTAAGATCACTCCTGCATACAGTCCATAGGCTTCTTGAGGGAATGACTCTTGCTGGCCTCCAAAAGTCATTAAAGTCATCGTTAAAATAGTCCAAGTGACTACAGTGGCTCAATCTTAAGTTTATCAATCTTTTTGTGCGAAAAAATAAACAAAAATAACGACTTTATTTCAGCTATTCGTTTATTTCTCCTTCTGCGCGAGTCAGGTTACTAGTTTAATAGCGTAAGCTTCTGTTATTGTACGTCACACGCATCACACACATGACCAGCGTCGGCCAATAGTGAGCCTACGTGTGACATAGCTTTATGCAATCACACTACGTAAACTGACTACAGGCCCATGGAGAAGGAAGTGGATAGTTGAAATAAAGTCGTTTTTTTTGTTTATTTTGCGCACAAAAAGTCTTCTCGTCGCTTGATAAAGTTAAGATTGAGCCACTGTAGTCACTTGGACTATTTTAACGATGTCTTTAATGACTTTTCGATGCCAGCAAGAGTCATTCCCTCAAGAAGCCTATGGACTAGTATACAGGAACGATCTTAATATCTTAAATATCTTAATTTGTGTTCTGAAGATGAACGAAGGTCTTACGGGGTTGGAACAACATGAGGGTGAGTAAATACTGACAGAATTTTCATTTTTGGGTGAACTAACCCTTTAAGTCTCAAGTCTTGTCTGGGCTAAAAGTCTAGCAAAAAAAAACAACTAATACGTTTAACGTTTTGTGTTGTACCGCCTTCATTCTTCATAATTAGTGGAATTATAACTGTGTGTGGTCATCCCTCTGTACATCCACACTAATACAACTTGGTTTAGTACTACATGCTTTTTTATTGCATTATTTCTAAATCTGCCAACCCTTTTCTTTTTAAACACTGGATCACTGAAGTTGTAAAAACATATTTCCGAGTCGAAAAGAATATTCAATGACAAAAATTTGATTGATTGGGATTTGTGACATAAGCAGATGTGGAGCAATTAAATGTTTAAATGATGTTAAATAATTACAAAAACAACATAAAAGAGTCGTGTTGGTAATGTTGTGTGTGCAGGTCCTGAATCCATTCCCCCTCTTTACTTCTACTTTCCTGTCCAATCTCCAGATAATCAAGGCAAAAAAGCAATTTTGGTTTCATGTTGACTTCAAGGGTGGAGGTAAAGTGGCATTACAGGAGATGAAGTGTCATTAACAGTGCTCTGGATGTGGGAGACTCAGACTGATAAGTACAGCTAAGAGAGGCTGTCGAGGGACACGAACGAGTGTCTCACTCACCAACACGGCCAGCAGGATGGGAGAGCGAATGATCCACCAGTACTCCATGTGAATATTCTGCATCCAGCATCTGATCAACAACAAGAGATCAAATACGTCACAGTAAATGAGCAAATGAGGCCTACTTGTGCTCATTAAATATAATCAACACACACAACATAATCACTTGTAGTTAACACTTTATAAAGGTTTATACCTTTTTAGAAAAATATACATCAGGCTTTGGAGGATTATTTATAAATCTTTTGTCGGAATTTTCAATAAACTATTCCATGATTTAATCATTGTTTTATATTGCCATACTGCATATTTTGACAAATATAGTTTCAATGAATATCGGAAATCTGCAGCATTATCTTAGTATCTGGAGTGATAGTGTAAAAAACGCAGCGGCATGCCGGTAACAAATAGCATCGCAGACACATGACAGATGACATGCTGTCTGGTGAGAGTGGAAATGATGTGCAGCTTATCAACATGATAGAGTGAATCTTTTATCTGGCCAGTACAGCAGGATGGACGGGTTGATGAGTGTGAGAGAGCATGAACCTTTCCTCAACCCTTGCACAACATGACATATTAAAGATATACAACCTACATGGCTTATATCTGTCACTGTGCCTGCTGGTGAGGTATAAAATAAGTTTAGGAAAGTGAATAGACAATCCCTTGTAAAACTGAATGCATATAATGTATATATATATATATGAAATCCAATTAGCTGAACTTTAAAGGGTTTTTGGACCACTTAAGTAGGACTTGAGTACATCTTTATATGTGATTTAAAAATTAACAAAATTAAAGTTTACTGCTGAATGTACTGACAAGCATTTATAGACTAAAATATACTTTGATTTCTATTGAAACTTGTATATATTTGGGTAATATATATATATATATACACACATAAAATCCAATTAGCTGAACTTTAAAGGGTTTTTGGACCACTTAAGTAGGACTTGAGTACATCTTTACAGTAGCGGTTCTAGGCACGGGCGAACCGGGCAGTCGCCCGGGGCGGCATCTCTTCATGTCACATGGGGGGCGGCACGAGCAGTTAAAAAAAAATCCTCTGTCCCGCGAAGGTTTTCTATTTTTTATCATTTCAATTCAATTATTGGCAATGGCGCCCCTGCTTGCGGAGAAGGTGCCGTGCACAGAAGCGATATCAAGGGGGTCTCTTGATTAGTTCACGTATCGCGTCTTTTGCGCGCTTGAGGTCGTTATTTCAAATAGGCGATTAGGCGCACGGGAAGCGCGCTCATTACGCGCTCGCGGGAGGCGCGCTCATAATCTTTTCAGTATGGGAGTGCACACGTGCACCCAAACACTTGGGGTTTTTTTCTCTTCTCCGTAAATAACTCTTTTAGCAGAGCTTCAGCAAGCGTTTTTCTGTGGTGGAAATACATTAGCTACTAAAACTTCTTTGCCATTGTGGAGAGCGCGAGTGCATGGTTGTATAGCAACAACAGCCATGGGAAAATCGGACCGAATTTTACTATTAAAAGATCAGCTACTGTGCATTATAAATGTCAGGAATATATCTTTATTGACTCATTCTTTTTATAGAGATGATTGAATGCTGAAATATGAGGTTTATATATTTTTTAAATATTTTGTGTTAACCTTTTTTTTAAGTTTAGTAGGTAAGATAAAAGACACTCCTTAAAAACAAATCTTTAATGTTATTAACTTGGTGAATTGATTTCATTGTGTATTAGGCTTTTTGAACAAGATTCTGTGATCATGTTGGTCACTATATTCATGAAATGAAAATAATTTACATAATGATCAACTTTATGTGTTTTTATAGTAGCCTATAATATGCAAAGTACAATTTTCTATTTTCTAAATAATCTCTGATTCTGTCTTTTTCTCTGACATTTTAAGAGTGACATAGGGCTACAAAAGCTATTTTAGGTCTATAACAGTTTGGATAGTTGTTAATATGATAGCTGTTCAAAATTATTTAAGAGATAAGTATTGTGTTACAAAATAGGCCTAAGTGTCTCTCTGACGATTTTACTTTTAAAAACTCCATTTAGTGACAAAGTATACTTTAACAAGTCATAACTAAAAGTGTGCCATGCACATAATTCAAGGCAATAACCAATGCGCTAATGGTTACTTCCTCCCTTTAAAGTTAGATTAATCTAGCAAAAGAACTGGATTCTATTCACTGTGTTTTTCAAATGAACGGAATGAGATTTTATTTTTGGGGTGTTTTTTTTTTTTTTTGGTCGGTTGGTTTGGGGGGGGGGGGGGGCGCTCGAAGGGGGTCTCGCCCTGGGTGTAATTCAAAGTAGAACCGCCACTGCATCTTTATATGTGATTTCAAAATTAACAAAATTAAAGTTTACTGCTGAATGTACTGACAAGCATTTATAGACTAAAATATACTTTGATTTCTATTGAAACTTGTATATATATGAAGAGTTCAGATACAAAAGCCTCTAAGTGCCATTTGAAATTCTCTTAGAATAATCATTTCTATCAAGCTTGTATATTTAAATTCAGTAATTTCACTTAAATGACAATTAATAGGTAATCTTCATTGTCATTTAAGTGAAATTACTGAACTTAAATATACAAGCTTGATAAAAATGAACATTCTTGAAGAAAATTTCAAATGGCATTTAGAGGCTTTTGCATCTGAACTCTTCATATATATATATATATATATATATATATATGAAATCCAATTAGCTGAACTTTAAAGGGTTTTTGGACTCCTTAAGTAGGACTTGAGTACATCTCTATATGTGATTTCAAAATGAACAAAATTAAAGTTTACTGCTGAATGTACTGACAAGCATTTATATACTAAAATATACTTTGATTTCTATTGAAACTTGCATTTCATGTATTAAAATATATCTATAATAACACATTTGTAATCATGAAGTTGCAATTTACTTTTATAATATCTTAGTTCACCCCAAAATTATCCCATAATGACTCGCCCTCAAGCAATCCTACAGGTGATATAACTTTCTTCTTTCAGAAAAGCACAATTATATTTAAAAATATCCTTGCTCTTCCAAGCTTTATAATGGGAGCGAATAGTACTGGTGATTTTGAAGCCCCAAAAAGTGCATCTTTCTACAATAAAAGTAATATCATACGACTCCAGGGGCCTTCTCAAGTGAAGTGACGTGTTTTTGTAAGAAAAAATATCCAAATTTATAACTATAAACTCTAATCACTGGCCGAATGAATGATTTACAGTACAAGATTTTGTACTGTGCAACTTTAAGGACAGTGTTGGCTGCTACAGGCAAAACCCAAAGGCAGGAGTGGATGTCGCAGCTACAGTACATAAAAGTGCTCAATACTCATCTATCATATAGAAGCTGAATATCTGCATAGCATCAGAGCTTTTGACATCTGGATTAAAAGTAGCTTGTGTTCACAATTTATGTATTTGATTTGTTATAAAACAAACGCTACAGTGACAGAGTACTGTTGTCTGCCAACTCTCCAACCGCAAAAACACGCTGGCTTCCATCAGTCTTCCCGACGCAAACACACTCATCCCACGTGGCTCCAGATAACTTACTCTTCATTCTCGTACAAGTACTTCACAATCACCCACGGCAGCACGAATATCAGAGGGGCGCCTGAGGGAGAGAGAGAGCTTGTGAGATGAGGCATAAACCATCTGCCGTGCTCTGTATGAGGAAACTCTTCAACCCTGTTAATGAGTTCACGGTGTAAAAGCTTGAACCTCTCACCCCAGCCAATGCACAGGTAGATGCCGAAGTAATTTCTCTCCGTCAAGACTGTGACGACCAGAAGGCTGTGGAGGTAGATGCCCTCCACCAGCAGCCAGTAGCTGTTAGCAAGTATGCTGTATTGCATCATCACCACGGCAACTCTGCAGCCGACGGCCGTCTGAAACACATGAGAGTTGACGTGAGTTTTTTGGGTCACTGAAAGCTTTAGGCTAAATTTTAACCTGCCGCCTCTATTCAGTAAACAGGTATTTAAGCCAAATCTATACAAACATGCATTTCAAGGAATATTCCCAGTCATTCCTGGCCATGAACGGCATTTTAGCGTAGAGTTCAACAGCAGAAAGCTGTTTATGAAAGCACTTCCATGAAATATTCACAGTATATACTGCATGTTAACATTAGTTAACACAATAGCTATCACAAAGTAACAATCAACAAATATTTTTGTTATATAGCGTTTCATTTTTAACAAGAATAATGTTCTATGCTGAATGTAGTTAAAGGGATAGTTCACTTTGAAATTCATTTTTGATATGTTTTGGCTTACCTCGAGGGCATCTAAGATGTGTCTTTGGTTCCACAGTATTTTCAATTTTGACATTTTTAGGTCAAACCGTTGTTGTCTGTCAGTCATATAATGGAGGTCTATGGTCACCACCTCAAAGAGCATGCACAGAGAAGTGCAAATTAAACATGATTTAATGACTCGTAAATGTAAGTTCACATTGATGGCCTAAGACACGAAACGAGCGGTTTGTGTGAGAAAACGAACAGTATTTATATCACAGCCACAAAGCGCCCACGCACTCAGATCACTTGGACGTGGCTGTGGTTACAAGAGGTAAAAACTATGTAAATACTGTTCGTTTTCTCACACAAACCGCTTGTTTCGTGTCTTAGGCCATTTACGAGTCATTAAATCATGTTTAATTTGGACTTCTCTGTGCATGCTCTTTGAGGTGGTGACCATAGACCTGCATTATATGACTGACAGACAACACCGGTTTGACCGAAAAATGTCAAAATTGAAAATACTGCGGAAACAAAGACACCTGCATCTTGGATGCCCTTGAGGTAAGCTAAAACATATCAAAAATAATTTCAAAGTGAACTATCCCTTTAATATACTAGTAATAATTCTGCAGTTAGTTTTAGCGACACTAACAAATTGCATTACATACATCCTTTAAAATTAGAATAATGTTTTTTTTTCTATTAAAAAAAAAAAATCCAGCAGGAAAAGCAAGTTCCCTTAATTGAAGAATTCGAACCATGCTGTCCATAGACATTAAATTGTAAAAAACCCTGAATATTTCTTTAACGTAATAACAGTTGAGGACAGAATTATTGACACCCCCTGGTATATATGAACAAAAATGGCTGTAAAAATGAAGCATTGTTTATTCTTTGATCTTTAATAAAAAAATAAATAAAAAAAATTCATTGAAGTAAAAGAATTGAAAGAACTTTATGCAGGGCTCGACATAAGCAATGGGGCCAGTAAAAGAGTATGTTGGGCTAGTTGATTGGCCGGTCACTTGCCCGCGCGGGCCAGTAACTGGCGATCAGCAAAACAAACAGCAAACGTCATACGCATCTCACGCGGTGCCACAGTGCGCACAACACCTGACGGAGGACAGAACTAAACATTCAAGTTATGGTTACACTTTAGATCTGTAATATAATAATATGATTTTATTTTAGATTTCAGCTTCCAAAGATTATAGAATATATTTGAGGTAAAACCATTAAAACCTGCATTCTGTCTAGCGCAACGTCCTTACCATCACAGCAGTAGCCTTCAGTAGCACGCTGTCATTTCTCCTTAACTCAAACTTTAATACAGAATCAGCACGATCGGTGATTGTTGTAAAATGCAGTCACTTCGGTTGCTAAATTGCGGGGCGCGTTTAATAATAAAAAGAGCTACTAAAAGCATAAAAAAACGCAACAGATGCTGTTCCCGATGCGGCGCGCGCTCCAAAACAGACCGCAACGAGATAAGTATACACTTTGGGCTTCATGTGCGCGTCTAAACGATCAAATGTACACAAAAATGTGTCAAAATGACTGGCTTGGAGATTCACGTAAACAGTTTATGTCTAAAATGGACGCAGTTATGGAAATAGTTGGGAGAAAATATGGTGCATCAGTAGTAGACTTACATCTGCACTCGTTCTTAAAGGGGAAGCAGTCTAATATGCGGACGATTGCGACATTACTGCGAATCAAACAACTAAAGGCAAAAAGAAAATCACTCACTGCTCTTGAATGAATAACTTTAGCTTTAATAAGTAAGATGAAGAGACTGAGGGAAAAAGAGAGAGAGAGAGTGATCGAGATGAGGAGAGAGCAGGTATTGACAAATAATCTACTGGACGCTGAAATTAGGTTATGTCTCTCTCTTAATTCCTGAACTTCCTTCACTTTTTTGATTAATCCTAATGTATACAATAAATACAGTTTAATGGAAAAGTGCTTTTCCTTGTATTTCTTTCAGGGCCAGTCAAAATATAGAAGGGGCCAGCAAAACTCTGATCTACTGGCCCCGGGGGCCAGTGGGGATTTTTTTTTATTTATGTTGAGCCCTGCTTTATGGAATAAATGTGTATTCCCATTAATATTGACATTTTTAGCACACCAGGGTGACTGGCGAAATGAAATTGTCCAGTCATGACTTCATGACTTGAGTAAAAATATGAGGAAACACAAAGGCCAAATTCCCTTAATCATCCATCATCACAATGAGTAAACCAAAGAATACAGTTCTGACGTGCAGCAAAAGATTGTTGAGCTTCACAAAAATAGAAAGTGGCTGTAAGAAAATAGCTAAAGAATTGACAATCCCCATTTTTACCATCAGGACAATAAACTAAAGATGTTACGAATGCATTAAAGGGATAGTTCACTTTGAAATGAATTTTTCAGATGTACAGGAGTTTACGGAGGCGTATTGCATTCACTTGAAGAAAAAAAAAATCTACTCTGTTTTTCTGAATTAACGAGTTAATTTTTCATGAGAAAAAAAAAATTGCTCTGTTTTTCTGAATTAATGAGTTAATTTTTCATGAGAAAAAAAAGTTTTTTCTCTGTTTTTCTGAATTAATGAGTTAATTTTTCATGGAAATTTTTTTTTTGCTCTGTTTTTCTGAATTAATGAGTTAATTTTTCATGAGAAAAAAATATTTTGCTCTGTTTTATTCACTCGTTAATTCAGAAAAACAGAGAAAAAACTTTTTTTCTCATGAAAAATTAACTCATTAATTCAGAAAAACAGAGTTGATTTTTTTTCTTCAAGTGAATGCAATACGCCTTAACAGGAATAAATTTAACAGTTAACAGGAATAAATTACTTTTTTAACTTTATTCAAATAAAAAATGGTTATTTGAAATTGTAATTTAAAAAACGAAGAGACTAAAACATTGGAAAACTTTTGAACGGTAGTCTATCATTATCATTTCATAACAAATCATAAAGAAAGACAGCAGGTTATTGGACCTCGTTTTTAACCAGCCACTCCACCTCCAGTTCAGTGGTGATGTCCTGACCAACATGGAAGGTATCAGGCCTTTCCAACATGGCATCTTTGATAAGGATAGAAGAGGCTCGCAGGATAAAGGAGGCAAACAAGTTCATGTGGATGTTGTTTCTCATGCAGTGCAGCTTCCTGCAGGGACCAAAGAGCAATGAATGAAAAGTCAGAAAGCCGTTCACTGTTCACACAAAGAAAACCAACTCCTTAACCATAAACGCTTTCAAAGATCCAAAAACTGATGCAAAAACACGTTTTCAATTTCAAATGCAAGCAGAAGGAATAGACGACTTGAATGTTACCTAAAGGCCACAAGGATGCCCAGCGCCAGCACCAGCGCCCCGAGAGACAGAGAATATCCAACGGTGTACATGGTCCGAAACTGACTGAGGATCCGTCCGTAGTGTTGCTGCACGCAGACATACAAACACATCTGATCAAATGCACAGTCTCTAATATTATTAATATACCAGTCTCTAAAGTAATACTTTGATGAGCATGCAGGTTCAATTTTTTGTTGATAATGTCTGTTTATACAGTATGTTTGCAGTTCACACAGCATCATAATTCATGTGTCAGACCTGTTTGAGTCTTTAGTACGGTTACGTTCGGGGTTTCAATCGCATAACCAAACTCACACCCGTAAATTTTCAGGACTCGCAGCCACTTTCCCAGAAAACCCGCAATGTGTGAGCAACTAGTTAGTGGCTAAGTTTAAAAAGACATTTTGGTAACAACTTGACAATAAGGTTTCATTTGTTCAGATTTGTCAACTACTGTACATTAGTTAATCACTATAACAAGTGATCAGCTGACGTAACTTTAAAAAAAAGTGCGTAAAACCTTTGCCTTAAAATTATTAAGTAATAAACCTCACGAGTAATTGAAAATAATACGTTATGTGAACTTTACAATTCCATATAACTTGCATGAAGTTCATCTCATGTGCCTACATGCACCAATTTGTCGACGTCTGTGTTGGGCTGTTTTGTATTATTCTCTCTTTTGTATTGTATATGTGTGCCACTGATTTCTTACCTTGTATGTTTTGTTAATTTGCAATAAAAAATAAAATAATGGTTTCCTCCATTTTTTTTTTGATTGATCATTAACTAATGCAATGTTAAAATCTGAAGTTGTATCTGTTAATATTGTTTAATTGACCTGAGCTGACATGAACAACGAAGAGGATTTTTTAATTAACATTTACTAAGATTAATCAATACTATAACAAATGATTATTAATTGTCCAACATTGTTTTTTACGGAGGCGTAGTGCATTCACTTGAAGAAAAAAAAAAATCTACTCTGTTTTTCTGAATTAACGAGTTAATTTTTCATGAAAAAAAAAAATTGCTCTGTTTTTCTGAATTAATGAGTTAATTTTTCATGAGAAAAAAAGTTTTTGCTCTGTTTTTCTGAATTAACGAGTTAATTTTTCATGAGAAAAAAAAATTGCTCTGTTTTCCTGAATTAATGAGTTAATTTTTCATGAGAAAAAAAGTTTTTGCTCTGTTTTTCTGAATTAATGAGTTAATTTTTCATGGAAATTTTTTTTTGCTCTGTTTTTCTGAATTAATGAGTTATTTTTTCATAAGAAAAAAAATATTTTGCTCTGTTTTTCTGAATTAATGAGTTAATTTTTCATGAGAATTTTTTTTGCTCTGTTTTTCTGAATTAACGAGTTAATTTTTCATGAGAAATTTTTTTTGCTCTGTTTTTCTTAATTAAGGAGTTCATTTTTCATGGATTTTTTTTTTGCTCTGTTTTTCTGAAATTAACTCGTTTTTCAGTTAACTTTTTTGTCACGAAAAATTAACTCATTAATTCAGAAAAACAGAGCAAAAATTTTTTTCTCATGAAAAATTAACTCATTAATTCAGAAAAACAGAGCAAAAACTTTTTTTTCTCATGAAAAATTAACTCATTAATTCAGAAAAACAGAGCAAAAAATTTTTTCTCATGAAAAATTAACTCATTAATTCAGAAAAACAGAGCAAAAAACTTTTTTTTTCTCATGAAAAATTAACTCATTAATTCAGAAAAACAGAGCAAAAAAAATTTCCCATGAAAAATTAACTCGTTAATTCAGAAAAACAGAGCAAAAAAAAAAATTCCCATGAAAAATTAACTCGTTAATTCAGAAAAACAGAGCAAAAAAAAATTTCCCATGAAAAATTAACTCGTTAATTCAGAAAAACAGAGCAAAAAAAAATTTTCTCATGAAAAATTAACTCATTAATTCAGAAAAACAGAGCAATTTTTTTTCTAATGAAAAATTAACTCGTTAATTCAGAAAAACAGAGTAGATTTTTTTTTTCTTCAAGTGAATGCAATACGCCTCCGTAGTTTTTTTAAGACACAAACTGTGTAAAACTAAACTGCATTAAAGCTGAAATACAATAGATGTCATTTTAGCTCAAACTTTTACGCCAATCTGCAGTCGGGCTGAATTGATAATAGTTGCAACCAGAGCCAATATGCAGATTTTGACAGATTTCACAGGACACATGTCTGATATTTTGTGCTGACTTTAGTGGGGAATCTGTTTTTAGAATTTAAAAGTTGTTAAGTATATTCCCACCATTAGTGATGCAGAAATGAACACAACTGATCTGAAAATTTTGTAAGATCTTAGATATTTATTGTAACAATCACCCATTTCGCATCAAAAAAAAAAAAAATAACTAGGAAGGTTGTGCACTTTACATAATATATTCACATTTACGTAGTTTACTTATAATAATTGTGTTTTTGATATGAAATGTTTTTTTTCTATTAAGGTGTATGTAATTATGTCTCAACTTAACAGTACAAAATCCTAACGTGTTGTCTAAACACAAACCATTTATGTTAAGTAAAAAATTCTTACATCCAGAGGGTGACAGTATAGTGAGAGTCAACTGCCATTTTGCCCGAACTTAATTTGATTGTGTTCAATCTGCTTAAATATGTGTACAATTTTAGTTTACTTAATCCGTTTGTATTTGCTTACATGATTGACTTGTGTTGCATTAATTGAAACTGGGCGGTGCTTGTAAATTCCCAGCATGCTTTGCATATGGTTGAATTAAGAGAGAATACATGTTAAAATGAAGGGCTATTTTTTGTGTTTTTAAGGAAATAAGAAAAGGGTAAGACTTGATAGTGCGTAATTGTGTTTAATGTTAAACTACATTGCAATTATTGGACCATTTTAATTACAGTGTGTTACCATTGTGGAGAAGAGTGAAGCATTTGGTTAGGCTCAAGACTGATTCAGCTGTATTTACACTATATTTACATCTGCTTTGGCAGATGAAGCAACTATTATCTAGCTTAAAAGTACTATTAATAGCTAGAAGAGGACTATAGTCCAGAAATTGATTCTGTGTGACACTAAAATAAATTATATAGCATTGAATATTTGAATTTGAATACCTGAATCATAAAAGGTACCCTTTTTAAATTCACTGACACTATTTAATTAGGCTGTGCCCAACCATAGTAAAGAAGTTGAATCAACCTTAATGAATTAAGTTGACCCAACGTAAGTACATTCAATTGGAATAACATAATTGCATAATGCTGAAATAAAGCAAGTTAATCATGTGGAAATCCTTTCCATGATTTTTTTTTTTAATTTTTCATTCAAAGAGTTATTTTTTTGAGTGCACATACCATGTTGATTTGCGTGGGGTCACGTGACAGACATTCGCTGGCGTTCTTCTGCTTGCTATACTGTCCGTCTGCATCACACTCCAGATACACGAGCCCATGTCGAACTGACACACAAACACATTCACAGATGGAGTGGTCACACAGGGCGCATATGAGAATACTCCATAAGGAGAAATGTGTTAAAATACTGGAAGAAGATGAGCTAAGCCAAAAGAAGTGCGTTATGTAAACTGCATCAAAAAATAATACATTTTTACAGTCTTTCAATCATTGAACAGTCATATTTAATGTCAAGCTTGAACAAGTGTAACTTGATCTTAAATTTGATTTATGCTTTTTGAAACCTGAAAACAATCCTTTGTAAACTACCCCCTTTTTAGCAATTGTTGCAATGTAAATAATAGTCCTAAAATAAATAAATGTAAATGTTATATTCACAGTACCTTCCTTGTGCCAGGGCAGGTACCAGGGACAAGCCACACTCACTGTAGTATTGGGCAGAGCGTCCGGCCAGCAGGCGTACTTATCAAACGTTCGGTTGCACACGACACCTGGAAAACAACCATTGATGTTAAAGTCTAATATACAGGATCTGTATGTGACATGAGTCCTAATCTGAGGGCTCAGCAGTGTTTTATTCAGAGAGTTTTATCACTGCTGAACTCGCACACCAACTGTGACTCAAGCCACAACTTATGGAAGGACCATAACAAATCACCTGTCATCGACGGTTCTCGGCTGATATTTCGAAAACATTCATCTCGGTACATCATCCATCTTGCCATCAAAGTTTTGAGGGACACAGCAGATGACACCTGTAAGATCCAATTAGTGAATTTATTTTTTAAAGAAATTAGCTAGCAGAATTTCAAGGCTGTACTTTGTGATAAAGTGATGGTGAAGCTTTTGTGTTGTGTTGGTAAAATTAACCTTAAAACACAGTAACTGCTGATCATTAATGAACCTCTGTGATTTTATAGTATTTATTTAATTTCCTCACATGAATATGCTGAATTAATGCCCAATCTAATCTTTAGTGAGTTGCATAACACTCAGACTCTTAGCCAACTTAATAAGGGCTGAGAGGTGTGTTGCATTTCTGTTTGTTTTCTGCTTTTTAATATATAAATGTTACTATTATGGTAAATGTTATATAAATCGCACATTTTTTCACAAATTTTTGGAAATTACCACCACAAAATCAGTCATTTTGATCGCAAAAATTGTGAAATCCTGGAGGGACTGGTTATACAAAATGTTTACACAAAATTAATTATCCAAAAAGGTAGGTGCAGCACACAAATGAAAAAAGATCACACTTGTGAATAAAAAGTGTCCTTAAGTGTGTTAAATGTGCGCTTCTTAAAAGTATTGCCCGGGCTCTGGTTTGATCAGCAGCCTTTCTGTTGTGTTTGATTTGTGCCTTAGGCTATGTTTACACGGAAACGATTCTGAAGTGGCGTTGCGTTATCACTTTTTATTCTGCATTTAGACGAGCGTTTTGGGTGAAATTCAATGTAGTGTGCACTCCAGGCAGCTAGGTGGCAATGTAGAGCACTGCCACACAACAATACCAAGTCCGCGCGCCAGCGTACAACCTTCACTGTCAAGCAGACTTTTGCGTTTTTACCCTTTACACGGGAACGCAGAGTGTTTTTAAGATTGTCGTGTAAACGAAAGGCACATCAGATAAAATATTTTTACGTTTTCACCCGCGAGCGTTCTCGTGTAAACAGGGCCTTAGTTGTCAGTTACTCTCACTCTACCATCACAGCAGCACCTCACACACGCACACACACACACACACACACACACACACACACACACACACACACACACACACACACACACACACACACCTGTCTCCCATTTTGCATTGATTTTCTCCACTACTCATGATTCTCTGTCAGTGTGTCTTGGTTTCGGTCTTGTTCTAGTCGTGCCTAGTAGGGCTGGGTAATAAATATCGATTTCTCGATATTAATCAATTCTCATTTTTACGAACCGATATTGATTCTTAAATCTCAAGAATCAATTAGTCATCCTGTTTCATTTGAATGAATGGATCATTGTATCGCGGCTGCATGCATCCAAAAAAAAAAAATCGCAATAATCTTTGTCCTTTGTTACTATTAATATGAAACAAAGTTTCAATTTTCAAATTACGTCCATTTTTTTTTAGAAATTCAAAAACATAAATAGCGTTTTGGCGCTGTGGCGTGAGATCACTCTGGCGCAGCTCAAGAGAAGCAGCAGCGCTGATCTCTCTTCCGGGTTAATAATACCAGTCACAGCACGAAATAAACATGAATGAGCATCTGAAAGTGTGTTAAAAGATAGAGTACAACTTATCCAAATCTGTATCATGTCACATTGATTCGCTCAATCAGCGTTTCAACCGTGGAAAGACGTCAGTTAAACAGCTTGTAATCAATGTCATGTATCGTCATATTTACCTCAGGAAACCCACAAACGCGTTAGTCAGCTAGAAAAAATAACTCTACAGAGGAGCATTTTGCTAAATATATACATATGCATTATAATCTTAATTTATTGTTCTTCAATATTTAATGCATATTTGAATAAATCTGGCAAGTTTCTGGCATGTTTATATTTCATATAATCTTCTTATTATAAAAATAAATAAAATTGTAATTAAGTGTTTGTATAGCTACAAAACAGTTCATTATTTATTACCTTCATATTAGGCTAATGAAGTCTATAGGCTACAACTAGACTCCCATAGTTTACAGCATTTAAGAGATTTGATTCCCTTGAGAAAAATTGCCATTTATTGTAACTGATATCCAAAATAATCGATATTGAATCGAATCGTAATCGAAATCGAATTGCAAGCTTGTGAATCGAAATCGAATCGAATTGTGAAATTTGTCTCAATACCCAGCCCTAGTACCTAGTTTAAATGCATTGTCTGTTTATTTAATCTTGTTTTTTCTTCTGATTTGCCTAGTCCCTGTACTCAATCCTGTTTCGGCTCGCTCATCTTCTGCTCTTGTTTTGGATTATTTCCTTGGCTCTACCCCCGGGGCTGTGGATCTGAGAGAATAGAAAGAGGAGGGGGAATAATCTCTGACCTGGATGCAGGAGGAGAAACTGAGTAGGGTCAGAAGGAGGAATACTTGTGACATCCCTTAGTCCTGCTGCTGCTGGCACTGGGAGGGGAGCCGAGGGTCCAAAGGGATACGCTCACCTCATAGGAAGGCTTCAGCTGACACCACACAACCTAAACCACAGACAGACAGAGATCAGCATGTTATCAAACAGCAAACCATGATCTGTGATATATACAACATTTAGTCAATTAAAAATTGTGATTTTAAAAATACATCATAAAGCAGAAAACTAGTGTACAGACTATAAGTGAAAAATAAGGGTACGTAAACACGACAACGATGTGCTAAAAAGAGAAAAGGTTTTCCTTTGTGTTTTTCACATAAATACGATACACTAAGGATCCGCGAAATTGACTGAAAACGCTGTATTATTCATGCCAGGCCAGTAGGTGGCGGTGTGACTTTGTAAAGAAACACTACGCATCTCTAGCTTGCACACATAAGCGTCCCAATTCGCTTACTTATACTACGCCCTAAAAGTATGTACTCTTTTTGTGAAGAAAGATCCTCCATGTCTGTAGTTTCTTAACACTTTTTACTCGTGTTTGTAGTTCTAAAGGAATCATCGTCCAACACGCGATGAGTTGTGGGCAATATCAGCCGTTACAGTGTGTATCGATCGGAAATAGTAGTACATCTGGGTCTCTTTGGAACACTCATGTCAACATACTACGATTTGGGACGTGCTAGTTCTATTTTCGAATACTATTTAGGACGGATAGTATACGAATTGGGATGCAGCTATGATGTCACCACTTTCACAAATTTGTATTTTTGTACTTGACACAGACTAAGAGACGAAGAACGGCCAAAACGCATACAGTTTTTCAGTTTTTAGTAGAAAACAGTTTCAGAAATGTGATGTATATTTTTACAGGATATGTGTATATTTTTTATGAAATGAAGTGATGAATATAGAAAGCTAACAATATAAAATGGTCATAAAACAACATGATATTTTGCAAATTTTCCCCATCCCTGCTCCCAAAACAAGACTGGGAACCAGAACTAATTTTGGCTCTTGAGTAATAATGCGAGAAGTGTGGGCCTCATTGGCTCCCTACTTATTTCACTGTTTGCTAAATGTAAGCAATCAGGATAGCATACGGGACAAAGAACGTTTGCAGAGCAATTAAGACATGGACTACTGGTCGACAGTATAAAAACAACAGGCTCATTATCCCAGAGTGAAGAAGCCTCTGGGAAAAGGAAGGTCACAGACTGTTGACCATGTCACTGTCTTTGCTCCGAGCTCTTGCTCGCGTGATGAAGCAGATAGTTGTGAATAGGATACACTAGCACTTACACTGCATCCAGCTCAATTACTTGTGTTATTTAGAGAGAGGTGATGTTAGAACTGAACATGATGGTAACCGATATGATCACAGTACAGCTGCCTACATACATAGGCTGCAAAATAAATGGATAGTTCACCCAAAAATGATAATTCTGTCATCATTCACTCAACCTCACGTGGTTTCAAACCTGTATGACTTTCTTTCTTCTGTGGAATACAAAATAATACACTTGTAACCAAACTGTTCTGGTCACCACTGACTTTGTCTTGACAAAAAACAGCATATCCTATTTTTTGTTTCCCCGAAGGAAAAAAACATGTTTGCAGCTACATGAGGGTGATAACAGTTTTTTTTTTCTTTTTAATGCATCATAGGCAAGATAACAGTATGATGCAATCCTAGAATGTACTGCAATGAGCTCAGTTTAAAGAAATTAGATGTTGACAATAACATACTAGTACTCTTTTTGAGTCGTGTCCTAGTATGCTATTCCAAATCCATAGTGTACATACAAAGACAACTCAAAAAATGGTTTAACACAAATGTAAATCGAATTACAATATAACAGTTTTACTAAATATTCAATTGCACTGTTTATTTGCAGACTGTTACTTTAGCAACATGCTAAGAGCAAACTACTGAAATCAGTTGGGTTTTCACATACTACTTGTGTGATACTCTGTACAAGTATGATGCTGCAGTTGTAGTAAACAGCAAGGTACTGTAGCTTGATGTTGGCAACCCAAAGTGTGACAGTTACTCACCCGGTTACTGATCCACCACTTCAGCTGTAGTCGGAGAACAGAACGAAATCTGAAACGTTTCTGCAAAAAACACCTTTACCATGGAAACATTTTTGGCTAAAACGTTTCAAATTCCATTCTGTTCCAGTCTGGGCAGGTTGGGACAAGGCATGTCACTGAAATGATCTGTATACCTTATTATGGTGAATACACAAAAATACCAAACAGCAACACCAGCCGATAGTTCCGGAAAAAGATTGAATAAAAAATTACATCAATTTAACATTTTTTTTTTTTTTAAATTGCATCCGATGGCTGCTACTCTGCTATCAGATGACACCTTCTGGAAATACATACTGTGATATACTGTCAAATCGGCCAATAATATACCACAACCTTACAACCATCTAATCAATTCCCCATGGATAAAATCAAGTACTGCCCTACATTTTTTCTTGTTTGAGAAGCTGTTTCTCTTGGATATACATCACAATAGGGAAGAGAAAAATCTGTTGTGTTCATGAGAATAATTGCACATTGTTGACTACTATTTTGAATAGTTGTGTAATGACGTAATGTGTGTGATAATGGAAGTGACCAAGATGGATGAAGTTTACTACTCCGATCCTATGCTATTGTTTAATACATCCTGACACCATCCCAATTACATGTTGATTTCAGAGTTTTCAGGTTTAAGACCTTAATAACACTGTGCATTCATGGTAACCATGCTGCTACAGATTCAGTATCATTATTTAACTTCACGCTAAGTATAACATGTTGTGGTTATTAAAAACAGCAGTTAAGGTTCATTGAGAGGTATAGAACAATTAGAGTGACACATGCCCGAAGCATTTCATCCGCACACCTCACCCACCGCTGGACGCTCAGGATGGTCTGTCAGTGAAATGAGCTTCCGCAACATGACACAGAACAGAAACAATGTTTCTGAGGATTCTGCTATTACAATCCTTATCTGAATGCTATGGTTTTGATGATGAGCATACAGATCAAGGGCCAAAAGACTGAATCAGTGTGAAATTAGTTTCTGGTCTTGCATCCTAAGTGATCGCATCAAAAAATAGTATTTTAGGCTTTCGTTAAAAAATACCCAAACATCCTTTTATATACGTATATACTGTATAATTTTATTTATTTTTTGCAGTGTAAGATAACACTATCTGTCACTCAGCTCAATGGTTCAATGTGGTGTCGATGACTGACACTAGGGGTCGCATTCTGACAGTCTGACCTCTGACACTTCGAGAAAAGGGCCAATGAGAATTGGTGAGTAAAATTTTCTCAAGGGAACCTCCTCATTCAACCCCTGACCTACGTTTTTACTTCGGTATTGAGCATTGAACCGGCAACCTTTGGGTTACATGTCTGACTTCGAACCATTAGGCCACAACTGACCACAAATTTGCACACAATTTCATCCCGGTTCTTCTGTGATGCACGCGGATAAGGCGGCTAAAGCTGAGGGTGATACAAATGCAACAGGAGTGTTTCCGCCAGGTCAATCCCCATCGGCCTCCTGTTTGCTCCTTGTATTGCATGCTCTGCCTGATGGAGTCCCCAAATTACGTTGCTTTACTTCACATGGTGCACCTGATTTCTCACTTGGGGCTCCAGATTAGGACAATAGCACCATCAGAGGGTGGGCTTATTGCCTTTTGATGCTGACGACTCGGGTGGAGACCCACCCTAGGGTGTGGTAACTTAGTCTGAGTCCGATGAAGAGTTGGCAGCCATACTTGCCCTGGCCATCGAAAACATGGAGCTGGAGAGAGATCCTCCATCCTGTCCCGAAAATTCATGGCTCCCCTAGGATGTTTTGGTATGTGGGCTCGGAACGTGACTCACAGTCATGCTTTTCTTCCGGGAAGTGTCCAAAAAACTGAGTTATGGAGGGCAATTTTCACTGCCCAATCCTACTTCACAAGCTCTAGTTCTGAGCCGGGATTGATGCAGGAACTATGCTTGGCAACTTTATTCTCAGCCAGAGCTCTTGCTCTTTGCAACAGCCCCTCTCTGGTGAATCCCCCTGAGGAAGGACTTTCTTTGTCAGGGATAGGGCACAATCTGGCACCTACACCTCTGGAACCTTCATGTCTGGCATCTGGACAGGATGCGAAAGAGTGGGCTATCACTAGCGGTTATCACTCAGGCTAGAGTCCCCCCTACGAGGTGTGTCTACGACTTGAAGGAGTCTGTTTCCCCACGAAGAACCACATATGCGCAGCCCTTTCCTGCAAAAGAGATTGGAAATGTGCCTTGAGTTCTGTCAGAATACTCACACGTGATCCTGAGACCCCAGCCAGGCTACATGCAAATTGCCCACTACCCTTTTAGGGACCAAGTGGTGAGCTTGCAAGCACTGCCTCAGGATGAGGCAGACTCAGCTGTCATTGCTGTGTCCAGTATGCACCCAGCGTGCTTACCTTGGGCCACACGCAGAGATTCAAAGTTCTGAGCAGTTCCTTGTCTGTTTTGGGGGACAGCTAAAGGGGAAGGCTGTCTCCAAACAGAGGATGACTAATTGGATCATTGCCTTTGCATACCAGGCCCAAGGCGTGATGTGCCTCTTAAGAGTGCATCTACATTCCACAAGAAGGGTTGCATTCTTCTGGGCTCAAACATTAGTTATGCACAATGGGCCGGATGCACTACCACCTTTCCCCTACCTGTGGTCATTATGTGCACTTTTATGTCCATGTGACTTCCCTGGACTGACAAACCCTGGATTTTTTCCCCCTCAGCAGTTGAATCTAGAGGTAGAGGAATATGGCGCCAGGTCCAGTACTCATGATGCATGCCCTTTTTCTGGACAGCACTAATTCTGGTCTCCAAAGCTGTGAGCTTATATTTTTTAAACAGAATGAGAGAAAAGGCAAAAAAGACCAGCTGAAATGACCTATTCCCATGGTAAAGACTGTCCTCTCTGTCCTCACGTGGTACAAAGGACTATGCGGCTTATATGGGGCCTTGGGTAGGCCATCATGTTGTGAGTGAGCTTGTTACCCAGCAAGCAGGGCTTGCCGAAATCCTTTTAACACGGTTTAGCTATTGCAGTTACTACTGTAACCTTTGTTCCCTGATGGAAGGAACAAATCGTGATGTTCCTCCTGAACTGCCCGCTGAAATGGCCAGAGACACTGTCATAGCTCTTCAGAACAAACCTGAATGAGTGATGCATGCTATCTCCCTTTTATACCCATATGCTCAGGGGAGTTACCATAAAGAGGCTCTCCAGTGTGCATGTTTTTACTCGCAGACGTCTGACCTCGACGGACTTAACATAGGACATGAACCTGAGAAGAGTTCCACATCAAAGAAGGCAGAGCCTCAGAGCCACACCTACCTATAATGTAACTGACATAGACCAATGGTAGTTTGAAGGTGTTTACCAGCCAGAGCTAACTTTTCCATAAATTTTACCTTGGAAAGCTGTTTCAAACTCTCGAAATAAACACCAAATGAACTTCGTTTTGGCCTGATTTTGTTCGAGGTGACATCGCTTAATTCTTTGATTTCGCTTAATGTATATCAGGGCCTTTAGAATCACAAAACTTGCTGCAAAACCCCTGAGTCCTGACCAATGGGAAAAATGGTTTGCTGTGTCATTTTTTTACTTTACTTTGATCTTCTAGGTGATTTTACATTTGGTGAAAGCCAAAGCCTGCCTTAAACCCACAAACTATGTTGCAACTCCTGAGGGATGAGCAGTTTTTTCACTAAACTCAGGTTGCATGCACCATTTTCTAAGTTTTACTTATTATTTCAGTAAGTTTTGGGAAAATATGATTTAAATTCTGCAATATTCTGCAATGGTCCATTATACTGGCCATTACAGACAGCTCTCCTCCATACTAAAGCCATTATGCACCCTCTACCCAAAATCTAAATTCTTGTCATCTTGCAGAAATCCATCAGAATGATTAGTTAGGCAGTGTGAGGCCCAATCAAAACTCTTCCAGAGAGAGGCGGACAAAAGTTAAACAGTTGGTCACCCTGGCAGTATATTCATTGACCAAACTAATTGGCTATGGATGTCAAGGTTATGTATAATTATATAAAATGTACACAAAAAGGTGAAACAAGCTTTTTGTCAGACAATTTCTTTCTGGTTTCTTGTTTAAAGATGTCATGAATTGAGAAATCACAGGATTACTCCAGAAATTACTCTGAATTTTTTTTTTTTCATTTTTCACTGTGCAATGAACAGGCTTAGTGCAATATTTTCTTA
The DNA here is from genome assembly GCF_988280905.1 of Pimephales promelas. Taxonomy (NCBI): domain Eukaryota; kingdom Metazoa; phylum Chordata; class Actinopteri; order Cypriniformes; family Leuciscidae; genus Pimephales; species Pimephales promelas. The sequence goes on along the minus strand of NC_142771.1, from coordinate 11,377,808 downwards.
TTAGTGCAATATTCAAATTTGACTACAAATAAATTATTTTGTACTACATGTAATATTGTTTGTTGTATATTTTTTTCAGCACCAGGGGAAACCCTTCCAAATTTTGTTGTGTGTGATTATAATTACCATAAAGATTCTATTCTATTCTATTCTATTCTATTGAACAATATAAATACCTCTGGGGATTACAAGACACAACGTAACAAGTTGTGGAAAAAGAAAGTCAAAGATTATACAGTGCAGACTATATTGGATCTGACAGTAATGGCACAACACTTAAATTTGTTTTAACAGTGTTTAAGGTAACATATGGTAAAGTGTCACCATTGCTTTTGCCTGATACAGATTGTTTGATATGTACTTTTCGAGTACATATCAGTAGTTATACTTTAGCACCACAGTCAAACTGTGAATAGTTGTTTTTTTTGCTGTTCCTTCCTTTGCTTTGGCATTTATGGGTTTAATGTTTGGGGTCCCAGATATGGAAGAAAGCACATAGACAATGCAGCTTTTGTTGTTTTTTTGATCTAAGCCAATTACTGCAACCTGAATAAAAGCGAGATCTTCTGTTTTGTCATTAAAAAATGACAGTACATTCATTCATGATATAGTTTACACAAAACACCACAATTTAACTACTTTAGAAACTCCAAGTACTTAAAATGTGTTTGCCACAACCAAGACTAATAAGACATGTAATACGCATAAATGTTTCACATTGTTGGAAAATGTTTTAGCTATGTTACAAGACATTTTTCAATATTGAACGTTTTCAAAACTATTCCACACATGTAATGGTGGGGACATTGAAAATGATTTTAATATGCAAAACTGTTAGCCAATCATAGCAGTGGGCGTTTCCTTCCAAGTCTTGAATGGGGATTGTTTGAAAGAAAGGGTCAACATTAAGATAAAGAGCTTATTATTTCCAATTCAGGATGTTTTTGAAGTAAAAATCTTGGTAGAACTATAAGTGGACCTATTAAAAATAATATTTAAAAAAAAAAAACATTTAAACCTGCTTTGTTCAGTTTCAATGGAAAACACTGCCCATAGAGGGCTGGAACAACCTGTCACTCACACGAGATTGACCAATGTCCATTCCCCATGGACAAAATCAAGTTTTTTTTTCCGAATTCAAACAGTTATTTCAAATGGATATCTGTCAAAACAGAGATGAGAAGACAATCACAACTTCCGTTAAGCTGACTTTACGGTTGATCCACAAATCTGGCAAGAATTGCCATGATCAACATGTGAAGCAGCAAATCACAGTTCCGATTTGTTGCATGCTGTTAAAGCGATATTAAAATCAGGAAGTGGGTTGGGGAAGCGTGCACCAGAGGCACTTTTTAAATTCATTCCCCACACTGTTGCCTCTGACACCACTAATACCGAGTGACAGATTCAACACCTGAGACCTTGCCTCACGCACACGCTGCAATGTTCTTAGTAGGAGTTTGTTGCGGATGGAGAATATTGCCTAGGGATTAGTACTTGAGTCCTATTAGGCTTAACAAGACTGATTAAAATTTGACAAAGGGATATCTTCAAGCCTACCTAAAGCTGCAACTTTAGCCAACTCTCCTATCATAATCAACATCTTAAGCCAATTTCTGCCAAAACCTGCCCCAGATGCGCTTTTAGCAAATTAGATGAGGCCCCGCTTAAAAGTCGGTTGTGAAAATTGCAAAATAATGACTGGTGACACCATAGGCCATAGGTAATGAGATACTGTATAAAGACAAAACGCCATTAGCAGCATGTGATCTGTATGCATGCAGTCTAGCTTTCTATAATCTGTTATCGTATTTTCTCTCTTTTGAAATAAATCTATTTTCTCTATATATTCTAGTGGGTTGCTATTCAAGCAAATGTATGCAATAATAATGAATGACTGGTTGATAAAATTTAATAACAAGCATTTGACAAGTTTCAAATAATGAAAATGTAGGTGATGTATATGCTATGGTATTATTGTCATGATTCTACCATCTAGGCCTTGTCTTTCTTTAAAGGGACACTCCACCCATTTGCATTAAGCTTTCCATTGTTAGAAACCCAGTTATACTAATGAATGGTCGTGCAACACTCTCTCATTTTCCCCTGAGATGAGAGAAATCTACTATTTACCTTTTTCACTTCCTCCTACAATGACTCAAAAATCGTCATTTTACAGTCATTGTAGGAGCGGGGATTTCTGTAAAGATTACAAGCACTAGATCCCACCCTTTCAAACCCACCCATAGGGGGTTGGGCCTAATGTGCTAACAGACCAATCACAGATCAGTGCCAGTGCGTTTGATTTCACCGGCAGAAACTTTTTGAAAATAAGGACGAAGGTACTGAATACGCAGACAGATGCATTGAGGAGGATTGGGATTACACAATAGTGTCAGCCATCTTTTTTGGAAGCTAAACTAGCAGGCTATTGATCTGTGGAGAAAGCGGAGTAGTAACTTAAGGGGTTACCGTCCTCTTACTTCTTTACTTTACTTTCTGCAGTCGCCATTCATTGTTTACATGCAGAGCTTTTGTTTCAATCTACCTGAATTCATTCTGATTGGTGAATCTGAATGTAGTGTTTACATGAACGGCTAAACGAAATAAAAAAGTTTGGTATTTTTTAAAATGTTTGGTATTTCTGCTACCACAGAATCTGAAAATTCTCGGGACAGCAACATTTGTCTAAAAAAACAATCTTAAAGGATTAGTTCACTTTTGAAAAAACTTTTGCTGATAATTTACTCACCCCCATGTCATCCAAGATGTCCATGTCTTTCTTTCCTCAGTCGAAAAGAAATTTAGGTTTTTGATGAAAACATTCCAGGATTTTTCTCCATATAATGGACTTCAATGGGAACCAAATCAAGGTCCAAAAGACAGTTAATAACAGTTTCAGATGCAGCTTCAAATGTCTTTAAACGATATCAAACGATGAATAAGGGTCTTATCATGCGAAACGATCGGTTATTTCAAAACTTATTCCAAAAATGTAACTTTTATAAGGACAAATGCTAGCCTTGCTCTATTCCGTGAGGCGCGTTTGCAACGTCACGTAATACGTAATTACGTTCAAAAGGTCACGGGCGACGTAGCCGAAAGTACAGAGTCAGTGTTTACAAGTTGAACGCATAGGTTGAACGTGCAAACTAACTCAAACGCCGTTTACAAATAAAGGAATTAAAAGGAAAAACAACGATGTCGGACGATTTTGATTCTGTACTTCCGGCTACGTCGCCCGTGACCTTTTGAACGTAATTACGTATTACGTGACGTTACAAACGCGCCTCAGAGAATATAGCAAGGCTAGCATTTGTCCTTAGAAAAGTTACATTTTTGGAATAAGTTTTGAAATAACAGATCGTTTCGCATGATAAGACCCTTATTCATCGTCTGGTGTCGTTTAAAGACATTTGAAGCTGCATCTGAAACTGTTATTAACACTATCTTTTGGACCTTGAACCATCCGGTTCCCATTGAAGTCCATTATATGGAGAAAAATCCTGGAATGTTTTCATCAAAAACCTAAATTTCTTTTCGACTGAGGAAAGAAAGACATGGACATCTTGGATGACATGGGGGTGAGTAAATTATCAGCAAAAGTTTTTTCAAAAGTGAACTACTCCTTTAACCATTCTATATAATCAGAAACGACCTTAAAACAGGGCTTTAATTGTAAAATACTGCATTTGTCCTTTAAATGTCTTTACTGTCAGTACTATGCTGAATAAAAGTATTAATTTCTTCAAATAAAATCTGAACGGTAGTGTATAATACTAGTAATAGTTCATTTTAAGTAATAACAATAGTTGTCGCTATGTTAAAATTCACTACCGAATTTAATTACAGATATTGTAAATGTCTCTTAACAAACAAAGCAGCAACGCATTGAGCATCCTCTCATAATTTACAAGTGCCACACAATAACGATTGACTATTTGTATTTAAGGGCTCACTTTATTCCTGGCATTTTGCAAAATGGAAACATTGACCGTCATGAAAAAGAAAACAAACCTCTCTGACTGAAGAGCACAATGCTCGTGCCCCTCTGAAGAGCGCAGTGAGAGTTTGGTGGACAGTGTGTATTTACAGCCATGTCATTTTTGCGTCGTCTCGGCCGAGAGACCCAAATCTGAGTGGATCCATCAGTGAAACGTTTAATAGAACAGTGACGGTCAAACAGACTGAGATCTGACATATGCATATGCAAAAGACTGTCCCACTATGCCTTTTTACCCCATTAAACTGGGGTAAGAGAACAAGTGCAGTTCCTCTTCCCCACTGGGACGTCACATTTATTTATTTAGTGCTTTTTACAATACAGATTGTATCAAAGCAGCTTCATAGTGATAACATGAAAGTATTACAACACGGAACAATAATATTGTTGAATATTAAATATCCCCAACTAAGCAAGCCAAAAGCAAGGCAACAGTGGCAAGGAACCAAAACTTGCCACTGTTGACAGTTAGGAGCCGATGAACTGATTAGCAGCTCACAGAGGCTTCAGAGATACCAGTGTCATGAACCAGCATGTTGGCGAGGTTGTATGCCAATGAGGAACACGGTAGGAAATGTCTGAGAGTGCCAGTGTTGCACACTCCTGTCACATCACACCCCAAATGCTGTCACTTGATGGAAGTTCAGATTAACGTCACTGCCTTTGTGCCCGTATCAGCAGAGATACTCACTGACTACCGCTGACTCCATCTGCAACTCTACCACACCATTTCCATCAACACCATGTCTGATATGCCACAGATGAGACTCAGTGGGTCTGTTTCAAAACCAACTGAGCTGACTACATAGGCAGCATCCCACATCAACGAACTGGTTTGGAACACTACATAGGAAGCAACTCTTTGTGTCACAAAAATACCACTTTCTTTCACATAGATATTGACTGAAAATTTCAATTTTAATAAGAATTAATAAGTATTTAGGATTGAAAATATTCTCACTTCATCCACCATATTGGTTACAAATTATTTTTTGTTTAATGTTGTCACGGAGCTGAGTAGGTCTGATTTCATTGGATCGTAATGCAGCTTGACACAATTGATCATGCCATTCCTATTGAAAAACTTAAACAGGCCATTGGTATTAAAGGGATACTCCACTTTTTTTCTGGAAATAGGCTCATTTTACAACCCCCCCAGAGTTAAACAGTTGAGTTTTACCGTTTTCGAATCCATTCAGACGATTTTTTTGATATTTAGAAGAATATCAGTAACCAGACAGTTTCTGGTCTCATTGACTTCCATAGTATATTTCTTTTTCCTACTATGGAAGTCAATGAGACCAGAAACTGTCTGGTTCCTGATATTCTTCTAAATATCATAAAATCAGCTGAATTGATTCGAAAACAGTAAAACTCAACTGTTTAACTCTGGGGGAGTTGTAAAATGAGCCTATTTCCAAAAAAAAAAGTTGAGTATCCCTTTAATGGTGTTGCCCTTTGGTGGTGTCCCACAAGGTTCTATACTGGGACCATGATTATTTGCTTTATTTAATATACGCCTCAGTTACATTTTTCAAAAACATGGCATCTCGTATCACTGCTATGTGGATGATACCACAATGTGCCTTCCAAGTCAAGGGAGGATGCCACTTTAAATTCTCTTTTTGATTGTCCTTAGAATGTTAAAATAGTTGTCCAAAAAAAAAACGTACCTTACTTTTGGCACAGCCTTTTGCTTCCGCAGTGCGTTTATGATGCTAAATGCTTTCTATGTAGGCAGCACACTAGGTTTTGGAACTGAATCTGAATGTATGCTCTTCATTCATTCCCTTTCTTCCACTATCTCATGCTATCTTTACAGATCTCTGAGTTTGTAGTGGGCAAGCAGTCACATGTATGATTGCTTCATGCTGAAACGACTTCAGCGGTGAAAAGCATGCCTTGCTTAAAAAACACACAAAAATAAATGTTTATATGATTCATCGCTTATGTTAGCTTGAGCATCAATTGCGAACACTTTTACAACAGAAGGCAATATTGTTATACGCCTACACAACTGCTTTAGCTTGAAAACAGCTCAGGCTAAAGCAGTTGTGTAGGTGGATTACAATGTAGGTTTCTGTTTTAATAAAAGGGTTTTCAAAACCACTAGTATTAAACTCATCCTGGAGCGATTGAGCTACAAACGTAATCATGCAGGCTGTTGAGAAGAGGTGTGCTCTTTATAAATGACATAACTAAAGATTTTTGAAAATCTTTGAATATCATCTGTTTACTTTTTTTAGCCAGTAGCCCAAGATCACTCTAGCAGCATGATCATTTGGACCAGCATCTCATTCATATCACTTTATAAAAATAAAAATATATAGTTATTCCTGTATAACCTCCTGAACCTCCCAGTAAGGTTGCTGTACATTACTAAAAGAAAAGCATTAGTAATGAATGATGGCATTCCCTTGTGAAAAAGAAGTACACTTTAGATTAGAATACACTTTAGCAAAAGAGAATATTACCGATATAACGTAGGAATATTCTTAAGTGCGGGCTGAATGCAATGTTTGTTTAGTATATTGTAATATCATTGTTGTAATACAATTGTCATATCAAATAACACATTTCCGTTTAAATTATAATCAAGTACTTACATGTTAGTCGACACATCAAAATAAGAGTACTTATTTAAAGAACAACAAAAGATTATTAAAACATAAAGCTTTAAACTTTTAATTTTGCATTATTACGATGTGCACTTAAAAGTGAACTTAAGTCTGTTAAACAAAAAGTACACTTAGGTGGTATTTTATGTTTTATGTTATGTTTTACTTAACATAACATGTTATACTTTTAAGATTTGAAGTCCAATCCAAAAGAAATAAGCATGCAAAAAAAATGTATTTCTTTGTGAAATAAATTTGTGAATCAAAGTGGTTGGTACAGTATGTGTGCAAATGGATGGTGAGTGAGAGAATGTTTTATTTTACATGACCGTGTTTTTATTTTGTGTAATAACTCACAACAGTAATTGTATCAATGTTGCTGTAGGTTCTGCATATTCATTTCAGCAGCCCTGCTGTAAGTTCTCATAAAACCTGTATCAGTCAATGTGTCATTTAGTTACCCATACTATTAATTCAGTGCTTTTTTTGATGGATGAACAATTAATTTCTTTCCAAACAGCAAACCTATGCCTTTGAACTGTGTAGATAACATTATTTTCTTCAATGGACAGACTATTTATATAGACAGGTATATTATATAGCTGTTCACATGGATAATGACTGAAAGAAAAAAAAAGTCCTATTAGGTTTTCAATCACTGCACCTGAACAACAACCAATTTACTGGGTGAGTGAACTTGCTTATAGATGCATTGCTTTTGTGTGTGTGTGCATGTGTGGTGTGTGTCCACATGAATAGTAAAACTTTAAATCACCTACATGTTTGTGAGCAGAAGTCCAGATAAGAAAAATGGCTCAATAAACATTCAAAATAATTTCTTAATGAAAATGTAAAATGCAGAAAAGCCACTGTGATGTATGGGATAAAAAAAAAAAAAAAAAACACTTTCTATGAATTGCATGCTTATAATGAATTATAGCTCACTTTATACTTATTTATAAGCATTACTATTCTATAAATATATTTCCTGCATTTATAAGAACAGTTTTTACATTTTTTTTAATGTGCTCATAATCCATTATTCACAGATTTTTAAATGATATATATAAAAATAAAATAGTTCCAGAGATACTTGTTTGCTCTTCCAATTAGTTAACAATTATGTATTTAATGGCTAATGTTTGCATTAGAGGTCATGAATAATATTGATTTGTTAAAATGATTTCTCCTCAGACATATGCATGGTATTGCCTATAGCAGGTAATAGCAATTATACTTCAAAATATATTTTTGCATTGTTTTGCAAGTATGTTAAATTAAAAAATGCAACTGTTTCCATGAATGATTTCTGTGTTTCCCCCCATTATTTTATTACAGAAATTACTGTTCACTAAATTTACAAGTACTTAACATTTACTTTTATGTTTTCACTTTACTTAAAGCCATGATGCATTTATAGAGGTTAGTAACTGTATTATTACTCACAATAAGTATTTTTAAGAACACAACATGACTATTAATGGCAATATATTCACTAATTTAAATAAATCTGAATTACTAAAAAGTTTGACTCTAATAATAACATTATAGCAATGCAGATTGCATCTTAAATACATTCATGGAACCGTACATCAATACTAATTAATACTTTTTAATCAGTATTAACTCATTAATACTAATAATAAATCAGTGTATAATGTGTATAAAGTAATTACAAAATTAAAATAAATGCAACTATAACTGTTCTTATAATGCAGTCTTAATGAGTCTTTATACATATATTAAAAGAATAGTAATACTTGATAATAAATTCTGATAAACGGAGTTATAATTCATTATAAGCATGGACTTGTGTTACCAAATATGTTACTATCTCAGTATAAAATAATAAAGGTCAATGTCAAGTCCTCACCAGGGCAGACAAACAAACATGTGTGTGTGTTTGTTACGGTTAAGTGGCTGGTTGATTAATGTGACTGACTGGTGTGTTGGCCTTAACCTCAGAACACCTATAAGGCATCTTCTTGTATATCCTAAAATAGTAATATCAACACTTTAATCCACATCGACAGCCCTGTCAACTCACTGACAACATGCATTGTCTGAATACCATCTGAAGGCATGACATGGATGTGGGTTTTAGAGGGCAGAGGAAACACCATTAAAAATCCCATGAAACTACTTTCCTTAGCCATTAATATTTGACACAACTGAATTAGCTGCTTTTCCACCATCTTGCCGAATGGTTTTCATTGTGGAAACATGCTGTTTCATGCCAATTTGGGTCAGCTGTTCTTTTTTCACTGCACTGCTGACACAAGGGAGGAACACACAGAAAAGTAAAAGTTCCCAGACTAGCTATAAAGTACATTAATTTGGCATAATATGATATAAGAAATATATGGATGTTTAAGGTTTAAGCCTCGCTGATGAAAAGATGTGTAGAAAAATACTGTACAATTGCATCAAAAAATCAAAGTAAAGACGAAATTCAAGATAAACATCAGACAAAATTAAAGCTGCAAGCAACATTGAAAGGGCCCTCGCTATGACTAAATAAATTTTAGCATTTATTTTGTGTTCATAATAATAACATGAAAAATGCTGAGATGTAAAAATACCAAAGTTGTCCAGAAAGTAAAAAAGGCTTGACATCAGGCCACGTAGCTACATGTAAATGGTTTGATGTGAAGGTATGTTCTTGAGATTTGGAGCGCTCTGTCACTTGTCTGCAAGAATCCATTAACAGCCCATTTGCAGCGATTTTCTGGGATTTCTGTCTGTGCCTGCAGATGCTTCACATGGTTTTACCTTTCACATCATCCCATAAGCTGAACATCTGGAAGTTTTTACATGATTTATTTTTGTGAGGCTTTAAATTGAATTCATCTTGTTCATTATTACACTGTAAAAAATATTTTCAAGATTTGTTATCACAACATATTTTCTTTTGTCAAATCAACTTTATAATAATTTATTTAGTTGAGATAACTTATTATTTTGAGTTTCTGATGGTTAAATTAATCTACTTCATTGTATTAACTCACTTTTTCCAGTTCAATCAACTAAAACTTTTAAAACAACCCAGGTTACTTACTTTTTTAAGTTAAACCAACAATATTTTTTTACAGTTTTTATTTTGTCAAATCAACCTAAATAATTTATTTAGTTCAGATAACATATAATTTTGAGTTTCTGATGGTTAAATTAATCTCCTTCATTGTATTAACTCACTTCTTCCAGTTCAATGAACTTAAAATTAAGGCAACCAGGTTACTTACTTTTTTAAGTTAAACCATCAATATTTTTTTACAGTGTATAAATATTTTTAAAGTTTAAAAATAAACGCAAGAATGTCCCTTTAATATTATCATGAACCTATGCTATTCTAAATAGTATTAATTTACTGTATTTTATTTTTATCATAATTTTTATTTTTCATTATTTCTTATTTTTTATTCTAAACTGTTTTAATTATTCTGATTTATTTTGATTATTTTAATTTCTTCTATGTAAAGCACTTTGAATTGCCATTGTGTATGAAATGTGCTATATAAATAAACTTGCCTTGCCTATGCGACTCGTTGTTTCACAGGATACACAGACACTGCCATTATCGAAACTTCAGTACATCTAATTGAGAAACAGAATTAGTTCTGCCAGTGCTCTTTGTGCTTATAGATCTGATAATGTAATGTGCTTGCTAATGCACCAAATGAACGCTATATGCTAAAGAGAGCATTGATTATTCAAAATCTCTATATTTAAAATATATATGTATATATAATTGCATTACCACCAGGCAAACACACAGAGGGTTTGCTTAAGGCTCTTTAGCCCCGGTCATCAATATTTAACATAGCTGCCATTAGCCTCACTTTTTGCGCACAATTGAGTAAAATATGGTTGCATAAAATGTGCATTAAAGAGTCTGACAAAGAGCGAGGAGAACAGATGGGAAAAGAGAGAGGAAGAATAGTGTATAAATGATCATTCATATGTTAAATAGAGAGGTACTTAACCGATCCTCAAGGGAGAATCTGAGATGTTAACTCAGTTCTTCAAAATTACTGACAAATGATGTGAAAATGGCTAATTAAGTTAACATTAAAACTGCTCAAAAGAGGAAGCAGACAACTTAAAGCCACAATGAGAAGTTTCTGCTATGTTTTAAGGGCACATCATAGTCACAATACGGGTTCTGGGAGGAAGAAAGTTCTCTAAAGCTCTCTTAACAATATCCTTCGGAAAAAGCGCAGAGGAGCACACGGTGACACTCAACATTCAGAGCGAGCAGGACTGGACTTACTCAAAGGTTACAGGTCCCCTGTCAAATGCCAGGAGGATTTTCCAGAACCACAGGAAAGGGTAGAACACCGAGTCATGTTTACAGTGGTAGGAAGGCAACAGGGCACGTCCAAATCCAATGATCTACTGAGATACAGTACCTTTAGCTGAGTGATTTTTGAAGGCAGCATAGATGTATCAAGGTAAGTTCCTGGAACAACACTGCAATCAACCCATCAGATTTGAGGGACAAGGTTACAGTTCATGTCAAATTTAGGTTTAGAACCAGGGTTAGGTGCTTCTACATCAGTGTTATTCACCAATAATACCCTCTGATTTAGGGAAATGTTATGGGTAGGGTTAAGTTTAGGACTATATTTTCGGACAGGAATGTTGTTCCAGAAATATGTCTTACTTGGCAAAATCAAGGTTCCTTGTGTAGTGCGAGCATCACTGTGAATCAGATGAACTATCCCTATAAGTTTTCAGAGGCAGCCAAGGGTTGCGCCTTCTTCTGATTTGCCAAATACACAACCAGGACACAAAGCTCCTGTTCCACCACATCCCAAAGATGCTCTACTGGGTTGAGATCTGGTGACTGTGGGGGCCATTTTAGTACAGTGAACTCATTGTCATGTTCAAGAAACCAATTTGAAATGATTCGAGCTTTGTGACATGGTGCATTATCCTGCTGGAAGTAGCCATCAGCGGATGGGGACATGGTGGCCATAAAGGGATGGACATGGTCAGAAACAATGCTCAGGTAGGCCGTGGCATTTAAAGATGCCCAATTGGCACTAAGGGGCCTAAAGTGTGCCAAGAAAGCATCCCCCACACCATTACACCACCACCAGCCTGCACAGTGGTAACAAGGTATGATGGATCCATGTTCTGATTCTGTTTACGCCAAATTCGGACTCTACCATCTGAATGTCTCTACAAAAATCGAGACTCAGGACCACAGGACCACACCCCTAAATGCATTGAAGCAAATGCCATGAGATTGGTTGATTAGATAATTCCATTAATGAGAAATTGAACAGGTGTTCCTAATGTTCCTTTAGAAAAAGTTTTGGTAAAAGTTTGGTAAGTCTTTAAGGTTTTCTAATGTTTTTGAAAGTCTCTTATGTTCACAAGGCTGCATTTACTTGATCAAAAATACAGTAAATCAATAGTATTGTGGAATATTAATATCATTTAATATAACTGCTTTCTTTTTTCAGTCTTCAATGTCACACTATCCTTCAGAAAACATTGTAATATATTGATTTGATGCTCAGTTATTATCAATCCAGCCTGTGACATAAGATACTTCTTTCAAAAACATTAAAAAATTAAAGCTGCAAGCAGCATTTATCGGGGTTCAAGCAGTTAAGGCCTTTAAGCAGAAAAGCATCAAAAGGCATTCAGTTTTATTTAACACACATTTATCCACTGACATAACAGATGGAAAACACCATTTACAGCCAATACTGGTAATTTACGATTGGAAATACATGATTTTAAAGCGTTTTAACAGTCATAGCACCACCTATGGTCCGATCTCCATGAAACTGTGCATGCTTCAATTATTCCAAACCTTTGACGTGTGTATAGGAGTGAAAGAAGTAAACATGTGCAGAATGCCAATAGGATGGCTGTAGTACTGAGAGGAATAAGCAATGTGTCTGTGTTTTTTTCCCCACTGGTCTTCAAAAATCATTCCCCTCTGGTCTCCTTGGATTTAGTGACTTTAATTCAGTCGTACCCTGGACAGAGTGCCAGAAAAAGCCTCTAGCAGTCGATCTGGTAATGAAAACGGAACTAGACCTGCAGCCCAGACAGCTTTTGTGACCTTTTGAGCTCAGCTCAGACTCCCAGGCACCCTGGTTTCTTCACTAAACAGGAGTTGTTCTTCACCTACTGATTACTCAACACAAAACCTTAAATGACTCAGACACATGCTGATCTGAGATCGTTGAATATAAAGTAGAAACACATTGATTCAGAGTGCACCTGTTTGCACCTGCATTCTCTGATTTAAGCAAACGCTTCTGTTCAGGTCACTGTCATTGTATGCATGTTGGTACTTTTACTCTTATATTGACAAGAAATAAGAGACGGCGGGGTGTTTTCACCCAGTGATCCACCATAGAGAGAAAAAATAACAGATTATCAAGCACACAGCTTGATGTCTATATGTTTTCCTGTATCCAGTAGAGAAATCTGCGAGGCTTTGGATTATAAGGGTGAAATCAGATGCTCTCTGGGGTTACCAACAGGACAAGCTTTAAAAACATATTGCACAAGCTAACAGTCTGAGCAGATGGGCTTCAGTGCTAAAGGTGAACCATATTCTGCTGCCAGACCATTAGATGGCGATGACACAGTATAGACTGAACATGTGTATGACGTCATCGTCTTCAGAGATTTGCGTTTTTGTTGTTTACACTGAGACCGTTTTCAGAAACTTGGACTTGAAACCCATTTTCAAAAGTTTGGTTTTCAGGCACCCAAAATGCTGTTGTCGTGTAAACGAACGGCCGAAGCGTGTAAAAAGTTTTACGTTTTTAGTTGAAAAAGAGCGTCAGTCAGTGTTCATACTTTTAACTAAAATTTAATGGACTTTTTTTTATTTTTTACTTTTTTCGCAAATTAAAATTTGTTTTAAAATTTCTTGCAATTGCAAGTTTAGGCTACATTTCACAATTCTTACTTTTTTTTCTCAGAATCGTAATATATAAACTCAGCAATTCTGAGTAGAAGAGTCAATCTTTTTTTTCAATTCTGAGAAAATAATCAGAATTTCGAGATTTAAACTCGCTATAGCAACTTTATATCCCACAATTGCGACTTCATATCACACAATTCTGAGAAAAGTCAGACTTGTGATATCTAAACTCGAAATTGTGAGGAAAAAGTCAGAATTGTGAGATGTAAAATTGCTATTGCGAGAGAAAAAATTGTGAGTTTATATCACATAATTTTGACTTTATAACTCACTATTTCAACTTTATATTAAACAATTCTATGAAAAAAGTTTAAGAAATAAAGTCAGAATTGCGACATAAAAACTCACTATTGAGTAAAAAATATCAGAATTGCCAGAAATTAAGTCAGAATTGTAAGAGAAACTCACTATAAGAAGAAAAAAAAATAAGAATTGCGAATTAATATTCTGACTTTATAACTCGCAATCTCATAAATTATGACTTCTTACTGGTAATGCAACTTTATCTCTCGCAATTCTAAAAAAATATGTTAGAATTGTGAGATAAAAATCGCAATTATCTTTTAGATTAGTTTTATTACGTGGCGGACACAAGCTTGCATAACAGTCTCCTGAGATACTATTTAAGTATTTTAACATTCAAAAAAATGACGCACTTCAGCTTTAAATTTCACACAGAAACAGCAATTCAGATTGAGTAAAGAGTATCACAGTACTGAAGCGCTATCAAATCATTCTAATCACTCAAGGAATGTGCCAGGAAAAGAGGATTTCATGACAATGAATGTACAATAATAGTCACAAGAGGGATGTGTGCAAATGCTTTTCAGCATTAACTGGGTAGGCTATCAGGAAACGGGATTACATTTTGCAGGGTAATGTTTCATCTCCCTCAGAATTTTAATTGAAAAGTGTTTCAAATTTAAAAACATAATACAATATTCCAAACTGCATACTGAATTGCAATGCTAAAAAAAACTCGAGAAATTGGATAATGTGATCATGTACATACTGCAGAGGGTCAGATCACACCTGGTTCAAAGCAGGCAGAGCTGTGAGAATAATGTTCTTTGATTTCTCCACTGCCTTCAACAACATTCAGCCAACACTACTGGGAAGGAAGCTAGAAGTAATGCAGGTTGTTGCCTCTTGCAACACTTGGGCTGTCGCTGGCTGTTAAGTTTGGATGCAGTCTTGGATTATTTAAAATAAAAGTGATATATTACCTTTGGGATCTGAATCTAGGTCCCTGCATTTAGCAGAGGCATTTGTTATGAGGTGGGAGGATAGACGAACCCAAAAGCAGACTGATTGCTCAACACAGAATTTATTCAAGACAAAAAGGGGAAAACAAAGCCCACGAGGGGGCAAAACAAGACTGGGTAACAAACACTAGACTAAAACTGAGGTCAAGACAGGAACAATACTAAGACACGAACAGACTCTGGATTAACAGTTAACTCAAGGGATTACTCACTGCAAACTTCACAAAACAACAAACAGATCTCACAGCAGGTTTCAAACAATGTTTCACAATGAATCGACACAGGACAGCAAACACAAGGGGATTATAAAGGGAACACTAATGACAAAGACAGGTGAAACTGACTAGACAATAATCACAAGACTAGGATAACAAGGGGGCGGGGTAAGTTAACGAGACAACACAAGCACATGGCCCAAACAGGCCATGCGCTTGCACACAAAACATGATTCTGTCATGATCCTGCCTCACAACTAGAGAAAATCAAAGACAAGAAGGAAGAATCATGACAGAACCCCCACCTTAAGGAGCGGCTTCCAGACGCTCCTCAAGGGGACATTAAACACGGGACATGACAGACTGTGACAAAGACACAAACCAACAGTACATAGCAAAAAGTAACAAAGGCATACAAAAATACACAACGACAGGATTGGGGTGAAACATCAAAAACAACATACAAGGCAGAGGAGGTGGAGGAAGCACAGAGTCTTTGAGCGACTGTCCAGGGTGGGTGGGCGGGACAGGGGTCCTGGGACCACAGGGAGTGGACTTAGGATGAGAGGACCGAGCGGGCTTGGGAGGAGTGGTGTGGGACAAGGGAAAAACAGTCCGGGGTTGAGCCATGACAGGGGAGACAGGGGAAACAAACGGAAGTCCAGGGACCGTGGGGACAGGGGGAAACAGAGGAACTGGGGAAACAGTCCGGGACCGGGGTTGAGCGCAGACAGGACTGACCGGGGAAACACACGAGGTCTTGGGAACAGTGGAAGTCACAACAGGGATAGCAACTGGGGGTACAGCGAACGATTGACACGAAGCTGGACTCATGACGGGGGGTGTGGTAGGAGATCGAAGAGGGAGAACTGGGGCAGAGCTCACCGAAGGTGACTCTGATCCCACGATCAACCTCTCCGACTTGGGAGTGGTGTTCTCCGCTGCAGGTTCAGGGACAGCGCCTACAGACATAGGTTCAGGGACAGCACTTACAGACACAGGTTCAGGGACAGCACTTACAGACACAGGTTCAGGGACAGCACTTACAGACACAGGTTCAGGGACAGCGCTTACAGACACAGTGGGCTCGGGACAAGACAGGACAGGCACTTCGAGGATCTTGATCAGACTGGACAAATAGTCAGACAGGGTCTTGGCAGCCAGAGAGATGGGCATCTCCTGACGAGCAGAAACCGACTGCAGAATCTCTCTTGCGGCTAGATCGGCCGCAACTCTCTCCGCAGTGGGCTCTGGGACGGCGCCTGCTGGAGCGGGCTCTGGAAGAGACGGAGACAGAGGACAAGAGGCTCCCTTCTTCCTCCTCTTCTTCCTGGGTCGTGGAGCAGAGGACATAGCCAGGTTTGTGACCGGTTGGGGAAGCACGGCAGAAAGTGTGGTCTCAGTTGAAGAGGACTCCGAAGTAGACTCCCACGACAGCCGTCTCTCTCGCTTGCCACAGAGACTTGCGGGTGCAGCTGATGCGTCGGGAGCCGAAGTGGAGTGAGCCTGGTTCCCCTGCGTAACCACGGCTAAAATGTGACCCTCCGGGATCACTGGCAGCCTGGCAGGTGGTGACAAGCTTGTGGGTGTCCGTGACTCTCTCCGGGATAAGCTATCCACCACAGCTTGAAATGGGCGACGAGTGAGCTCCTCCCGTTCAGTCAACGGAGGTGGAGAGTTGAGACCGGCGATGAAATAGCGAGAAACCAGGACCTCAGGCAGGAAGAATCTCCTTTCTTCAACGACTTGAGCATACTTCTGCAGGGACAACTCATCCTGGGGAGGAAATGGAAGTCTTCCAGCTCTACTATCTGCGATGGCCGACTGCCACCATAATTCCTGGTCAGCCGGTTGTGGTCTATTGGGGAAAGACAAACAGTCTGCTGGGTTCTTCTCTGGTCGGTTCATTCTGTTATGAGGTGGGAGGATAGACGAACCCAAAAGCAGACTGATTGCTCAACACAGAATTTATTCAAGACAAAAAGGGGAAAACAAAGCCCACGAGGGGGCAAAACAAGACTGGGTAACAAACACTAGACTAAAACTGAGGTCAAGACAGGAACAATACTAAGACACGAACAGACTCTGGATTAACAGTTAACTCAAGGGATTACTCACTGCAAACTTCACAAAACAACAAACAGATCTCACGGCAGGTTTCACAACAGGTTTCAAACAATGTTTCACAATGAACCGACACAGGACAGCAAACACAAGGGGATTATAAAGGGAACACTAATGACAAAGACAGGTGAAACTGACTAGACTATAATCACAAGACTAGGATAACAAGGGGGCGGGGTAAGTTAACGAGACAACACAAGCACATGGCCCAAACAGGCCATGCGCTTGCACACAAAACATGATTCTGTCATGATCCTGCCTCACAACTAGAGAAAATCAAAGACAAGAAGGCAGAATCATGACAGCATTATCCAGAGAGTCCCAATCTCCGTCCAAAGTCGCATACTAGTTACTACATTTAGTCTGGAAGTACTTTCTTTATAGTAAACTACAGAAGTACTATTTACTACATTCGCCATGTTAACTCATAACATGACATTGATAACATTCATAACTCCTCTCCCGGTGCCATCAAATGTCCACTTCAGAATCTCAGTGCAAGTATTAGGTAGTTTTCAACCTGGTCTCATAGGAAATATGTACTTACTACTAAATATGTAGTAGTTTAGGTACAGAAACTGCACTAAATTTAGGGTCTATAGGTACGTTATTTTAAAACGGAACATAACTCCAACGTAATAAAACGTTGCCATATTCACGTTCATCTGTTTCGGAAAAAAATAAATAAACACACTTTTATAGTGCCACTCACTGGACATTTTACTTTGAAACTATCGCGAAACATGCACAACACAACGTATTTTGCGTTTTGCTCAGGTATTTAAACCATGCGAAATGGCACTAAGGGGCCTAAAGTGTGCCAAGAAAACATCCCCCACACCATTACACCACCACCACCAGCCTGCACAGTGGTAACAAGGCATTATGGATCCATGTTCTCATTCTGTTTACGCCAAATTCTGACTCTACCATCTGAATGTCTCGATAGAAATCGAGACTCATCAGACCAGGCAACATTTTTCCAGTCTTCAACTGTTCAATTTTGGTGAGCTCTTGCAAATTGTAGCCTCTTTTTCCTATTTGTAGTGGAGATGAGTGGTACCCGGTGGGGTCTTCTGCTGTTGTACCCCATCCGCCTCGAGGTTGTGCGTGTTGTGGCTTCACAAATGCTTTGCTGCATACCTCGGTTGTAACGAGTGGTTATTTCAGCCAAAGTTCAGTCAAACACAATTTCAGTGCCACTCACTGGACATTTTACTTTGAAACTGTCGCGAAACGTGCACAACGCAACGCATTTTGCGTTCTGCAAAAATGTTCCCACAGCTAGGTTTAGTCTAATGAGACCAAGGCTGGTACTTTGTGTCTACTGTTTTAAGAATACTATGAATTTGGACATTTTTTGTCATCTTTAGGCTATTTACTATGGAAAAGGCATTTTCAGATGCAGCACTAGTGTAAGATACATGTTTAGACACGTATACGCATTGCCTGGGAAACAA
The DNA here is from genome assembly GCF_988280905.1 of Pimephales promelas. NCBI lineage: Eukaryota > Metazoa > Chordata > Actinopteri > Cypriniformes > Leuciscidae > Pimephales > Pimephales promelas. The sequence goes on along the minus strand of NC_142771.1, from coordinate 11,359,165 downwards.
ACTGTTCCCATTAATAGAGCCTTGCTCCTGCTTATTTCCTCTGTCTGTATGTAGAGAGTAAAACACTAATCTCACTGCTAGTGAACAGCAACGCTCCCGAGCTGCCAGCAGCCTGTCATTTTTTAAACAGTGCTTGTTTTAAACAAAATACCATAGTAATCCCATGTTTCAGTGTCTAATGATACTGGTCTTCATCAAACACAGAGCCACTTGCCCGGACTGTGACTGTGTTGAGTATGAACAAAGTCCCTTTAAGGAAAATCAGTTCCCAGTGCAGCTTTTTTTTTTCTATCTAGGCAACAAACAGGTAGAGCTCTTAGCTCCTTCAATGCGAAATTAACAAAGATTATTTGAAAAACAAAAAAATTATGGACACAATATGATAGCAAGAACAAGAGATAGCAATCAGTCTGTTTATGTATTTTTAAAATTATGTGATGATGCAAAACAACAGGCCTCATTTTCATTATGCAAAGTACATGAAGTGAAACCTGGGGATGTTCCAGTGAGATTTTCCCATGTGTGCTTGTTATTAATACATCAGAATCAATAATTAATAACATGCAGTCAACAAAAGAAATGATCAGTAGAGCACAACCTTTAATATATTGCACTATGCTGTACTGTATGTCAGGAACAAGAAATGGCTTTTTACTATATACCTTTTACACTCCATATATATTATTTATGGAATAATGGCAGAGCAAGATCAAGGGATGAATACATCAAGTTAATAGCAGGTATAAGGAAATGCTGAGATGACAAGGACCCAAAGAAATCACCCCGACTGACCAGCAGTGGAACGAGACCCAGAAAAAAAGGGAAGATGTAGACAAGCTTGTTAAACACACATACACACATACACCGAGAGAGAGAGAGAGAGAGAGAGAGAGAGAGAGAGAGAGAGAGAGAGAGAGAGAGAGAGAGAGAGAGAGAGAGAGAGAGACAGAGACAGGGAGAGAGACAGAGATTAAGAAATTTAATAATTCACACAACTTTTACAACAAAAATATAATTATGAACACACCTTAAAGCAACAACAGTGATGCGTTGGCAAGGCTTTTGCTCTATTTTATGTTTCCTACTAGTATATATGGCCAATTTTGCTTGTCCCAAAATAACATTCAGCGATTGACATACATACCTCTTGTTTCGACTATATTTAACCCCCAGAATAAAAGAAAAACAGCCCCTCCCCCCCCCAGGAGAGAGAGAGAGAGAGAGAGAGAGAGAGAGAGAGAGAGAGAGAGAGACTTGCTGTAGGTGTTACGTTAAGCACATCTTATTTTCCAGTTAGCCAGGATTTTTTTTTTTTTTTTCTGAAAGAACCTCAGGTCTCTGTGAAAAGAAGAGTGCCTAATTGTACTGAAAAGTACAGTGAAAAGTACTACACATTTAAAGTACAGTGTACTTTAAATCTTTTCAAAGATTATTTCAAAATGAGTGTATTTAAAAACAGTTTCATGGCACATGTTTCTTAATCTTTTAAAAATGCACTTTTTAATAATGTCAAATCAAAAGTTTTAGTTTAAAGTATATTTTAAATCATTGTTTTAATCCTCTGTTGTCATGCTTTAAAGTCATCGACCGGAAGTTGAAGCTGGCCGGGTGCCGCCATCTTGTAGCAGAACTTCACTTGAGTTAGCATTTCCATTGACTCCCATTCATTTTGGCGTCACTTTGACAGCGATTTACCTTTACATCTGAGGCGTTTGACTCCATTTGTCCATTATTTATTTCTAAAGAAACACGACGATGTAAAAAATGCTCCATTACCTTGTAGCTTATGTTATGGCCCTAGATTGCGTCATAACCAAGCGACTCTTTGTCGCACAGTAGAGAGATTACCGTATGGACAGGAGAAGAAGCTCGCACGCAATCGTGGAGGCAAAATGACAAAATAATTAATCAGAATACCTAGCAAAAGCTTCTCCTAGCTCATGGACAGCTCCTACGCACACTCTCCGCCTCTGCAAGTTTCAGAAGGGATTGATTCAGATTTATCATGCCACAGCCACTAGAAGACAGACGGGTTGTTCACGTCACATCAACGTCGTCAAGCTCTGTTTGAGTCAGTTTGAGTCTGCGCGTCAGGAACGGAAGTCCTAAAATATCGCTAAAAATGGGCTTTACTTGTCTCAATTGAGTTCCAATGAGATGGCTCTGTCCACTTCTTATACTGTCTATGTTTAAAGTACACTTTTCGAGTTGTTGATTAACATACTAATGGCGCTTTTCCACTGCATAGTACGGTACGGTTCGGTTCGGTACGGCTCACTTGTGGTGCTTTTCCACTGCATGGTACGGTACAGTACGGTTCGCTTCAGGTCGCTTTAAATGGTACCTGGTCTGTTGAGGTTCCAAGCGTACCGTACCGGTACTAAAATGTGACGTGAAACACTGCAGACCACTGATTGGTCAGACAGAATCGTCACTACCAGCGTCACTACTAGCGTCATTGGATTTGCGACACGAGACACTTTGTTAGCAGTATTTTTGTTTTGCTGCCATCAGCCTCATTTTAAACACATTTTTCCGTCTAGCAGTTAAAAACAACCACATACCGAGAATCAGGAACACCATCCCCTCGATAGTCTCCATTGTTCCTGTGTTGTGGGTTTGAAAATGTGGCGCTTTTAAGATGATGTCATGGCAGTAGAGGCGCGCGCAAATAACGATCAGTCCCACACACTTTGAAGGCAGTGTTGTAGTCGAGACCACCTCACTCGAGTCCGAGTCAAGACCGAGTCCATAGAGAGTCGAGTCCAAGACCAGTGAGGGTTGATTACCTAATTTACTTTTATTTACTTAGAGAAATCTTTTTTTTATTTTACTAAATTTACTTAGAGTTCAAATATGATCAGTTTATGGTAAAAAGGCCACATAGTAGGTGGTGTTAAAAGTAATTTTATTACAATTTGTCATGCGCAGTTGCGCACTAGAAAATCACCAATCACTGGGCGTGTCAATCAATTTAAAGAAATGTTTTATTAACATACATTTAATCATGAAAAATATTTTTAATTAAACTCGAGTGGACTCGGGAATAAGTCCGAGTCCTAAAAAAAAAATGTTCGAGTACGAGTCAATTCCGAGTCCAAATGGACACGAGTCCATGACAAGACCAAGACCATTAAAATATGGTCTCGAGACCGAGTCCGAGACTCGAGTACTACAACACTGTTTGAAGGGGTACTACTGCAGTGGAAACGCAAAGCGAGCCGAACTGTTCCGCGCCGAGTCGAAGCGTACTGAGCCGAACCGTACCGTACTATGCAGTGGAAAAGCGCCTTATAGCACATGCAAAGTACTTTATAATATTTGAACAGTAGTGTTTGGTTTAATTTATTTGACATGTGCATGTTCTAGATGACAAGTCTAATGCGCTATGGTTAGAAGTCAATTACATTTTCTCGGACAGACGTCAGGGCAGTTTTGGACAGCACACAGGGAAAGATGGGCTAGAGGCTCTGTATAGGCACCCCTTGTGCTCCTGAAGTCTTTGTAAAATGACATGTAAAGAGGAGGAACTGTCTGACATGCCCAGAGCTCCGGTCACATTGGCTGGAATATCTAAATTCCCATTTAGATCGTTCACTTCCACTTCTGTGGAATAATACATTTGCTTCCTCTGCTTTTTGTTTCATTTAGTCTTTTCTTTGTAAGGGGTTTCTCCTCTCCTGTCTTTCCCATTTTGTGTTTCCCTGAATCACACTTCCACTTTTTTTAAAGACATGCTCCCATATGCCCTGCCAGATGCTCTCATAAACACACAAACACACACTTATGTAAACCACATCAGATTGCCCGGGGCTCTCGAACTTCCATTCTTATTTTGGGCAGAGAGGAAGGTCTCATTTGTTCCCAAATGTTTGGGAGAGAAGCATAGTTTAGGGTGACACTGCGCCGTGTCTCTCCAATGAAGTTTTCAGAAGCTGGCATACAAGCGCCTCAGAACATAAATAATGGATTTATCAAATTAAGCATCCAGCCATGCAGCTGTACATACCAAGCAATGTTATCTTCCCAGCTATCGTATAATTTATCTCCCTTCAGGACAAACTAGAGCAAAAAGCGATTCAGAATGGAATTTTCCTTTAATGAAGGTAGAGGACTATGGCAGAGCAACTCTTTTAACCTAGGGGTTGTGATCAAGAAATTATTGAAGTATTTTCTGACAAGGTCAGGAAAAACAATACTAAGTTCAAATAACAAGACACAACTAAGGATATAATCATAGGACAAGTGCTTTACGACGCACCTAAATCTGATTGAACCTTGAATTCTTGAAGAGCATTAAGGAATTTAAGAAATAAATGGGGACATCAGGTTAGCTTCTTACCCGCTTAGCTTCCAATGATTGTTTATTTACTGTAAATGTCCCTTTTGGTTATATACACTGAAGCTATGGATCAACGCATAAAGATAGCAACACCAATGTCATAAGTTCAACTCTATGGGAACACAGTTAAAAAGTTTGTGGCCTCACCAAGGTTGCAATTGACCCTTCGCTAAGCCCCACCCTCCCTAGTTACTGTTGCTACGCCTGTCAAGCTTTCACGGCTGGCCCATCTATTATAGTGTGGATGCACCCGGTGTCAGACATTCCCAATGAGATAATTAGTAATTTTCGGCGAACAAGTGAAATATCTGAGAGAGCAAGACAAAAGGGACTACAGTATGCATTTGAGGGATATATTCACAACATTATATGCAACCGATTAGAGAATAATTTCTTAAAAATTGAAGTTAAAGCCTAACGTTATAGTCCCAGCGCAAGCAGCAGCGCCTCATACGCTGACCGTATGGGAAACACAAATTGAGTAACAGCTATGTTCATACACAGCAGGGTATGTGAAAATAATCTTAATAATTATAAATCAAACAGCTTATCAATAAATCGTGTGGAATAACACTAATACCGGGAGAGCCGCGATCGGATTGGGTTACGTTAAGGGGTAACGTTAACGTTAGTAGGACGTCGATTAACAAAATACTGAATTATATTTTAAAGTATGTCAGTGAGCCTTTGTCTTGTTTCTTTAATCGTCTTATTTTACGTTATATCATTATGACCAAAGAACCGTCGATATTTCCAAGCAATACTGTAGGTGTTTTTGTTAAGCATGTCGACATTTACCAGAATGGATCTCGCACATAGATGCTAGATCACGCCAATCATTTCTCCCCATGGCTTTTAGATTTTCTGGAAGGAAAACAATTCCTCTCCCCCGTCCAAACTTTTAGTATACCGGTATCAGATTTGCACAATCCATACGCACAATGCTTCAGCATGTTCCCTCGTTCGAAAGCTTGCCAGACCTCCCGCGCATAGTTACGGTTGCTAAGACATGATTGGCCAGTGGCGGTTTTCGGGCGTGGCTTAGCGAAGGGTCAATTATTTGATCGAAAATACAGTAAAACTGTAATAAAGTGAAATATTGTTACCAGTTAAAATGACTTTTTTCTATTGTGATATATCTTAAAATGTTTTTGTTTTCCATTAGTGGTGGCGACACTTAATTTTCAGCATCATTACAGTCTTCATATTTATTTATTTTAAATGTATAATTCTCTTTATCCTCTTGGCATGGCTGGTTGAGAATGGCTTCAGTTTCTCAAAGACAACAAGCAAGATTGCTGATGGCGAAACTCCAGCCTAGGTGAACCGACCATCCTTCACAAGGATGGATGAGCACGCTTCCACTAAGGGCGACAGTCCAAAGATGGCCAGTCTGACATGAAACGTGAAGAGTGTAAGCTAGTGTGACGGTGAAAGTTGTTTGAATTCATGCTAATTAGCTGGGATGTATTCCAGAGCAAGTCTGGAAAAATATGACAGAGCTAGACAAAGAGTAAGAATGAGAGAAAGCAGAAACGACTGAATGCAATCAACCATTACAAAGTTCTTCACTAATGTATGCAGGAATCTCAGAAATTTGTGAGAGGGTGTGAGAAATGCTGCGCTTATTTTAAGAATACTGGCATGAATTTTTTTAACATTAAAATGAGTTCCCCTAGCCCAGGGGTAGGCAAGTTCAGTCCTAGAGAGCCTAGAGTTTGGCTCAAGGACTGAACTTGCCTACCCCTGCCCTAGCCTGTATATGGTCCACCAGTGGTTCGAAATTTCAATTGGTGTAAACCGAGCTTTGACTATCTTTCTCTGGCTTTGAGAAAATGAAAACTCAGATGGGCTGATCTGGGCTGAAAGGTAACCTCCCAACATTTCACCGACGACTGTTTCCTCAACTTGGGCCAATACAGACCTGGCCTCGATGAACGTCTGAAAATAAATCGATCAAGCTACCAAGCAGCAATTTCTGCAACAATCTTTCTCTCAAAATCGTTCAATACTGTTTATTCATCAGTGAGTCAAGCCAGGGGCATTATAACACCTCTTTAAAATAACAGCGTCATCTGCAGCTCTTAAAATGAAACTCTAGTGTCTTTAGCAGGAGAGAGAAGCAACGTTCACAGAACCAAAAGGGCTTGAATGACATGCGTTTGGCTCTCGATAAAAATATTAGAGGATATAGTTCTCAAAGCACTTGTGGTGTGAACCGCTCTGTTGTTTTGATGCGCTGCTCACTTCTACCTGTAGAAAAGGTGAACTGGTGCTACAATTGTCATTACATCTCGTGGTATCTATTTGAAGACTCCTGACATACTGTCCATAAAAATGACTGAGAAACTAACCTATAATAATTAGAGCCCGACCGATAAAGGATTTTGAAGGCCGATACCGATACAAATATTTGTTGGTTTTAAAATCCGATATTCCGATATATCGGCCGATATTTAAAAAAAAAATTAAAAATTTAGAAACGCGCAACAAAACATTAACAGATTTCCCTAACATTAGTTATTTCAAGTTATTTATGAGTTTTAACTAAAATAATATAATAATGCATAATTTATTGTCACAACAGAACAGAGGAAAATACAAATATTTTAAAGTTCTGATAAATAAAATAATAATTAGTCCCTACATTGCCTTATAAGCTACCTTATAATTAAAATATCAGCTTGCTTATCCCTTTACCTGCAGTTTTTAAATTCTTTCCATCAAGCTACATCAAACCATGGCTGGATCAGCGGGTCGCAGGATGTGTGGCGCGTTATACACGAGTGTCGACAAGGACAGTGTAGAGTGCCCTCTGGTGGACAAACTATACAACTGCAACACTCATGAAATGGTTGAAACGCGTGTTTCGTCCGTTTTTATTTTATTTTTGAAATTTATCGGCCATTATAACTGCCGATACCGATAGTTTGGAAAATGTCTAAAATCGGCCGATAATATCGGCCTGCCGATAAATCAGTCTGGCTCTAATAATAATAATTATTTCTATGGTACATAAATATAATAAAACATGTCTCAGATGTCTTTGATAATTATTGCGCACACACACAAAACATTTGCTTTTCGCCTAAGCCACCACCCAAGCCATCAGATCACAGTGTGTGTCAGGACAGGGTTCTGCTTTAGTCAGTGTTGTAGTCGAGACCACCTCACTCGAGTCAAGACCGAGTCCATAGAGAGTCGAGTCCGAGTCGAGTCCGAGACCAGAGACGGTCAAGTCCGAGTCGAGACCGAGACCAGTGAGGGTTGATTACCTAATTTACTTTTATTTACTTAGAGAAGTCTTTTTTTTTTTTTTTTTTTTTTTACTTAGAGAATTGAATTTTCTTAGAGTTTAAAAAATATGATCAGTTTAGGGTAAAAAGGCCACATAGTACAGTGGGTGGTGTTAAAAGTAATTTTATTACAATTTGTCATGCGCAGTTGCGCACTAGAAAATCACCAATCACTGGGCGTGTCAATCAATTTAAGGAAATATTTTATTAACATACATTAATAATCATGAAAAATATTTTTAATTGAACTCGAGTGGACTCGGGAATAATTCAGAGTCCTAAAAAAAAAAATGTTCGAGTACGAGTCAATTCCGAGTCCAAATGGACACGAGTCCATGACAAGACCAAGACCATTAAAATATGGTCTCGAGACCGAGACGAGTCCGAGTCTCGAGTACTACAACACTGGCTTTAGTCTCATTCATGAGTGGTATTTATAAATTTTAGTTCACAAAACCTGCAGCTTTAATACCCTCATGCAATAAAATCATGCAAACATTTTGTGTGGCCTCTTATGATTGATTATAAAACGTAACCCATTTCAGTGCATTCAACAGAGAGGCTGGACTGCAGGAAGTGCGTTTAAGAAATTCTGTTTATTAAACTCGCTCTTGAATGAAAGCTTGAATTGACAGGATTTAATTTTTCATTCAGAGGTGAGTTCAATCAATTTGCACCTAGTAGGATTATATTAATGTTTATTCCACCAGAGTTATTCAACAAAGAATAATAACTGTACCGACCTGTCTCATTCTCCCCATGCTGTTGAATGCAGATGCCCTGGATTTCCTTGATCTGTGCAGACATGTGCAAACAACTTTTATAAATATATATATATATATATATATATATATATATATATATATATATATATATAGCTATATATATAAACTAAAGCTGTATTTAAAAAAATCCTTATAAAATGGTTTATGACCTCACAACACTAACATGGTGCATGATTTGTTACCTACATTTGTATGTTTGCATCGCATAAACGGCCTTGCGGTGTGATAATCTTAACATAATAAACAATCAACATCTTAGTTCTCAGTGTGAGATGTAAACATGTTTGTTAAAGCACACTGCTGTAGAGCTGATATAGGCTTGCTAATGCAATCGCCAAATCATGGTGGAGGTTAAAAATAGCGAAAGAGAGGAAAAAAAGCCAAAGCAAATGCAAATCAAATCTCCATATGAAAACTTACAACACTTGATTTGAAAATGAGAATGAACGAGTGTCTTGTGCTTCTCGTCATATTTTAAGCATGATTGGTGTCGGTGTGCAACTCTAATAAAACTCTAAACAAGAAACCAGTATAGCAGTACATAGAGAGTGTGTTTGAGTCCAGTAGATCAGGGTTCAGCCGTCAGAACGCAGGGCATAGATCAAGGTCAGCTCTTTCTGTTAGTTTACACAATAACACTGAACATGCCAAACACACGGACATCGGGAGCCCACTCCGATGACGCAAGTCACCATGATGTTTGTCAGCCTCTCGCTGAGTGCCACTCATGGAAGTTCAATTTAACAGAATAAATGCCACGCGCGATGACAGAAACACTTCAGTCTGTGCAAGAGCTCCGGTGCATTGACAGGTTCGCACACAATTAAATAAATGTACAGGTAATTAATTTGAGCCAAAGACAGCATGACCGTTATTCATCAAGCTGTCCATGAATAATAATGGGTTCAATTATTTTAAAAACAATAAAAAACAATGGCTTACATTTTATCAAGTATTATGGCATTTCGCAAAAGTGCCGGACGTGCTCACACAACAAGACCACGGCTTCATCATTTTCAATGTTTTTTTAAGCATTTCAGATTTTAAGATGGAATAAAATGGCATGTTAAAAATAATAATTTAGCCAAAATCAAATAACGACTTAAATCTCAGCCCATCATACGGGTCATATGGACCTTTGTGATAATATAATGGCGTTTTTTGGAGCTTGGAAGTTTTTATTAAGAGTCTTGACTGTGTATTAACATTTAAATCATTCATAGGATAAAATGCACTGTAAATACGGTACAATTGTACATGTGATTTTATATTGTTCATATTTAAAAATAATACAATTAGCTGTAATTAATTACACAGCTTTAAGTATTTAATTACACTCTTCCTTTACCCCTTAACCCACCGTTAAACCAAATACCACAAACCTCTCAAACTGTATATCCTATCTCAATAGCAGCTGTTTTACAACACAACAACAACACAATATATAGGCACACCTAATATAAACTGTGACCTAAAAAATAAAAGCATGCATGTTACAGTGTGTCTCACCAAATCACTACAGCTGTAATCGGTCCAGTTACTCCCTCCAGGCAAGATATGATCCTAATAAAACAACACTTGCCCTTTAACAGTACCTTAGACATATACACAAATTATATATTAAAAAAACAAACAAAAAAAACATCATGCACTGTATTATTGTGCATAGGCATTCAAATGTACAATATTGTCATACTGACAGCATCTTAAATGTAAATCATTTATGAACAAAAGTTTAAAATCCATTTTTTTTCGATGGAATTGACGGGTTGATTCTTTCAATGCATTTGATGATGTTGCCTCATTCACTTCATTCTGTGTGACTACAGAAAGGTTTCACTTTAGAGATATCAATGATCGCTGGCTCTCAATAGGGATGGGACGGTATGAAAATTTCATATCACGATTATAGTGTCCAAAATAATCGTGATTATCAATATTATCAAGGTTTTGTTAAAAATTGATGAAAGTGCTCAAAAAGAACTGATGCTCACACTGAAAACATTTCAACAAGTTTTATAATTGAAAATCAACAAACAACAAATAAAACAAGCCTCTCTATGCAGTTTTTTTTAAGCAAGATTCTATTCCATGGCATTTGCTTCTTTATAATGCCCGTCGTCAATAGCACCGCATTATTACACAGCGCACATCCATATCACAACGGACGCGCGCTCTTGTTTCATTCAAATACAACTTGCCGTCTTGTATCTATACTTTACTATCCCTTAAAATATCACTCTTAGTCTTGTTTGAAGTTGTTCGTTCGTCTTTGGCTCAAATCCACTTGCTACGAACTTTTCTTCGCGGAAGCTTCACGTCTATTTCAAGTGAGTGACATAAAATGTTTCAACTCAAAACAACATTTCGTGCCCAATTGTTTCCCAGACGTAGTTTTGGTATTAAGGTCAAAGTTAACTTGCCTTGCGTTCGGGTGATGATCCCACAAGACGACTCGGCAGATTTGAAGTGTTTCTATTGCAGTGACTTTTTGTTCGGCAGACAGGGTGACCATCCTCGATCAAGTTTCCCTCAGGACTTTTGTAAAACCCAAAATATGACCACACCTCAGATTTGGTCCTCTTAAAAGGCTGAAAAACCTCCCGAGCACGGTCACTGCCTTCCGCCATTCCTTCTCGAATAGTAATTGAAAAAAATATTGCGTGCTGCACGCCTGCGTCAGACTGGCCGACAGGATTCAGTGAGTTATTAAAATCGCGATAATCAAACACGGTTTTAATGATAATTAAATTTTAAACGATAATACTAACCGTCAGTACATTTTATCACGGTTTATAGTGAAACCCTAGCTCTCAATTTCTTTGTCCCTGACTGAGACATGCCATGTTTTGGGTGATGTATACCTTCACGGAGTGGATCCGGATAAGATTTTCAATTATTATCATCTTACATTTTAATCTGTACCTCATACAAAACTATTGTATACCACCAAAGAGCACTTTGAATGAAACACTTTGGTCTACGCTTATACTGCTTTTTCTGAGTTGATTTCCGATTTAAAGATTTACATACTTAACTTTACTCTAGAGCTGCCTAACACAATATCTGTTACTTTAATTTCTCATGATCACAGTAAAGCTGTTTTGAAACAGTCTATACTGTTAAAAAATGCTATATAAGACTTTATTTGAGAAAACTCTTACCAGATTTGGTAAAACCTCTGTATAAGAGTAATATCACACGTGCAATGGTGATGTTGTTCTGGATGTCAACATGTCTGTGATTACCTGCTGCCGAATCACTGTCACTCTCTCATATTCAACACATCATGACTCCGAATGTGAAATTGCTTGCAAATCTGATACGTTGTCAGTGTTTGTCTTGTAATGACTGGAAAGTTTCATGTTTTTTTTTAAACTTACATCAGAGGCTCCCCTTGGTTGTAACATAAGGCATGTGTTTATTGATGCAACAACGATCTCTTTACAAATGAAACATGTTGGGAAAGGTTCGCAGTAATGATGGCAGATGTGATGTGTCCTGAGGACAGATGAGAGAGCAATGCTGTCAGTGTATGTGATGCTATAGGACTGTGTATTTTTTTAGAGAAAGTTATTGAATGCAGAGGATTTGCAGAGGAGTTCAGATGCAAAAGCCTCTAAATGCCATTTGAAATTTTCTTCTTTTATCAAACTTGTATATTTAAGTTCAGTAATTTCACTTAAATAACAATTAATAGGTAATTATCATTGCAATTGAAGTGAAATCACTGAACTTAAATATACAAGCTTGATCAAAATGATCATTCTAGAAGAAAATTTCAAATGGCACTTAGAGGCTTTTGCATCTGAACTCTTCATTTGTCCCATCATCCCCATTTGTGGGAATGCTTAAACTGGTTTAGATTTTTAATAGAAACAATTAAGTCTCTCTTGGTGAGGAACTTAGGTAATTTCTTATTTTAATGTAATTTGATGACTTACAGTACAACATTCATTCGATTTTGAGTGATGAGTTCTACTATTTTTAATTTTAATAAGTCAAAATTGCATCAGTATGTCAGTGGATCAAGGGCAGGGGCCAAATTAGATTACACATTGTTTAGTGATTTCACTGAAACGTATAGTGGGCCGCCACTGTTGCTTCCAGACACTGATAACATGAATTTCGGGAACGGGTGATTACTTTGACATATGGACGCAATCAAAACAAAATCAATTTTCACAGAGACGGGAGGCTGCAACGTGCGGGATGATGTATTGAAACTGATGAAAATGATGATGAACGAACGATATTTGAGCCTCAGTCTATACTGTCAGGATCATCCACTGGTGCTACGTAGCTATAATTTTTTCTTTAAACAAATTCTTAACTTAAAAAAAATCTTAACAAATTTTTAACATTATTTATAGCAAATTAGAGTGAGAGATCATGTGACCCCTGTCCGAAATCAGACTCAAACCTTGTGAGCAAACAGTTCCTGAGTCTGTGCAGAGCTGGGATTAACAAAATCGTGCTTTAACTTTTCCATGATCTTTACAGTATAAATTTGGATCATTTTTATTAAAAATATTTTTTTTTTGTAATGTCACTTGCATTTTCTCAAAACGTACATATACAGCATCATCTCATTTCTCACAGTGACTGAAAATCCCTCCTCTCTGAGAGCTTCCTCTGCTTTGATTGGTCTGATGACCCAGTCTGTTGTGATTGGTCTACTCTGCTTTGATTGGTCTGATGACCCAGTCTGTTGTGATTGGTCTACTCTACTTTAATTGGTCAGAAGGCTCAGTTGTGATTGGTCTACTCTGTTCTGATTGGTCAGATGGCCCAGTCAGTTGTGATTGGTCTACTCTGCTCTAATTGGTCAGATGGCCAAGTATGTTGTGATTGGTCTACTCTGCTCTGATTGGTCAGATGACCCAGTCAGTTGTGATAGGTCTACTCTACTTCAATTGGTCAGAAGGCCCAGTCTTTTGTAAATGGTCTACTCTGCTCTGATTGGTCAGATGGCCCAGTCTGTTGTGATTGGTCTACTCTACTTTAATTGGTCAGAAGGCTCAGTTGTGATTGGTCTACTCTGTTCTAAATGGTCAGATGGCCCAGTCAGTTGTGATTGGTCTACTCTGCTCTAATTGGTCAGATGGCCAAGTTTGTTGTGATTGGTCTACTCTGCTCTGATTGGTCAGATGACCCAGTCAGTTGTGATTGGTCTACTCTACTTCAATTGGTCAGATGGTCCAGTCTGTTGTAATTGGTCTACTCTGTTCTGATTGGTCAGATGACCCAGTCAGTTGTAATTGGTCTACTCTGCTCTGATTGGTCAGATGACCCAGTCAGTTGTAATTGGTCTACTCTGCTCTGATTGGTCAGATGACCCAGTCTGTTGTGATTGGTCTACTCTACTTCAATTGGTCAGATGGCCCAGTCTGTTGTGATTGGTCTACTCTACTTCAATTGGTCAGATGGCTAAGTATGTTGTGATTGGTCTACTCTGCTCTGATTGGTCAGATGACCCAGTCAGTTGTGATTGGTCTACTCTACTTCAATTGGTCAGATGGCCCGGTCTGTTGTAATTGGTCTACTCTGCTCTGATGTGTCAGAAGGCCCAGTCTGTTGTGATTGGTCTACTCTACTTCAATTGGTCAGATGGCCCAGTCTGTTGTGATTGGTCTACTCTGCTCTGATTGGTCAGAAGGCCCAGTCTGTTGTAATTGGTCTACTCTGCTCTGATTGGTCAGAAGGCCCAGTCTGTTGTGATTGGTCTACTCTGCTCTGATTGGTCAGATGACCCACTCCGTTGTGATTGGTCTAGTCTGCTCTGATTGGTCAGATGACCCAGTCAGTTGTGATTGGTCTACTCTGCTCTGATTGGTTTAGATGGCCCAGTCTGTTGTGATTGGTCTACTCTACTTCAATTGGTCAGATGGCCCAGTCTGTTGTAATTGGTCTACTCTGCTCTGATTGGTCAGATGGCCCAGTCTGTTGTGATTGGTCTACTCTGCTCTGATTGGTCAGAAGGCCCAGTCTGTTGTAATTGGTCTACTCTGCTCTGATTGGTCAGATGACCCAGTCAGTTGTGATTGGTCTACTCTGTTCTGATTGGTCAGATGGCCCAGTCTATTGTTATTGGTCTACTCTTCTCTGATTGGTTAGATGGCCCAGTCAGTTGTGATTGGTTTATTCTGATCCAACCTACACCACCACATACATAATGAGCCTCCATCGCTATGACAAACTGACACAAAAACTTGAAGACACGGTTATTTAGTTACTTATATATTTAGATTTTTCATACATGCATTTGCCACATGAAGTCCTTAATCCGCAAAGTCAATAGAGGCGGAATATAAAACAACATATATGTAATAATAATAATACTTTTTTTTTAATTATTACAAACCAAATACCACATTTAGATTTTGGATTTATTACATCTAAAATCCAACCCCACATAACTGTACAATAAACATCAGACAAGTCCTGTTCAGCTCTAACAGTGTCATCACTGCGTACACGCTTTCAGTTTGGATGGTTGAATCACTTGTTGCTGAACACTTGCCGCGTCACGCCCGGTTAAGACTGATTAAGCCACAGATGACAGAGGCAGAATGTGTTAACGTCAAGTGTGTCTGTCCCTCCACGGGACAAATGACAGCGGTAATGTGATTTCACAGGGAGATAAAGAGCATGTGTGTTTGAGAACGTTTTATTAAATGAGCCCTGACCAGCATCCAGCTTCATGTGCAGTGTTTCACGTACTTGGACAGATTTAATAAACTCAGAGCTGATCCGTTTAACACACCACAAGAAGGAAAGCAGGAATGATTGGCAATAAAATTTGAGCTGGTTAAAAACAGAGAAGTCAATGCTAATTCAGTAAGTGAAGGCTTATTGTTTCCTACAGCTCTGAGGCACAGTTTGTACTTGTTGAACACCTGTAAGTACACAGAGAGAGCACACATGGATACACGCTGCTCTAATTATCACCTGGTGTGTTCTGCTGCAGCACGTGTGGTCACTGAACTTGTAATGAAACTCTAGGTGAACTTGTGAACTCCTACGTTGTAGACCCTATAGGACAACTGGTGCTAACAACCTCTCGCAACACCATACTGTAAGCCCAATTTTAATTGAATGAGTTGAAATTGGGTGTACAATTGAAACTCTTTTAACAGCAGTGAGGTCCACCCTAGTTAGTAATGTTTGTCTCAATGCAACAAACAAACCACATGCAAAAATGACAATCTGGCATCCCTTTTTCAATCTGGCAAGATTAAATCTGATTGTTTTTTTCAACTAACCTGAGTTGAAAATCTGAGACTAAATTAAGTACCGAGTCATGTTCTGTTTTTTAGGCTGTGTTCAGACAAACAGGAACTATTATTTCATTTATTTGTTTGTGCATTTCACTTATTCAATTTAGTTTACACAGAAAAAGAAACATAGTATGTAAATTGAAGTCTGATTAAAATTGGTGTCTAGAATGAAATTCAGATCAGTAAAGGATTTCAAACAGTTTGGCATTACAAAGTGGCATTACAAAGCTGAATAAGTTTAGCTTTCCTTTCTTTTAGTTATCATTTTCGCAAAATGACTTACTGTACAGTACTGTGTGTTAAATAAATAAAATGTAAAAAGGATCGGCGCAATAAGCATAAGCTTCAGCCGACACCTTTTCGGTCAAGCATCTTTTCTTTTCTTTATGTTTTCATTACTGTTTATATTGTATTTTCACTTTTGTTTCTATATTTGTTTGTACATTTTTTTTTGACATGCTGTAAAAGGAAAATCAACAGTGTCTGGACAGAATATATGACACAAAGGAAACGATCTTCCCCTCTATCTTCCCCTTTGCTGCGTTACCTGATTTGGTCCTATGATTTAGACATGGAAAGATCTTTTTAAAATATCCTCTTTGCTGCCTTAAATGGGAGAACTAAAAATACCCTAAATATTATGCATAGACTGATAGCAACGAGAAAACTGCTCTCAGAAAGGTCAAAAACAACGAGAAACAATTTCCCACCTCACATACTGATATATCAGCCTGAAGACAGGGGCACACTTTATGATTTATAATAGTCATTTACGATCAGACAATCCCCGTTGTAAGCCATGTCACTGTGTTGTCATTTATGTCAGACTGAACAGCAGTCAAGACCCATTAAAAACAGATGCACACAAGAAGACTTGTGAGGAGTTTTACATCATCAGTCCGTCACATGTTCAGTGATGTGTGCTGCATTTACATACGGGATTGAAATGGTGGCTAGCAAGCAAACACTATTTCTAGAGTTCATTTTATTCCTCTTTTTTCCGGAAAAAAAAAAGAAACGGTAACACTTTACATTAATAAGCATTAATTCATGCTTAACTAATGCACAGATAATACTGAATTAATGTGTAACTAATGATTATCTAAGCTATTCATTAATGAGTACCACATTAGGAACTAATTAAGAGTCTGTAACGTTAATGTATTAGTTCATACATGAATTGTTATTAATTAAATATGTAATTGTGGATTAATTCCATAATAACTTACACTATTAGTTAAAATATAATATGTTAAATACCAGAATGAGCCAAAGCCTTGCATTTCAACTTCCAGAGGTACGTATGCCTTAATACATGATTAATTACTTCATTGTTAGTGCAAATTCATGTGCAAATTACTACAGTTACTAAATGACTAGTTAATAATGATGTGCCCCAACAAGTAAAGTCATAACATAATGATACCTTTGCAAATCATTAGCTAATGATTAATTAAAGCAGACAACTGGAAGTTGAAGTGCATAGCTTTGACTAATTGTGGTAATTAACACATTAATTGACACTATTAGTCAATAAAATATGTTATTAAGGAATTAATACACAATGACACATTGAATTAACAGCATGTATTACTTCATCTATTAATCATATAGACTCCTTATTAGTTTCTGATGCAGTAATCATTAATTAATGGTTTAGTTCTTCAAGAGTTATACATTAACTCGTGATTATCTGTGCATTAGTTAAGCACGAATTAATGCATATTAATGCACCCGTATTGTAAAGTGTTATCAAAGAAACTCTAAAAAAAAACGAAGACAATGTGTGTGGAGCAAGTGTTGGTTTGTTGTTGTGGTCAAACTAATAATCAATGACTTCAGATTTTTGGCCTCAGGATCTGACGAATCCTTTAGGATTCACAAAATTGGTCTCAGATCGTCAAATCATGGCCAGAATCTTAAGAGTACAACCCAGCTTATGTGGGCACAGCTATTCCCACATAATTCCCACACTTTTCATCCATACCTTCAGACATGTTGTGAACAAATCCTATAATAAATGTATGGGCTAAATTAATAAATTATTAATTTTCTTATGTCCGAGCACTAACTCCTTAGTCCATACTTAAAATTCTCTAAAAGAGAAGAAAAAATAGGCTGAATAAAGCATAGGCATGAATATTTATTTCATAGATTGGACACGCTTACATTTTCTACATTACTGGAATTCATAAGTTATTTATCTCCGCCAGGGGCGTCGCTAGACGTGAATGGCATTGTACATTAATGGGGCTTAGTGCATTAATGCCATAACATGATGCAAATCTACCTACAAGCATAAATCATTCAGTCGTACTTCGTCATATGGTTCAATGGAAACACCAAAAGCCAAACATCCCCAAGATCACAACCAAAATGAAAAGCGCAACTCCAACCAATCATGTGCATGACAATTGAGTTTTGTCGTCACATGTCTGTAGAACTTGGTTGCGCTGATGCCATCGCTATCATGTGTTAGTCTCAAGCCCTGGGTTTACTTTTGGCTTTTGAAACTTTTTTTGGATGTCATTAAATAAAAAGCATTTGTTCACTAAATTAGGCAAAGCCAAGAAATTAAAAATGACTCCTACGCCCATGAAAAAGGATAGCGCCATCAGGGCATGTGGAGAAATTCATTTCTGTAGTCTCTTGAGGTTTCCATTTAAAGAACAACCAAAGGTCCCAAGTTACACACGTTTTCATCATTAGACCATGTAGGAGACTCAGCTTTCATGTTTAGAAACAACAAGTGATGCATATGCAAGATGTGACTTGTCTTTAGTGTCATAATAAGCAAATATTCATAGAAAATGAGGTCTGGTTTTCAATGAGAAGAGAATATGAGAGTGAAACAACACAAAATCATCTATCCCAGCATGTGAATTTAAATGAAATGTAAATTGCTGCAAATTATTCAAACATGCCTTGAGGTTTATACCCTATGATCCGAAAGACCTTTTCTCTAGTACTTAATTGCTTGATGTGAAATGCTATCTTGGCTTGTAACAGCTTCTGTGTGATGCTGTAGCCGGTAGAAAAACCTATAAATGTCTAAGTGCATTAATGGGTCATGGCCACTTCAGGTCTCCTCAAGCATTAAAACAATCTGGATGGGTTTATGTTTGCATTGCATGTGTAACATGTGTAAACATCTCTTAGATAATTCTGATTTTTTTTTCCCCCCTCACACTTCCCTCCAACAGTGAAAAAGCAGATGTTGAGTCCAGATAAACATGACGTAGAAGCAGCCAGTGTCGCCAGCTTGACTGGTTATCCGCTCAATTAGGCTGGTTTTAAACAAGGAAGTCTATAATACATAGAGAGCTAGCCATTAGCATTCCCAGGAAGAACGCGACCGGGACGGTGCCAGAAAGAGTCATAAGTGTATTTTTTGTGCGTTTTTGTTTTTGAAATGTTTAAGTACAATGTGGAAGTACAATAGGTTGTCATTTTCAACTTTTCAAATTTGTTTTCAAATTATATTATCATTAAGTTGAATCTTGTGTTTTTATATTGCTTTAAATCATCAAATAAGTTAAGCCATTTTCCTTTTTATAAGTCAGTTTAATGTAATTTAATGTGAAATGACTTAAACAAGTTGATTATAGTGGGGCTGCCAAACGATTAATCGCGATTAATCGCATCCAAAATAAAAGTTTGTGTTTACATAATATATGTGGATGCACTGTGTATAATTATTTTGTGTGTATATATATATATATATATATATATATATATATATATATATATACACACATGCATGTATATTTAAGAAAACATTTTTATTTATATATAAAAAATGTATATATGAAGAGTTCAGATGCAAAAGCCTCTAAATGCCATTTGAAATTTTCAAGCTTGTATATTTAAGTTCAGTATTTTCACTTAAATGACAATTAATAAGTGATCTTCATTGCCATTTAAGTGAACTTACTGAACTTAAATATACAAGCTTGATAAAAATGATCATTTTAGAAGAAAATTTCAAATGGCACTTAGAGGCTTTTGCATCTGAACTCTTCATATATAATATATAAATTATATATAAATCTATATACAGTATATACATGAAAGTATTTCTTAAATATATATACAAGCATGAATGTGTATTTATATATATATAAAATAATATATACCCACATATATTACCCATATAGCACCCACATATATTATGTAAACACAAACTTTTATTTTGGATGCGATTAATCGCGATTAATCATTTGACAGCCCTAGATTGTAGTTTTGGACCCAATTGACTTTCATTATTATGGACAAAAACAGTCGAGACATTCTTCTAAATATCATCTTGTGTGTTCCACGTGAAGTTTTCACAGGCCTCAGTCATCTTTTTTTTTTCTACATGCAAGGTTTGGATTGGAATTAGAGCGATTAAACTATGGCACAAATTGCATTTCTGTCATTTCAACTCTCAATGTATTTGGCATGGCAATGGATATGACAATATTAATATGTTTGGTCTTGGCAGAATAGATCTGCTGCAAATATGGAACTTTCTACTGATAATACACACTATATATATACACCGGTATGGCAGCTCGATACAAGTGGAGCTGGGGAACAGCATGCCGAAACTGCTATAGCAAATGCTGACTTTGAAGGCTGAGCAGCGAGCTCATTGGCTATACAGCAGGAACCAATCAGCATGCCCTATATAGACAATGATGTGATTACAGTGTATTGAGTTAAGGACCTCTCAGTCTGCACCATAAAGAGTTTCATTTTCAACTTTGTATGTTTGGGTGAACTGTTCCTTTAAAGGGGGTCGCGCGTTGGACAAGAAGCCCCATGCCACACTGTGTCACAACAATTAGGACAAAGTGCAGATCTTGCTCATAGAATGTGTTGTTGTTCTGTTCGGGTGAGTTTGAGTTCAAAACAGTATCTACTCACTCTACAGACAACAGTAACAGACAAACGTTTTTGCACTTCACGAATGAACACCAAGTTTCCAAGTTGCTGTATGAAACAGCACAAAATGAAAAAGTAAATTGTTTAGGAAAATTAAAAAAATATGTAAGTGGTGCTCTGTGGTGTAGCAGGTTTTTGGGGAGCCCTCTAAAGTGGTAGCTCGGCACATCCGAATTGTCCATGTCCACAGCGCTTATTGACCGATATACACAAAAAAATGGCCCAAATGTCTGAAATGTAAATTACTCAATGTCTTGTTAATGAAAGTGTTGTATAAAAGCAGGTTGTGGTACTGAAAAGCTGCTCAGATGTGATTTACCTGCAGCTGAATCATTTTAAGTTTGGTGGTGCTTCATATGCTTTTAAATCTTTGCAATTAAAGATCGATGAGAGATAAACTACGTTAGACAGTACAAGTACAGGTGTGTGAAGAGTGCTGCCAACTGACAAAAGGGAACATGAACATTTAAACCACATTTAAACTGCAAGTGATCCCTCGCTCATTCCTGCTCGCGCTTCGAGTTGTTTGTGATTATTTGCTGAAGTCTATATTAAGCTTAAAACCAACGTTAAAACGGCGGGGGAAACTACTCTGAAACACGATTATTCTGATTGTACAATGAGCAAAGTTGTTATTAAAATACGATTAAATGGCTGTGTAAATTAATTTAGGAAATGTCATCAACTGTCTGTCGTATAGAGTCTCAATAATCTCGCGCGGTGTACCCGTGGATTCAACTCGGATAAATAAAGTATCTTCTCATGAACAATTTTAGCCTACAATTTAATTAAATTACCGGTACTTTCATTTGGTGTAGGCCAATTTGCAAAATAGACGTGTAAAAGTTTATTCGTGTTCGCATTCGAAGCATTAAACAAAAAAATCAAAACAAACAACAACAACAATAAAACATCATTCAGGAAATTTATTTTAGTTTTCTATGTGTAGTCTATATGGTTACACAACTTAGCTGCTATTATCACAGTCTCCTGCATGATAAGAATGAGTTAAGCAATCAGACAGCCTGTTTTTAAGTTGTCTTTCGCAAGAGTAACCTACATTAAACCGATAGATTTTTAACTTTAGGCGTAAGCTACTTATTTTCCCCCACCAAATCACAGTTTTATGTTAAAAAATCCGCATATGAAATCAATAACCTGCTACAAATGAACTTCAACGTCCCTCTTTCTCTGAAACACAAAGCAAAAGATGCTACTTTGTGTAGTTTAACGATCCAGGACAAAACTTAAACTACTCGCAAAGGTCACATATGACGAATAAATCAAAAGTGTTTTACCTTTAGCTCGTTTAATTCTGCGAAAGTCGCCAATCCGCGATCCACAAGCGGGCATCTTCAGATGAACAAAACTGAATCCCAGTGCAGGATTAAACACGTAATCCAATCCCGAATGGATTGATGCGAGATGAATCCTTCGGAGAATATCACTCTGCTCTTCAGGTTTGGTGTGACTGGTCTAGGGTGACACACACGTGCGCGCACACACACATAGTTCCACCGCACGAGCAGAATGAAGCGCGCAAAGTGAAGCTGCTGAGCGCGTGTCTGCATCATCATCATCATCAGCCTGACGTCAACATTTAGCACATGCAGCGACCATAACTTAATTATACAATTTACTAAAGGACAGCATCAGTTACAGGCAATGAGACGAATGCAAGATTAATGTAAAAAATAAGCTACTAATAAATAGCGCCCCAACTTCTGCAAATATGATACATATACTTTTATTTTATTAATTATTAAATATAAATTTATTATATATTTTTTTTTTTTACAGTGTGTAGATATTTACTAGTCAGTATTTCTCAGGTTTATTTGTAAGGCAATTTATGTAAAACACCAGTATTGTCCAAGAAAAAAAAAAGGAAAAGATACAGGACTCTGAACACACATTGCATTTGTGTGACAACATTCCCCAATAGCAATGGGGTAAGTTGTCACAATGGAACCTGCCTGAAATAGCCGTTATATATATATATTATATATTTCAACAGCTTGAATGCAAAGGTAACAACAAAAAAATATATATATATCAAAAATTGTTTTGGCCAAAATAAACTATTCCTGTAAAAATTGCATTGTATAAAACGAAAACATAAAATATACGTGACCACCTTACATTATGAAAAACACCCTTGCCCCGATGTTTATATCTGATATATTGACTGTTATGTGAATGTCAGTGTGGGTTTATCCAACAGCTATCAAACAAATGACATATGACAACACTTCTTAGACACCGAACGCTTTAATAAAACTGACTGGTCTCCGTTTTAAATATGATAAAGTGTATGACTGAATACACACAAAGAAACTCTCCATTTAGGGACCTAAAGAAAATGCAGTCTGTGCTGTAACTCACTCATCATATATACAGTGTCACGGCACATACACAATACCATAATGTCCTCTGCATGTGGACATTGTCACACAGCTATAAATGAGCAGGCAGGGAAGCAGATCTAAACGCAGGAATACTTGAAATAAACACATAGCGAAACACCACACGTACAGTAACACCAACAACGACTAACATAACACAAGCTCCCTATGTACACATGGATGAAAGACTTAACAAGATAACAAGGGGGTGTGGTGAAACTAATCAACATAAAAAACTACAAAGAACTACAAAACCTGGCACAAGACAGGAAATAACAAAAGAGAGTCCACAAACACACAGATAACACATGACAAACATTATGTTCATCAACCTAAAGATTAGGATACGGAAACATGGAAACATGTGAAAGAGACCGGTTGCTGGGTTTCGTTTGTGGAAATCTGCTCCCCTCTGCTGTGTGATTTATTTTTGTGTGTAAAGAATCACTGGGAGGTCCATCATTACACTGAAAGCCTCACACAGAACTGCAATGTTCGCTTAGTCACGTAATTAAATGTTAAACCGCATGAACATTGTTCCTTCAGAGGATATGTCATACAGTGGTGGAATGTAACGAAGTACAAATACTTCGTTACTTTACTTAAGTACATTTTTCACATATAGTAGAATTATAGTGCATACTTTTTTACTTTTACTTCGTTACATTTTGCAGCAATTATTATACTTTCTACTCCACTACATTTCTACAACTTCTGTTACTTTTTCATTACATTTCCTGATCAGTTTTTCCCCTGCCAAAACGTAATCTTACCGTCCGTTCGTTGCACGTTTGTCTCACCAGTGACGTTTGGTTGCCCATTTCACAAGATGTAAACAACACTGGTCCAGAAGCACTTCCTGTTTCAGTTTTTTAACACTACATAAAAGCTGGGATAAAATACCACCAACAGAACATTTAAAACTGAATCAAAAAGTTCAACAAACATCTTTAAGATGTTTTCTTTACATGTGAAATAAAGAAAACAGTTACAAACTGAAACAGGAAGTGCTTCTGGACCAGTGTTGTTTACATCTTGTGAAATGGTCCATATCAACCCGGTCACACTAAATGCGTCTCGCACGCAGTGTGTTTATCGTGCAATTTATACGCGAAAATTTGTTTTTATGTGCATAGGAAATGCACCGTGTGTAATATAGCCTACGTTTGATTAGGATTATGGCAAGCCAAGAGGTTCAGAATTACACCATAAATGAATCGCATTTACTGCCAAACATCGTTATTAATATATAGTATGATGTGCATATTGCCTAATTGCAAGCTTGATTCAGATATGGTGACAACAATTTTTTTCCATCATTATTGAACATCATTATAGGAGTATTAGGTGGAACGGGTTAGAATTAAATGTTTTATTAATCATTAGAAAAAAACAGACATTAAGAGAATAAATTGTTATGCAAGTACTTTTACTTTTAATACTTACATTTAAAATCAGGTACTTTTTACTTTAGGATGTCATTGTGTTACTTCTACTTCTACTAAAGTAAATATTTATCTGTTTATTTGTACTTTTACTTAAGTACTGAGATTCAGTACTTCCTCCACCACTGCATATATATACACATACACACACACAATACATATTATGTGTTTGTGTGTGCATGCAAGATTTTTGAAGTAGCAGCAGTTTCTCAACCAGTGGCATGAGTTGTGGGTGGGACTATCTGTTTTTTGTTTTTTTTGACCAATGGCAAAATTAGGAGGTTTTAGGAAACAATTTTGTTTGTTGACGCTAGTGACAGATGCAGATCAAATGCATCCACCATCCCAGACAGCAACACAATGTCGGCCCAGATCCGGGCCACATCTGGCACATGTGGGCGCGGACCGGATATGGGCCGACACTTCAAACTACTCTAACTATTTAAAAATAGTGCACTATAGTAGTCTACTAGTACGCAGTTCTGAATTCACCAATAGCCATTGCACAATGTAGGCTCACTGGACACTTCTTCCCTTAACTCTGACTAACAGCCTCCTCATAAAGCTCCCCTGACTCCACTCAATCCGTTCGCTGTCCTTCCGCTTCAAGTCATTCACGTGGAGAATCCTGATCCCTTGCTTACAGTGACACCGCAGTAATCGTCGCTGTGTGGGAGTCATCAGGCCCACGGATGCATCTGTTAGTGAGTGACATTGAAATGCCAAGCATAAATAAATACCCTTGTCAAGGGTTATTGACCCCATGATGAGTGACTTTCCTACTAGGGAAGTATTAATAATTAAGCATGTTAATTTGAGAGGACAGGCTGTGTCTCAGTTCAAGTGATTCAAATCACACAATGCATTTTCACTTGGATTCATTATGATCCAAGGGTCTGGGTTTTGGGGTAGACCATAGATTTAAATTTTGAAGTACTCAGTATTCATTGTTTATATGCCCAGAGATGACACTGAAACATATGGTGGCACTTTATAAAATCCTTCTGTTAAGGGAATACATAAAATGTACAGCATAATGGGTGATCTCCTGGGATCTTTTATTGTTTTTTCCGAGTGTTCGCTGCGGTCGTCTTAAGCAGTGGATTTCATTAAGCGGCGATGTTTTCTCCTCACGCACATCCATTTATCTATTGCTCATCGCATTTCTCCACTGACCCACAAAATACTGAGACAGATGTAAGAATGATGCTATCAAATAAAACACACGTTTGAGTCCAATTTGATCAAAAAGAATGGCATCCAAAACTCAATCTTTCAACAATTCATATGGATGTCATTGCAATTATTTTTACAGTTATTTGTTTGCTTGCTGACATTCCCATTTTGATTTGAAAATGACTAAATTGTCTGAAACCTGACTTTTAGACCAATCACAAAAACAAAAGGCATCACAAGACTATCAAAACTTGTTACATCATGTCTTGAGGAGCATAAAGTTGGCCCGTCTGATATCGCATCATAATGGAATGACGGTACACACCTTACCTAATTAATATTCATGAGCTAAGTTTTTGCATTGCTGTGACACTGTCTGGCATGTCCCCACCTCCTCTTAAAATGAAGTGTCACTCATTCACTGAAGGATGAAAAAACAACATTGCAAAAGCTCAAAAGACATGTTTTTCCTCTCCCCAGCTCCAATGCCCCTGTTTACTGTTTACTGTTTACTGAACTCTGTCCCAATGCAAAGTTCATTGCCCAACTTTGAAGATAAGCTTTGGTGAGTCAAACGACTCTGAGTAAACAACACAGGTCACTGTTCATTCTTTCAGTGTTTCTCCCTAAGAAGAAAGACAGTTATGATCAAACTTTAAAGAGCATGAATGATTTTTACTGTCAAGTCAAATGTTAACGGTCAAAATATAATTTATTTTCCAAAAATCTATAAATATACCCATAGATTGGGGAGGAGCTAGTTACATTGTCAACATTTCAGCAACTACAAAGTTCTTAGTCAAAAGTCCAATCACACATGTTTGCTTAACTCTGTAGTAGCAGGTTTGGTTTCATGTCTAGCATTGGGGCATATTGCCTCAAAAGTTTAGAGTGTGTTTAATGAGATGTTCAGTAGTTTTATATAGTCATAAAAGCACTGACCATGGTTTATGGACAATGAACTCATTCATCATGTGGTTTTCTATTGTGTCACCTGTATTATTATGGTGACTATAAGTATATTTTAAAGTGGATAGCAGATTTCGGTGGTTCAGATTTGGTATATTAACAGATATACACTCACCTAAAGGATTATTTTGGAACGCCTGTTCAATTTTTCATTAATGCAATTATCTAATCAACCAATCACATGGCAGTTCCTTCAATGCATTTAGGGGTGTGGTCCTGGTCAAGACAACCTCCTGAACTCCAAACTGAATGTCAGAATGGGAAAGAAAGGTGATTTGCATGGCATTTAATGGTTGTTGGTGCCAGACGGGCCTCAGTTACTGGGATTTTCACGCACAACCATTTCTAGGGTTTACAAAGAATGGTGTGAAAAGGGAAAAACATCCAGTATGCGGCAGTCCTGTGGGCGAAAATGCCTTTTTGATGCGAGAGGTCAGAGGAGAATGGACCGACTGATTCAACCGAGGTATGCAGCAAATCATTTGTGAAGCCACAACATGCACAACCTTGAGGCGGATGGGCTACAACAGCAGAAGACCCCACCGGGTACCACTCATCTCCACTACAAATAGGAAAAAGAGGCTACAATTTGCAAGAGCTCACCAAAATTGGACAGTTGAAGACTGGAAAAATATTGCCTGGTCTGATGAGTCTCGATTTCTGAGTCAGAAATTGGCGTAAACAGAATGAGAACATGGATCCATCAAGCCTTGTTACCACTGTTCAGGCTGGTGGTGGTGGTGTAATGGTGTAATTAAATGCCACTTTCTACCTGAACATTGTTTCTGACCATGTCCATCCCTTTATGGCCACCATGTCCCCATCCTCTGATGGCTACTTCCAGCAGGATAATGTACCATGTCACAAAGCTCGAATCATTTCAAATTGGTTTCTTGAACATGACAGAGTTGACTGTACTAAAATGGCACCAACAGTCACCAGATCTCAACCCAATAGATCATCTTTGGGATGTGGTGGAACTGGAGCTTCGTGCCCTGGATGTTCATCCCACAAATCTCCATCAACTGCAAGATGCTATCCTATTAATATGGGCCAACATTTCTAAAGAATGCTTTCAGCACCTTGTTGAATCAATGCCACGTAGAATTAAGGCAGATCTGAAGGCGAAAGGGGGTCAAACAGTATTAGTATGGTGTTCCTAATAATCCTTTAGGTAAGTGTATACAGTTATATGTTGTAAAATATACAGGCACTAAGGTATATCTTCTGGCAGGTCCAGCTGTCCAGACTCCCAAGGCAGACAGCAACACAGTGTTGGCCTGTGTCTACGCCACATCTGGTAACGTGGGACTCCCTTAACAAAGCCAGCAGTGAACTGTGAAAAAAAATGTGACTTCTCTCAGGCCTGATAAAAGCTACTAGAGCCATAAATACGAACGTGACATTGACCGACTACAACTGCAGATCAAGGCGTCAGTAAATGAATGTCTTCTGTTTTTTAAAGGATAACAGATTTCTTCAGACTGACGGTGGGTGTTAAAGTACGAGATTCCTCATAAATGGTGCTGAGTAGTTCCAGAGTCCGAGTTAAAGCTCCAGAACTGTGCCAGTTTTCTGTGAAAATCCATCACCAGGCCTGAGCCATTAAGGATATTATGCTCAGTTCTGAAAGAAAAGCTTTTTGAATTGGATAAATGCTTCTTCCAAAGATCAGTTTATCAAATTGCTTTGGGCTTTTAAGTCATTCGCTGGAATAGACTGATTAATCTACAATGTTCTTTGAAAAAGGCTCTCTCCAATGCAAAGCGTGTTGCAATAGCAGCCAGGTAAATTATATAAATGTAATTTTCAGAGGCATTGGCACTGAATATATTAACATTCCCTTTGTGTCCTTTGTTGCACAAATTACAACTTGTAGTACAAGAGCCTACAACCAAATAAAGCTTCGGTTTGCAATGCAAGTACACTTTTCTGTTTTGCTTACATATACCTCAATTTGTATGTCAAAAACAGTGTTATCCTTCCAAATGCTTAAATGGTGTCTGGGTTTAATGCGATTGAGTACTGAGGTGAGTAAGATAAGCTCATTGAATCAGCACAGCAGCAAGTCATTTTTATTTGTTGTACATACTCAATGATTCCTGACATTTGCAGTCCCATCCGTAAATAGTAGGATACACTTTCTTAACATTGTCTTCATGTGCCTCCGCAGCAAATAAATCAAAAACGACCATGTGACCGATAAGCATATCCCATTCCTGATTTTTTTTTGTCACGTGGAGTTCGTTGGAAACCTCAAATCAACTGAATCTCAAAATGGTTTGGAAATTACAATTGGAAAGGCTGAGTGGTCACAATGATCTTTTTTCGTTTTGGCACTGCAATGGAAGTGCAAGCGGCTCAAATTGTCAAAACAGATGGTAAAAATCTGTTTTGAGATATACAGACAAGAGATCTTTGGAGGAAAGAAAAAAACACTTGAATTATGTTAAGTGACTATGTTTTGAAACGGAGTATTTATAAAGCAGAATTAGAGAGTTCCCCTGAGAATTTCACCTCCTGTGAGGAGAAAGATAAGATAAAATGTCCTTCATCCAAACTGCAATTCAGAAATGTGCTGCTAGGGGGGCTACTGGGCCAACAAGTTACAAAAAGTCTGCCAACAAACTCTCTCTTCAAAACCCTTCACTTCAGTGACGCTTGCCAACCTGACTGGCAGAGATTTTCTGTTTCTGTCAAAGGTTTGAGTTCTTAGGACACGTGAGTTCATGAGTTCAAGGTTTGAGTTCTTGAGTTCTTGATTTCTTTCTGGTAGTGGGAATCACATGGGGGGAAATAGTTTAAAGCACCAGTCTAGGCAGCGAAATATGACTGGAAGCAAGTTTTGTTGCACGCATTTAAGCTTTTTTCTTGTATTGTTGTCCAGACATCACTTTTTAATACCTCAAGGTAAGAGTTTTATAAATCCCAGTTTAAAGATCTTCAAAAAGGGGTCCTGGTAGAATATTGAGATGAATTTGTATCAAAGCCCAAATACATTCCCTAAACAAACTTTACAAGATTGTAAATGAATTTGTTTCACGACATATTTTTTGGAAAGAATTATTCTCCACTCTATATCCTCTCCAAAGAATGTGTCTTTCATTTAAAATCTTGGCAGATGAGCAACTGAGCTCAACTCACGCACTACTGTTAGAAAAGAAATACCTCTTTTTTTAAAGAAGAGAGGCTTTTCATGTTATTAAATAAGCTGTAATTCAAGCTTGTAAAGGACGCAACCTGTTAAAGTGCAGAAGTCCCATGAAAATAATCGTATTATGGAATTAACAAAAAACACATTTTCCACATATTTTAAGAAAGATTAAAAGCCTTGAACAGTGAGCACATATACAAATATATACCAACCAACCAAACCAAGAAATTAAATTATGTTTATATACATCCCAAGGCATCATCTAACTGACGGCTTGGGAAGCATTTTGACCGCTTCAATATCTGAGGCTTTAGGCACCCTTTAGCGTCAGTTAGATGACGCCCTAGGATCGCGTCGAACCCTCAGGCTAAAGGTGTGTTCACACCAGACGCGAATTTAATTATTTGTGTGAGTAGATTACATACGAAGTCAATGCAAAGACGCGAATAGACGCATCATTCGCGTCGGGCGTTGCGAATGACGCGTATTGGGCGACGCGTTTGCCGCAAGTTGAAAAATTTGAACTCGAGCGAATGTTGAAGTGTCTAACTAGACGCGTATTTGACGCTCTATTCGCGTTCTGTGTGAACACACCATTACCCTACCCCAGACCTAAACTAAACCTACCCGCATCATCTAACTGACGCTTTACCTTTAGCGTCAGTTAGATGACTTCTTAAGGCCGATTTATACTTCTGCGCAGGGTGTGCGCAGTAGGTACGGCGTAGCATATGCAGAGACGCGTCCCATACCGCGTACCCTTCGCCGTCGCCTGACGCGCACCTCCTCAAAAATGTAACTACACGTCGCGACGACGCGGACCGCAAGATCTGTGATTGGTCGGCTTGGTAGCATCGCATTTCCTCCTACACATTTCCGCACGTGCCTTCTCACGCATTTCCACACGTACCATCTCCTCCGAAGTCTTCTCTCATTTCTGCCTTTCAGTTTGAGTAATTTCACTAAAATTAACTGTTTTTCCACCTCAATAAGCTCCAACTCCAACATGATCCGCTCTCTTTCAGGCTTGTAGTAACCTAGCCGCAACTCGGGGAATGTAAACAGTGGACCATTAAAACCCTCCGCCGCCAACTATCGTTTCGGAGCAGTACTGCAGAGCAACCAAGACCTGAACGCAGAAGTATAAATGCTCACAAAGGCGTCGCCTACGTGCGTAGCCAACGCGTTCACAACGGCGTACCCTCGACGCAGAAGTATAAATTGGCCTTTAGGATCGCGTCATAACTGACGCTAAAGCGTCACATATTGAAGCATGGTCAAAATGGTCAGTTAGATGACGCCTTGGGATGAGAATGAGTTGTTGTGTGTGTGTGTAACCAACAGGCTAACTAAGGTCGTGTCAGAATAAGAATGTGTACGGCTTGTGCAAATGAGTATGTATCAACATGGTTTCTGAATATGAGGGATAAACGTTGAGTGTTCTGGATGGCTTGGCTAAAAGAAGGCATCAGGGCTTTTTGCTCTAATTATCATGTTTTCACAGCACTGCAATTCTGAGTGATTCTCTGCCTCTCAGCTTCTGCGTTCTCTCTGAGCATCAATGCAAACTGTCATGCAATCTAAAGGGAACAATTAGATAAACTAAAGAGACTCGCTGCATTAATATTCATAAAGTAAACCCCCTTGTGGCCTGTATCATTAGTCAGTACAAGAAAGCATAAAGCTGTGTTTTTAGATGGATGGTTTCATTTATGATCTCTTTTGGGAGCAGGTGGTAGGGGACACAGAGAAAACGTAAATTTGTCTGCATTAAAGAGATTAAGTATTTTAGATGAGTGTGCATAATCAAAGTGAATGGACTATTTGATCCTTTATTTATACGTGTTGTCTCTTTTATTATTGCAAATTATATTTTACGCTGATAAAAAAAATTGGAAGAAATTCCAACTCTCATTGAAAAGTGCAAACAGCCATACTTTACATGGATCAATACGAGACAGATTCAATGTCAGTCTCACTGAATCCTCTTGACTATCAAAATGCATCATAATTCAGCCGTCCGTGTCAATGAAGCGGTAGGTCATATTTAGATTTAGATTTAGTAATTTGAACAACTTTGAACAATTATTTTCATGATTTGTTATCACAGCTTTTGTCTTCTTCTCTCAAAACTAAAAAAAGGTTATACTGGGTGCTTTTCTATTCCACAATATTAACTAATGAGAATAAAATAGACCATCCTAAGTTAATTTATTGCAGTAATTTCTCTCTCAACCAGTAGAAAATGCTTTGAACCCCAGATTATGCATGAAAAAAAAAATACGTCATAAAACCGACTTAATTTTGAAAAAAAAAAAAAAAAAAACGTAATATAAATTTTTGTTTAAACCGCCCAGCACTACTACAATTAGTTCATTTTTAGGGAGTAATGCAACATTGTAACGCATTACTTTTTAAAAGTAACTTTCCCCAAGATTAGTAGAGAGCATGATATGTTTGGTGTGAGTGTCGAAAGCTTCACAAAACCTCTTATATGGAGATGGTTTGGGCGCTGTTGCTCATTAACATTAGAACAAGGCTAGTAACAAATGCATGTGCTAACACACACAGGCTGTGTGAATTAGGGGGATATTTTATGTGAGAAGTTTCCCAGTATAAACATAAATTATCCACGCAAATACTAGTGAATCAGACCCATTTTCCCAAAGAGGAACAACCATTATAATGTTCACCAAATGCATTCAGGCGAGAGAAGGCTAAAAATATTCCAATCCTTATCCTAAAGAATTTTTTTGCCAATGGTTATGTTACAATTCAAATAAATATGCACAAACAAAACCCTCCATGAGCTGAAGGTCACAGGCTTTTGAAGTGTTTGTCCAACAACATGGCGTAATTAATGTTTCAGATTGGTGTACAGATAAAGAGTCGACTTCATTCTGAAATCGGTAGTAACAGAGGAAAAGAATGACGTTCTCTCTGACAGGAAGCTCTCAAACAGTGCGGTGGATAATCATTTTGAGAGTCCGGGTAGGTGTTTATGTTAAGAGACAGCTGAGGGACAATGCTATCCCATCTTGGCCAGCGGTTGAGGTCTTGGCCCCGGCCCACTTGCCTGGAAGTAAAAATAACCCGCGGCTCCAGCGCACTTCTCCTGTCATCTGTCACAACACGCTAGAATGACAAGAGCTCACTCTCACATGTACTCGTATGCCCACATTCCCTGCCTTTTCCATTATCAGACTACTTATACTTGTTTCATGCACTTTACCCATTATAAAAATCAATGCATGTTTTGTAAGTCTCTTCTATTTATGAAAATAACACGAAAAAACATTTGCTTTTTATAACTTTCAGTCGTCAACAGGAAAAACATTTGTATTACCTAAAATAAACTAGACTAAAAAACAACTAAATCACTCACTCTAAGGGATTTATCAACTTGTTTTCTTTCAGCTTATAAGTCATATTATTCTGTAATTGCAGAAAGGTTTGTGTGATGGGTACACTGTAAAAAAAAATCCTGTAAAAAAAAAACAAAAAAAAAACGGTAAACTACTCTGTGGTTGGCAGCATCATACAGTAACTATACGGTGTGTTACTGTTTTTGGGTTTAGAGCTGTTAAATTAATGTTTTATACTGTAGCTGACAATACAGTATTTAGCTGTTGATTTCAAAAACAGTAACACACCGTATTTTTACGGAATGATGCTGGCAACCACAGCGGCCAGTAGTTTACCGTTTTTTTACAGGATTATTTTTTACAGTGTAGGTTTAGGGTAAGGAAGAAAATATACAGTTTGTACAGTGTAAAAACTGTTGTTTGTTTTATTTGGATCCCCATTAGCTTCAGCATAAGCTAAAAGCTATTCTATCAATTACGTCTATGAAGAGTCCCCGTAAAATGTGCGTGTGTGTGTATGTGTGCGTGTGCGCAGCATGCACATTTATACAATCTAAAAGAAAATTGGCTTCAAACAACAAAATGAATAACTGGATGCTTCACTCCACATAGAGAAAGATGGATAGAGACTGAATTAAATAGGCAAAATTCCCTCCAGTTATTCAGCAGGAGCTTGATGAAACCAACAGTAATTGTAATAATGAACACCAAATAATAAAAATGAATGAGCAAATATTTTAAACATGCAGTAAATGGGTGCAGGGTTTGAAATGATATTTTACATTACCATAATATTTAGATGAATACAAATGATGTTTGTTGTTATTTGTAAGTAATTACTGGAAACCATGCATGCAGTGCATTCCAGGATTAACTACTCCATTCACAGTTAGAAATAAATTATTGTTATTGTGAAACTGCAATGATTTTTTTTTTAATCTTTCACTGACTGAACTGCTTCGCCATCTAAATTCACAAATAAATGTTGCGTTCGCATAAATTAATTTAGCTACAGGCAAAAGCACGTCATTTTTTCTCTCACCCATTTGTTTCCTGAAATTTCCTCTCTCTCTCTCTCTCTCTCTCTCTCTCTCTCTCTTTCTCTCTCACCTTTAGCTTTTTTCATTTCATTATGATATAGGCATGATGTTCATAATGCCCATATCCACCCTGCATCATAATTAAAATGCAGCCCAAAAATACAAGACTGGACATGAAAGCAATTACAGAGCGCCAGAGAAAGGTAAATGACACCGGGAGGATTCGTTTTAGATATTTACAATCTACAAGAAAATATTTCAGCAACAGGTTAATTATATAACAATAAATATGTTAATGAGTGTTGTGTAATGTTCGCGTAATGCACTTTGAGGATACACAAAATGTGAAGACAAACCATAGGATTCAGATTTTTCTGATTTATGGCAAATCCTCCTGGACTAATTATGCAGTCGCAATTATGACGTGATGTGCATTCAAGTGATTTTGGTCCTATATATATATATATTTCTCAATTTCACTAGAAGACAAAACAGGAAACTTTTTATAGAACTATTGCAATAAATTCAAGAGCAAACGATGCTTGTTATACAGTAGGTGTAACTGATTAAATGCCATTTATCATTCTTGGTCAGCCACAGAGAATGTTTGAGGGTCGTCCCCCAAGAATACGTATATTCTTGCACTACCGAACTTTTTCACTGTACTTAAATCAATAAAATATCAAACATACAGTACGGTGTTGTGATTGTGGTGAATTCATCTCATGCAATAATTCTGACAACACCTGAAGCCTGCACTATGCACAATCCCAAGTTACAGTAAGTCAGATTTCTATGTTGAAGAAGTTGAGCTGATATTGAGGACATATCCATCAAGCTCTAGAAACATGGGATGAGTAGTTTCCTGTTGCTGGATAAAAGCCTGAATGTCAGTGGTGATATATGTGGGTGCGCTGCTTTCTGCCCGTCCATCATAAAGTGAATGATGAAGTTTCAGCTGAGTGGAAACCCACACCGCTGTTCCAGACCAGAGCAGCTCTTCTTACTTTAAAGTGAGGAAGAAAATTCGCTTTTTGCAAAAGATTGGTGTAATGGAGTGTCTGTATTGCCAAATGTGACCGGAAAAATAATCCAATAGATTTACTTCAGCAGTGTCAAATTCTAACCAACTTAAAATACCCAGATTTCCATTACACGAGAGTGGATGTTAAAACTTCACGCTGATTTGTACTCGGCTTTCACCAAGATAAGCACAAACTAAGACGTAGCTTTACAGATTTTGAAACACCTTGAAGGTGCAGCTTGGACACATCTTCAGTGAAGGACCCAGGGTCACAGGGTGTTTCGGGTCTTTGATCTTCCCTCACCTGGGCGACCCGACCAGGGTTGATCAGTCCCTGGTTTGTGTCCAAGCAGCGCTAGGGTTGGGTATCGTTTGAATTTGAACGATTCTGATTCCGATTCCTTGTTTCGATTCCGGTTCCTAACGATTCTCGATTCCGATTCTTTTAAGAGGCAGGGTCAAAAAAGTTTAGCTACCCTTGCTAACCAACGGTCTTTCGGAAGGAAATAATCCTTTCTGAAGGAAATACTCCTTTTGTCACAAATTTCGCATTTTGCCGAGATTTCGTTATTTTTAGAAAAGTGAAGCCACACTTTGGACCGCCGACGTAAGCTACTCATGTTCGACTCGCGCGGTTATGCCAACACTTACGGTAGACGCTTCTTCGTTGGTGTTGTTCAGCGGTTTCTTCTTCCGCTCGGCGGACTGTGAATATTGAAACTAGGAAATCGAAATTTTAACTTTTGAACGATTCCGGGAAAAACGAAAAGTTAGTCCCGATTCCAATCGATACTCGATTCTCGATACCCAACCCTAAGCAGCGCGCTACTTCATACTTGTCCCCTTTTGATCCAAAACCACCTTGAGGCTTTTTCAGCGGCCTCACTGATGTTTTTAGTGGCTCTTCTAACAGTAACCTACGCTTCTCCATCCATTTACGGTTCTTTGCTTATAGTGATGTGACTTCTTCTTCCCCTTCTGTCCGACGTTAACGGCTGCAGTGTACTTGCCGTGTCAGCACATACGACGGCTGCGACTATGCAGTGTTTAGCCTCCTTGTTAGAGCGCCTGACTCTCATGCCGCTCGGAGCGGGTCGAGTAGGACCCGGGAGGAGGGGTTACACTAGCAGCTTCCAGTTGTCCTGGGCGAGAATTGGTTTTAACATCTTTTCTTGATGGTTGCCCGCCTGGGCGGAGGAATATTGTCTTCTGTGTGTAATGTTTTGCTAGAACAGGTGGCCCCTTAGTGGTCATGCTACACTTGCCTTCCAATGCTAAAGCCAAACATTGCAGTACTTGGTAATGGCGCCAAGTAAACCGACCCTGGCTAAGAGCCATCTTACATCCTGTTAGAATGTGCCTTAATGTGGCAACCTCCTCCCCAGAGGTTTACAGTAGGTTCTGCGGGGATGGGAGAACATCATATGTTGACCTGATAAGGAAACTGATCCTACTCTCTTCCATTGACCAAAAGTCTTGCCTGCCAATATTGCATTGTTCCACACTCTCCCATCTCATCCACTCTCCCAGCTTGGTCTGGGAAATGGCCTTTATACCTCATCTTCTCCTACTGCCAATATCCTAGTAATATACTGTACATTCTACTAACCAACAAGAATTAGACCCTAAACTAAAGTGTTACCAACATTTTGTTTCTGAAGTATATTGCACAATTATTGGCAAATTCTAATGAGTAAAAATCTAAGTGAAGTATTCCCATTCATATCGTGTGTTTTTCTCATATAGTGTGGTTTCACACTAAATATAAAGTGACACACGTGCTAAGTTCTTATAGTCATCTAACACTGAGAAAGAACTGTGAATAGAGCAATCATAAAGCCTCAGTTGATACACGGGTCAAATTTGACCCAAAACACAAAAGGTGTAATAATGGACAATAAAAAAATAAATAAATAGAAAAAGAAGGTCAAATCTCTTCAATAACACTTAAAAATATCCGTCAAATGTATTCCAATGTTTTGTCAACATCCTAAACACTGTAAATTATGTACTTCTTCTAGGTCAAAACTGACCCGTAAGGAGGTTCAACCAAAATGCCTGCTAACTCATGAAAGGAAGTGCACAATCTGTGTGTCATAATGCTTCATTTTTATAAAGTTTATTTCACTACATTAGATCGCCCAACTAGTAAAACATCTAGAATGCAATGATACATTTGCCATTATATTTTGCAAAAAAACAACAGGTCTATTTTGAATGGCTGTTAAAGGGTTAGTTCACCCAAAAAATGAAAATTCTGTCAGTAATTACTCACCCACATGTTGTTCCAACCCCGTAAGACCGTTGTTCATCTTCCGAACACGAATTAAGATATTTTTGATGAAATCTGAGAGCTGGATCACTCCTCCATACTAGGCTTCTTGAGGGGTTGAAATCGTCCTCGAAAAGTTATTAAAGACATCGGTATAATAGTCCAAGTGACTACAGTGGCTCAATCATAAGTTTATCAAGCCACAAGAATACTTTTTGTGCGCAAAAACAAACATAAATAAGGACTTTATTTCAGCTATTCATTTCCTTCTTGGTGGGCCATGACACAAGGATGAAGAAGGATGCATTTACCTCAATAATGGTGTAGTTACAACATCTACCAGCAGAGACGAATTGATGAAGTTAACTAGTCAAATCCTGAACTTATGTTGCTATTTCTGAGATGCTGGATAGCCCCGTCCGCTCACTGGTCCAAAGTCCCGTTCCTCATAACTAGGGTTGGGTATCGAGAATCGAGTATTGATTGGAACCGGGACTAACTTTTCGTTTTTCCCAGAATCGTTCAAAAGTTAAAATTTTGATTCCTAGTTTCGATATTCACAGTCCGCCGAGCGGAAGAAGAAACCGTTGAACAACACCAACGAAGAAGCGTCTACCGGAAGTGTTGGCATAACCACGCGAGTCGAACATGAGTAGCTTACGTCGGCAGTCCAAAGTGTGGCTTCACTTTTCTAAAAATAACGAAATCTCGGCAAAATGCAAAATTTGTGACAAAAGGAGTATTTGTGACAGGAGTATTTCCTTCAGAAAGGATTATTTCCTTCAGAAAGGCCGTTGGTTAGCAAGGTTAGCTAAACTTTTTTGACCCTGCCTCTTAAAAGAATCGGAATCGAGAATCGTTAGGAACCGGATACGAAACAAGGAATCAGAATCTGAATCGTTCAAATTCAAACGATACCCAACCCTACTCATAACTCCAAACTAACCATTAAAAAAATGCTCAGATTGGAGCATTTGTATCTACATATTCAAACACAGTCTTAGCTTAGAACAATTTTCTCCAGCATGTTGTTTTGCAGAACCATTTAAAACCTAACCAGGACACCTCTCACCGTGCTAGATAGTGCTTCTTGACTTCCCCAGTGGAGCCGGTGAATTAAATGTGTAATTGAAATAGGAAGTGATTATGTGCATGTTACTGTGTCGGTCAGGAGAGAGAAATGACCTCCTGACCTGTTCTTATAGTAATGAGGAGGTAAGCGGTCCCCATGCTGTCATTCGGCAATGACTAATGCTAACTGCAGCCATGATTGCCCATATTTGTAGAGGCCAGAGAACAGTGGAAAACAATTTCCGCAAAAACAGCCGCCTTCCGTTTAACGCGAGAGAACATTTTGTGAAAGTAATGGCTGGGTTTCAGACATCAGAGCTGTTCTGTCTCCGCCTAATCAGATGCAAGCAGTAGGACTATTTTGACGCAGCAGACTTTATTGGAAATGGCCCAATCCCCAGTTATTACGATCCACCAACCTATGTATTCATACATTTAAATGCAATGTTCTCCTGCTCATATGGCAGATTAATTTCCTCATCCCAAATGGCATCAGCAATTGGCCCCATGACACAAGGAGGAAACCGACTATATGAAAGATACGACCTCCTAATGTGTCTGAATACAAACATCACATCAGTCGTTGAATGTAGTAATAGACAGAGGTCAGACCACGAGCACGTACAGTACCTCAGAGCTCTGGGCTGCGGAGAACAGAGCGACAGATGGCCGAGCCACATCTGTAACAGCAGTGAGGACATCGTGTTGAAGGCAGCAAAATGGAAAAAATGAATGGCTATACATGTACTGTAGCTGACTTTGCTCATTTAGAGATTTTCTGATTTAAGGCCACTACATAGACTTCTTGTTTTTGCATATTTTGCATAGTAATTTTACATAGGACAAAAAAAGTCCCAAAAAAGTTTTTTTTTGTTTTTTTTACAAAAGTAACAAAATTATATTTTATTTTATTATGTGACTTTTATATATGTACTTCATATATATATATGAAGAGTTCAGATGCAAAAGCCTCTAAGTGCCATTTGAAATTTTCTTCTAGAATGATAATTTTTATCAAGCTTGTATATTTAAGTTCAGTGATTTCACTTAAATGGCAATGATAATTACCTATTAATTGTTAATTAAGTGAAATTACTGAACTTAAATATACAAGTTTGATAAAAATCATCATTAAAGAAGAACATTTCAAATGGCATTTAGA
The DNA here is from genome assembly GCF_988280905.1 of Pimephales promelas. Taxonomy (NCBI): domain Eukaryota; kingdom Metazoa; phylum Chordata; class Actinopteri; order Cypriniformes; family Leuciscidae; genus Pimephales; species Pimephales promelas. The sequence continues at coordinate 11,319,450 of NC_142771.1, read as the reverse complement.
GGCTTTTGCATCTGAACTCTTCATATATATATATATAGCAAGAATGCATTAATTTGATCAGTGACAGTTAGGGTTGGGTATCGAGAATCGAGTATCGATTGGAACCGGGACTAAGTTTTCGTTTTTCCCGGAATCGTTCAAAAGTTAAAATTTCGATTCCTAGTTTCGATATTCTCAGTCCGCCGAGCGGAAGAAGAAACCGCTGAACAACACCAACAACGAAGAAGCGTCTACCGGAAGTGTTGGCATAACCGCGCGAGTCGAACATGAGTAGCTTACGTCGGCGGTCCAAAGTGTGGCTTCACTTTTCTAAAAATAACGAAATCTCGGCAAAATTTGTGACAAAAGGAGTATTTTTACAGAATGAGTATTTCCTTCAGAAAGGATTATTTCCTTCCGAAAGACCGTTGGTTAGCAAGGTTAGCTAAACTTTTTTGACCCTGCCTCTTAAAAGAATCGGAATTGAGAATCGTTAGGAACCGGAAACGAAACAAGGAATCGGAATCAGAATCAAACGAATTCAAACGATACCCAACCCTAGTGACAGTACATGCATTAAACTGACAGTAGAGTAAAGGCATTTATAATGTTATAAAATTTAGTTTATTATATTATTATAAATTGTAGTAATATTTCACAATATTTGTATTTTAATGTGTTTTGGTAAGCATAAGATAGTGTATTTATTATATATTTCAATTGCATTGATCGTGAGAGCTGGGACAAAACTGAGGGGGAAAAAGTGAACTTACTGAACTTACATACTGTGAACTTAATGAACTTACATACTGTGTGTAATTTTAATTAAATTTAGTTAAAAAAAAGTGAATTGTAAGAGTGTTGGCAGCTCTAATCTCATGTGCTAAGCCTAGGCTTTCAAGAATAAACTTTCACTTAAAACAATACTGTCAAATACATGGAACCATGCATAGACATATTAGCAAGTGACTAATGAATTTGAGTTTATTTGAGAATTTAAAGGTGGAATACCTAAGATTTTTGCATTCAAATATCCCAAAATCACAAGGCCAGTGTTATATATTTAGTTAAGATGATAACTTACAATATTCCAAATGTTTCAAACAATGTTTAAATCGTGAGAAAATTGAGATTTTAACCAAGGAAACGGGGCGTGTGAGCAGGGGTGAGCTGGGAGTCGCCAGTCAATCGCGTCATATCCGCTTACCTCGGTTTCTGCTCGTACTACGTGTAGTCCTGGACAAATGCGGTAGTTGTAGTTGTGCGTTAGCGTCTAGCAAGCAACAAACGTAAGCTTGTTTCGCGCATTTGTTATGGAATGGAGCACAATTATTCTTTTCATTTATTCTCGGAATGTGAACTGTTGTAAAGGGGGGGGGGGGGGTCGCACAACGGACGAGAAGCGCCGCGCCACGTTTAGGACAACCCCACAGTATTGTTATCGAACACCGGACGCACACTTTCTCAAATGGCCAGCAATATTGTTTAATGACAGGAAAGGAAGATAATGTCTGTTCTATGTTCTGCTACTGTACAAAACAATCGTTGCTGAGTCTGCATTCTGAAAACTTTACCTCAGAGCATCCGTTAACTGAATGAAATGAGAATCTCTCCTGAAAAATCTAATAACCCAGCAATTGTCATTCAAGCAGCTGATTTCTGTAAATGAATGCAAAACTAAATGCATATTGAAGCATAGGGCGAAGTCCGGGTCCATTAGCAACGATTTGAGACAAAAATAATTAAAATTGTATACAAAACTATGTAAATGGCGCTCTGTGGCGCAGCAGGATTTTGAACACGGTCCTGAGGCGTTGCTGCCGGGCGCCGCGGACAGACGCCGAATGGCGCCGCCGGTATGTGTACACTTATAGATAATAACGTGTTCGAGAAGCGCGACGCGGCGCTGAGCTTCTCGTCCGGTGTGCGACCCCCTTAACGTTAATTTTGTGAAACTGTAGCTGTGGTTGAATACGTACACGACATGAAAAGATGTGTCAAATGTACATGATTTTTTATTTTTATAAAGTTACCAAAAAGGAGGACCAGCCACGTCAACTCCTTTAAGAGTCCTGCCCCTTCAAACCCTCTCCACCATAGCTTCGTCCAGTGACTCGTACAGTAACATCTGTGATAACTAATTTACTTGTAAACCTGACTTTTCTTGCGCGGTTATTTCAGTTTAAGGAAAAACAAGCATGTAAACGCAACATTTATAGAAATCGAACTTTACCTCATCCATGACAACTAATTTTCGATTCCTGTCTGACTGATTTATCCAAGGTGGAGTTGAAAACAACAGTTCGCATCATTCCACGTTTCTCCACGTCGTCATCAAGCAAAGCCGTTGTTGTTGTTGTTGTTTTGAATGTAGCGCCCTCTAGCGGCATCTAAATCTTAGGTATTGCACCTTTAAGTCTTAGAACAGCTTGATTCGAAATGTTCAAAAAATGCCCCAGATATCGGGTAAAAAAGCAGGACAAATTGTAAGTAGAATTGTTATTCTATCAATTTTCAAAAATAGTTCGAAATATTATATTAGGTAAATTCAGATATTGGTTGTTTTAATGGATGGTCAGAAAAAGAAAACCCTCATAAACAGGTATTTCTTTGTATTAAAAAGTTATTTTGTCTCAGCGTATTTGTTGATCGCTGGATGCTTGTTAATCCAAAATGAATGTTGTGTTTAGACTGATCTTGTAATGCAGAAACTGGCCTGCTAGAGTTCAGCAAGAAATAGTTCTCTTTAACTAGTTTATTACCAAAGGTCACTTTATAGGCAATGACTGGTGTGTATTGTGTTCATCCTGTAGGGAAAGATTCCCCGTCAAGGTTCACTAACCACAGTGTGGTTTAATAAGGCTTGTAACCACCAGCTAAAGGGTCGACTGGCTGTTCCCCAAAGGCTTTCACAGCATTATGTAATAAGACAGAGCATACACTCTCCCAAACACACTAGATTTTTTATATAGCTTTGAGCAAACCGTCCTGCCAACGCATTCTCATCCCAAAGTGCCATATACGACGCTTTTGCAAAAGCGTAAATATCCAACGCACATGGCACCCTTTAACGTCTAATGTAACACAGTCTCATCCCAAAAAGTCATATAACTGACGTCTTGGGACGTTTTTTGACCATACGTCAATATTATAAATAATATTATTCTCATTATTTTAGGGCCCCCTTAAACGTCGGTAGATGGCGATCCCGGGCCGTCATACAACTGACGCTTTACCTTTAACGTCAGTAAGGTGACGGGTTAGGTTTAGGGTTAGGTTTAGAGTTAGGATCCCATAACCTCATCTACCGACGTTTAAGGGGGCCCTAAAAAGGCGAATATTGACGTATGGTCAAAAGACGTCCCAAAACGTCAGTAATATGACGTCTTGGAATGAGACCGGGTTGTCTAATGAGACTCTTCGGTTATGGTTAAGTTTAGGTATGGTGTAGGGTTAGGGTTAGACCACTAGGGGGGCGCCTTCTGCCCAAATATATCTGCGTCTCATTTCACGTTAAAGGGTGCCATGTGCGTTGGATATTTACGCTTTTGCAAAAGCGTCGTATATGGCGCTTTGGAATGACAACTGGCTCGTCCTGCCTTGGCCCTTGGGATGTGACCGGGAAGAGAATTTCCGAAGAGCATTCTTTCTCTTTCCATTTTTTTTTTTTTTTTTTTTTACATACACACAAAATTGTCCACCTGCTTCATGAGAGCATTTCTAGAGAGTGGCATTAAGACCAATAAGATTGCTTAAGCACTCACTTCAATCAGTCATCACAAAAATGATACAAGATTCATAAGGAAAATGACCCTGCCTTGAAAAAAAGGCTTACACAAAAAGCATCCAAACCTTAAGTGGTCTGGCATTCAATATCCATGCGACAGTATAAGCAATAACAAATCCACTTTAAAATCAAGAGGCAATGAACTACATTAATAAATGAGTGTGTGTAAAAACAACAATTCATCCATCTAAGTTCCCGAATATTAATGTTTGATTGCTTTATCTCTAAAACTGGAGGAGCAGAGAAATGAAAGCTTAAACTCTAAAACTGGAAGCGCATCAGATTTAATCTTCGGGGAGATGAGAAATGGATGGACCGCGAAATAACAACACGCATTTACCAAATTAGGCATTACCTAAAAATGTTCAGCAGATTGTAGTATACAGTTGGGCCTGGACAAGTTACAAAAGACAGCAGAGATCTATGAAATCCCTTTGAATGTATAAAACAGGAGGAACACATCAACTAGAAAGACCCGGACGAACTGTATGTTTCAAAAGACAGATTTTGGATTATACTTAACATGAAATCCAAATGAACCCTGTTTACTTTCTTACTGCACTTTCCTGTTTGTATTTTGCACTAATTGGTGTATATTATTCTAACGATGATTTCCAAATGGCGAGTTTGCTTCAGGTTGGTGGAGAGATCCTTCCTCAGGTGGAGGAGTTTAAGTATCTTGGGGTTTTGTTCACGAGTGAGGGAAGGATGGAACGGGAGATTGACAGACGGATCGGTGCAGCTTCAGCAGTAATGCGGTCGATGTACCGGTCTGTTGTGGTAAAGAAGGAGCTGAGCCGTAAGGCAAAGCTCTCGATTTACCAGTCAATCTACGTTCCTACTCTCACCTATGGTCATGAACTTTGGGTCATGACCGAAAGGACAAGATCCCGGATACAGGCGGCTGAAATGAGCTTTCTCCGCAGGGTGGCTGGGCGATCCCTTAGAGATAGGGTGAGAAGCTCGGTCACTCGGGAGGAGCTCAGACTAGAGCCGCTGCTCCTCCACATCGAGAGGGGTCAGCTGAGGTGGCTCGGGCATCTGTTCCGGATGCCTCCTGGACGCCTTCCTGGGGAGGTGTTCCGGGCACGTCCCACTGGGCGGAGGCCCCAGGGAAGACCTAGGACACGCTGGAGAGACTATGTCTCCCGGCTGGCCTGGGAACGCCTCGGTATCCCCCCAGAAGAGCTGGAGGAAGTGTCTAGGGAGAGGGAAGTCTGGGCATCTCTGCTTAGACTGCTGCCCCCGCGACCCGGCCCCGGATGAGCGGAAGAAGATGTATGTATGTATGTATGAGTTTGCTCCCTTGAAGGGCACTTCAGGAAGGGGGCGCTATTCGAAGGGGCGTTCTCAACCAAAATTACCAACTGAATCCCTTCACGAAGGGCCCTTCGACAAGTCTGTTAGTAAAGGGTACATGTGACAGTCACTTCAAAGAAGTCATTTTATCGTTTATGGTTATCTGAGACGGGGTGGTGAATCATCATGATTCATTTTAAAGCAAGATGGCTTTTGTTACTCCCTCCATTGAATGAACCAAATGACACGAAAAAAGATTCGTTCATTTTGATAAACGAGTTCACTTTCGAGTGCCGTGACAAAGCATGCTGGGAAATAGAAATCCCAGCCCAGATTTAATTAAATGTATTTTGTCTAAATAAAAAGAAACAACTCTATAAATCTCAAAACAATTAAACGATTCAGATTACTTAAAGTGTGTTGGTTTTGTGAACTCAAAAGAAAAAATAAGTTCTATATAATCATAAAAGGTGATTTTATTGAACTTATTGTTTAATAGAAATTAAATTACGACTGTCACTGTAAAAAAGAAAATATTGTTGGTTTAACTTAAAAAATGAAGTAACCTGGTTGCCTTAAAATTTTAAATTCATTGAACTGGAAAAAATGAGTTAATACAATTAAGGAGATTGATTTAAACATCAGAAACTCAAAATATTATGTTATCTGAACTACATAAATTATCTAAGTTGATTTGACAAAAGAAAAAATGTTATGATTACAAATCATGAAAATATGCGTTTACAGTGTACATGCAGGGATTTAAAAAAATATATATATATAAAAAATAAAACCATGTATATACACAATAAGTGTCCTGTATCAAAAGATTAATTAAAATGTTATCAAATTTTATTTGGTTTATTAACAGAAGAATCATGCAAAATACAATTTGTCTTCATTATCAAAATGAAATGACTCTGGGGTGCTAAAAAAGCTGCTGAAAAAAAAAAAAAAAAGCCAGTGTAGGAGTCTGGACATGAGCATAAGTAAATAATGACAGATGTTAATGTTTAGGTGAACTAATCTTTTAATGCGATATGTGTCTGAGAATTATGTCTGTAAAATCTGACTTTGCAGCACAAATCTTATGATTTAGCCCAAATTATTTAATAGATATTGCCTACTAATACATCAAAGACAACTGAATAGAGAAATGTAGATACTGGATAGGTCTGTGTGAAACACATATCAAACAAGTATTCTTGACAAATTGTGGTACGTCTGGGCCAGTATAATTTTCCCAGTCTTCCTAAGAAAATCCTGCAAAAATTTACCCTCCAAAATCCTGTTCTCATCCCAAAGCGCCATATAGGACGCTTTTGCAAAAGCGTAAATATCCAACGCACATGGCACCCTTTAACGTCAAATGAGACGCAGATATATTTGGGCAGAAGGCGCCCCCTAGTGGTCTAACCCTTACCCTACACCATACCTAAACTTAACCATAACCGAAGCGTCTCATTAGACGTTAAAGGGTGCCATGTGCGTTGGATATTTACGCTTTTGCAAAAGCGTCCTATATGGCGCTTTGGGATGAGAACGCGTTGAAATCCTTTGTGTACTGCAGCATGAAAAGATTTATAATTTCATAGCTCGTCTAGGTTTCCGGTATGTGTCACGATACAAAGGGAAGCAGACAAGTAAGAGATGCGTAAACAGTTGAGCAGTGGCACGGATCTGAACAGTTACTGTATGCAGACAGGTGAACTCAGAATGGATGAAGGATTAGCAAGATGATAACATAAATAAAAGGAGAGAGAGCAGCAGGCTGTAGGCGGATGACAGTTGGCTGAAGATGGATGATAGAATTGATGACAAGGAATCCTTGAAGAGGATAAGTACAGGTATCATGGTAGAGTCTGTATGTGCTCGTATGAGACCAGACAAGGGAGTGAAGGAGAAGAGAGTCTATAGACTGATATGATGATGTGTTGATGATGATGTGCAGGTGCAGGGAATCATTCTGGGGAGAGTGGGCGGAGCCTGCTGATCTGGTGACTCCATTACAGTATAGCAGCCCATTCTCACCCCCAAGGCGTCACTTAACTGACGCCTTGGGAAGCATTTGGACATGCTTCAATATCTGACGCTTTAGGCGCCCTTTAGCGTCAGTAAGATGACGCCCTAGGATAGCGTGTACCCTACCCCCACCCCACACCTAAACCTAACCGCGTCCTCTAACAGACGCTTTCCTTTAGCGTCAGTTAGATGACGCCGTAGGATCGCGTCATGTAAGTGACGCTAAAGGGCGCCTAAAACGTCAAATATTGAAGCATGGTCAAAGGTGACGCCTTGGGGTGAGAATGCGTTGAGTATAGACCTTATTCAGAGCAGCGCCATGACAGGTATGAAAGTGAGGCTGTGAGGGATAGACTTACCTGTTTCCAACGGCATCCGCTGTAAAAAGCTGAATAAAGCTCCTATATTACTTACAATTTTCCACAGCTTACATTGTCGGGAGTTTTTTTGTCAACTGAAATTTCTTGGAAAGATATTTTTCCAGTGTTTCATGAGCAGAACAATCCGAAAACACGTTAAATAACAGTACAACCTATTGAAGAGATGCATGACTATCCCTCACAGCCTCGCTTTCATTCTCACTAAAAATCAAAGATGGCGCTGCCGTGAATAAGGCGTATAGAGTGCCACCGACTCATCGGCTTGCTTCGCTGTATTATTATGAGATTTTAATGGGTTGCCAAGTCCTTTTTTAGGTAACTTGAGCGGTTTAAGTTATCTGTGTGAAATTGTGTGGGTCACTTATCATTCTAATTGGTAGTTGTTATCTCTTTCTCACACTTTTATCACAAACAGAATCAAATTAGTGTGGAATTAATCAGATTAACACAAATGAGAAAATTAGCTGGATTGGGTCAAGAGATCGTGCTCTGAATATTTTAAAATATCAAATTAAAAGTACATAGCTCTGCCCATAGCATTGGACTAAATAGCCAGCTGGCACAACTTCATTTCGCTTTCATTTTTGTTTTATGAAACAGGACTGCAGTTTAAATCATTATTTTCACATTATCTAATAAGTAAATGTGAGCAATTGCCAGTTGCCAGGGTGTTGCTATGCAGTTTCTAAGGTGTGCCGTGGTTTTTAGTGGATTTCTATGTGGTTTCTAGACTGCCATCTTAGCTTTCTTAGCTATCTAAAAACAGGTGTGATGATAAATGAGTGTCCATGACATAATTCGCGTCGGGAAATGGGAAATAAAGGAACACAGGAAAACAGGTGACTAAACATACTGGGCTCAAGGTTTCAAGCATCATCCTGGTAAACCTCACCATAAGTGAAAGAGGAACCAGTCTTGGAAAGCAATCACTAATAACTAAAAATCCTTAAACTTCCCTCAAGGACCATCAACAGAGTGAACTATGTTCAATGTGAGTCAAAAAAGCGATTAGTGAGCGGTCAAGGGTAGTGTGTTTGATGCAAGTTTCGAGAACTCACCGGTGTGGTCTTCGGAGGGCCGATCATCCTGGGTGAGGAATCAAATGGCTGGAAGATTCATTTTAATATCTTCTCTCGGTCCTGTATTCTGTTACGTCATGCAGGCGAAGGACATGTGGATCTGGTTGTAGCTGTTTTACTGCTAAACAAAACACATTGGGTAATAAAACAAGAAACCAAACTAGGGTTCAAGAGAGAACAGAACAGCTACGGTAGCATTAACACATAGACAATACAGGACAAAGAACTGAAACAAACTGAGGGCTTAAATACACACAGGATACTGAGAACGAAACGAGTCACAGATGAACTCAATCAGTAACCATGGAAACGTATTAAAAAACAAAAATTCAGGAAACAGGAACTAAACTGCAGGGAAACGGGGTGTTTCTCAATTCTCATTGTTTCATTGTTCCTTCGTCCTCTAGATATATATATATATATATTTTTTTTTTTCCGGCACACTTACCTGATATGTTATGATTGGTGGTTGACATATATGATTTTCTTATTGGCTCTTTAAAAAAAATGTCTTTGCTTGTTTTTAAATTAGTTTTGTGCACCTGCAGTCTTTTATCCATTGATGAAGTGTGACGAAACGCATTGGTGAAATAAATAATATTTTGACCTCCCTGCAAGCTACACTTTACACATAGGCTATAGCATATTGAGTTTTGGTGGAATAGCGCATATTTGAATATCACAAATTAGCTTATTTGATTAGTGAAAATCTTAAATATTCACAATTAAAACTTTTCTTTGTTTAAATTCTAAAACGTTCTATTTATTTCTAGTTTTAAATGGCAATTAAATACCAGATTGTCGAAGTGGCCTCCGACTTTTGGACCTCACTGTACACTGTCACTCAGATTAAATGGGCCAATCAAAAATAATTCATAGGAGTGCCTATTGCATATCACTGTCTGTAACCTAAAAGCGAACAGCCTTTCCATGTTTCCTCTGGCAGCTTTGCCAGATTGGGTGTAAGGGGTCATTTTGGCATGCTGAAATGGGTCAGTGACCGACAAAGCATAAATCCAGCCACATCCAGGCCTCTATATTGGCTCCTCGGACTGGAACAGTTTTGCATGTCTGCTGTAGAGTCATCTTTCAGCAGAGCTGTGAAGTGTTGCCAGAGCTCCCAGTCAGACACACTGAAAACTGAGATGCCACGGGTTTAGGCTGAGTACAAGTCATACGTGTTGTACACAAAACAAATGAACACATAAATAATAAGCGTGTGAATATTTAAGCCAGGTTTTAAACGTGGGCACTGACTAAGATTTCCATTTCTGTAAAATTGCCTTCTTTGCTAATGAAACGGCTTGTGACAGCTAGCAGTTTTCTCAAAAATGCCTATTTTCGGCTCAGGTGCCAAATCAGTTTTACTTATCAATTGTGAACCAAAAATAAGTTCAGTTGCACTGATTAAACCAACAAGAATCAAGAAACTCCACATCAGTAAAAAATATTTTCAAGATTTGTTATCACAACATATTTTCTTTTGTCAAATCAACTTTATAATAATTTATTTAGTTGAGATAACTTATTATTTTGAGTTTCTGATAGTTAAATTAATCTCCTTCATTGTATTAACTCACTTTTTCCAGTTCAATCAACTTAAAATTTTAAGGCAACCCAGGTTATTTACTTTTTAAAACCAACATTTTTTTACAGTGTAGTAATCACAACATGTTTTCTTTTGTCAAATCAACTTAAATAATTTATTTAGTTGAGATAACATATAATTTTGAGTTTCTGACTCATTTATTGAGAAAGTCAACCAATTACCCTGGAATATACAGTTATTTCACACAAAAATTTTTAACAGTGAATGTTTGGTCCTCAAAAAAGGAAGCCTGTTGATAACTTTGAATTGAATCACAGCGTGTCTAGCGTTAATAGAGCATTCGTTCATTTTATTTTATATTATTAAGACAACATTTCCATGAATCACTAGACAAGTCAAGTTCATTTTCCCATTCTTGTATGATATAGCATTTTAAAGAAAGAGTTTGATGAATAGATACTTCGAAACCTGTGTAACTTTTTCTAGTAAAATCCCTCATTTTAAAATACAGGAAAAAGTCTCTTACGGAAATGAAATCCTTTTGCTTCAACTGGGAGAAATCATTGTAAGCCTGCGTTGAATTGGACAGTCAAAATGTGGAAGATCCAAAAAGGATTTAATCCACTTCCATATTTTAAGGAAATTATTTATTATTATACATATTCTGACTATAAAACGTTGAGTCAATTTTTACTGGACTATTCAACAAATCTTCTAAAGATGTATAATTGGATGACTGTGACAAGGTTTGTTTTTCTAGTTTTGCAAGAATTTATTCTTAAAATCTCCAGACACGAGAGAAAGAGACAGATAAGATAAATGCTGTTTACTGAAGGAAAGTCTTGAGAATAACAGAGATTTCTAAATATGGGAGTTAATAGCGTTTCTTCATAATTATAAATAGCACGATAAAGGAAATGAGCAGTTCTAGCTGGATGTTTGTTTGTCTTGTGTGGGCCAGATTGCGCTATCATTTTGGAGACCAAATTTCCAAAGTTGTCACAAGGACGCCAGCTTAAAGTCGACATGAGATGTAAGTTGCGATAGTCTTTATTTCATTTTGTGAGATACATCGAAGTGAAACGGCATCTTCAACAGCAACAACAAAATGTTTTGGCGGGACCTTTTCCTGGTTGGATGGCTGTGGTTTGCTATTGATGGATCTGATGTGAGTGACAGGTTGCTCCGCCCTCATGCCAGGGGAAGTTATATTGATTAAAGATTATGAGGCACATGGTGCATGCGGATAAATCATTTATATTAAATACTACAACATTCCAGCCCGTTCTCATCCCAAGACTCATATACTGACGCTTTTGACAATGCGTTTACATCCAACACACATGGCACCCTTTAGCGTCAATATGATGCATATATATGGGCCAGAAGGCGCCTCCTAGTGGTCTATCCCTAACACTACCCCAGACATCAACCTACCCATAAGCGAAGCGTGTTATATCAACACTAAAGGGTGCCATGTGCGTTGGATCGCATTGTCAAAGGCGTCACTATGACGCCCTAGGATGAGAATGCGTTGAAAAATCCATTCAAAATATGAATTGCCAATTTTGATTTCATTGTGTAAAGGAGCTTTAAACAATGCCAGCAGTTCATAAACTGATTCATAAATTTTAATAAAGGGATAAGTAACGCAAGCTGTACATAGAAGCCCTTAGCTCTCTCCAGCAATAAAAAATAATTAGTGGACTCTTTTGTCCCCTTTTTTCTTTTGAATTAGTTTAGCATGTTTGGCGATGTAGGTCGAGCTTCCCACATATGGACTTCCCTCTTCACCAAATGATTGGCAGGTAGAAAGCGCTTCAAAAGTGTTCTGATTGGCTGAAGAATGTAGAGCGTCTTTTGAATGTCTGAAGCCTTTCAATGTTGAAAATAATGATAAAACAAATAATAATTATTTTGTAAACTAATAAAATGTTGTTGTAGCTAACAACCATCTATTTACTGAAAGTGACAAGCAGGTCATCCATCAATAAATCCATTCCAGTATATATATATATATACATATATAATGAGATTGTAACAACATTGTATGAGTTACAAAAGGCCTACACAATGTACAAGTTACAAAGTACATTTTATGAGTGAACTATTTAATATATTTGAAGTCTAGTTAAAAAAGTTTCTGTATGGGTTTAGTGGTATGTTTAGGAAATATAGTAAATAGGATTAGATAAAGATCAAAACATTTAACAAGCATATAGAGAGATAATGTCTGTGGACTTCAAAAGCTTTGGGCTCCCACTGAATCTGATAACTCATTCTGAGATTACATATGTATGTTGTTTTTCAGCCAAGTTATGTAAGATTTTTAAACAGGAAAAAAAAAATGGATGGCACAAAAGCCAGACAGACTGAAATGGAGATTAGCCCATCGTTCACAGTATCTCATATATCTCTCACAGCAGAGCACAATGTACACACTCGATTGCCTCGAATGCGAAAACAAGATCCCACAGATGCCGCTCTAAAGGGAAACGATGGAATTCCCATACTTTGGCAAAGATCTGGGAATGGAAAATGCAAACAAAACACATGAACAGGGCTCTGGGGAACATGTCACCACATATTATGAGCACATGTTCAACATTGACGGAAGTTTAGGGTTTATCTTGACTGTTGTTTGCAATGAGGTCCATTAACGTCTTCTTATGGCCCTTATCTTCAATCATTTATCTCTGTTTTTTGTTTTTTTTCAGTGAAATAAAACTGTGTGGAGCACTGATGTCCTGGTTAAACACCACAGCACACCAAACTAAAATGAAGCACATTCCCAACAGCTGTACCACTTGGTATTTCAGTATTAAATTTAAAGACATACTTACATACATTCATACACACATACATACGCCAGATCCTCGATTCAGGATGCTTACAAGACCCCATGAAATTGAAATGGAATTTGTTAGCTTAAAGCTTGTCTATTAGCTTTGAGGTCATCTATCATATGCTTATATACTCCATCAAATCTAATAAACATTAATTCACTTTTAAATTTATAGTCATTGTCTTCAGGTATCAGGTCAACAGTGCTTATGATTTGATTGGTTGATTGATTGAAAACTTTATTCATCCCGATAGGGAAACTGGTTTGCTACCAACCATAAAACAATTAAACACAATACACAACTAACAGACATATAAATAATTCTGCATTAGGTGACTAATAAACCCTGATTAGGAGACACAATTTGGGGGAAAAAAATTTCAATTTTATAGTTTAAAAAATATACAACATATTAGACAAGAATAATTTTCCACAATTAACAGTGTTCGTTAAAATATCTGACCACTGCGGGAACAAAAGACCTTCTGATTCGCTCACTAGAGCACCGAGGCATTACCAATCGCTCACTAAAAGAGCTTCTAAGTCCTTCGAACAAATTGTGTTGTGGATGGCCTTCGAGCAGGACATTTTTTGATTTCGAACTAATCCTCATCTCTACAGTAACCTCCAGTACATCTGGGTTAAGACCAATAACTGAACCAGCTCTCTTGATCAGATTATTTATTCTATTTTTGTCCTCAACAGATATAAACTGCCCCAGCCCCCAGCAAAGAACACTATGCTAAAATCAACACATTCTCACCCCAAGGCGTCACCTTTTGACCATGCTTCAATATTTGACGCTTTAGGCGCCCTTTGCATGACGCAATCCTACGGCGTCATCTAACTGACGCTAAAGGGCACCTAAAGCGTCAGATATTGACACATGGTCAAATGCTTCCCAAGGCGTCAGTTAGGTGACGCCTTGGGGGTGAGAATGGGCTGCTAAAATCCCTTGATAAAAAAATAATAAAAAAAAAACATTTAATTTGCATTGTGCTCATCTGTTTGTGTTCAAACATTTAAGAGCATTTGATTCATCTGATTTTGACCAATCAAATCCCTCTAAAGTGAGAAGCTAAACTTAAGGCTACAGAACACTGCACAGATTGTATATTTATTTTATAGGCTAACCTTTAAGTTCGCATCACCTTGGTTTCATTGACAAAAACCCAATAGGATTTTACATTGGCTTTTGGATTATAGCAGAAAATAAGCATAACATTTAATATGAATCTTAAGTAAATCACCTGAAGTTAAATGCTTTACGAGTAGACTATGAAGGGTCGCATGACCTCAATGTTGCCATCACTATAAAAAAAACTTTTTCCTGAAAGTTTGAGTTATAATAGTTTGCAAGAGAGTGACTATAAACAATGAGGGTGTATATAATCAATAGGCTAGTATAAACTATATGTAATCGGATCTTAGTAAGACATGTCATCATGTGAACCACCAAAAAGTCAGAACTGTTGGCTAAATAGTAGAGCAGAAAACCCCATCCCAAATCAGAAACCATTGTATATCCAATTAAGAGTCACTTTGACCCCTCAAATTACTCACTTCATAAACATCTTTGCAAAAACATACTCAAACTTGCTCCATAAGTATAGAATAAATACAGACAAGAATGCTGATTGCTGTATAATTATGTCATCATATCTCAAAGGCATGGATATTATACAGACACTTTCCCCCTCCAAAACATATTATGTTTGAAATGGTGTTGGATGACTAAAAATAATAATATTTTATTAATGTAATGTTGATTTTGGGAAAATTAAAATGGCCCAGAAATTTGTCCGAATAATAAGAGGTATTAGAAGAGGAATGAAGAGACCACTTCTTTCTTTTCCCCCTCTTTTTATTAATTTCTTCAAATAGGCTATATACCATTTTCTTTATAAATATTTATTTATTTAACTGATACGTGCCCTTTCTAATACTTGTTTATGTGAACTTATCAGTGCCGTTGTAGATGTATATTTTGCTTTTGTTCTTGGTGTTGAATTAGTTTTTGTTGTTGTTGTTTTTACTTTCCCCCCTGCATCACAGAGTTGAGTTGCAGTGATAAAGCAGCACTGCCACCTGCCGGACATCATATGTATTACATTATTTATTGGAACAGCGGTACTTATGGTGTATGTATGCTCAAATAACAGAACACACAAAAGGTCAAACATTAAAGTCCCCCTGTAGTCAATAATTGTATCCCTTAAAACTCAGTCTACCTGTGAACGGATCACCTGCAACTGATGTTAATACTGTGGGTCATAGAGGAGACAACTCTAATGCTAGCTACAATCAGAGCTGCCTATTCCAGAAAGATGAAAGTTACAGTGCGAGGAATCAGATGGTGTCCTGCTGGGACAAGACCCTACAAAGACACATGGTCACTAACTAGAGAAACACACACCCAGAATGTAGGCTATTAGAAACATTTGCTAACATTTTTTGGTAAAATGTCTTTAACCATATCTTAGAAAACAACGTTTATCTAAAAAGTGTTTCAACTGTCCCTGCTATTTTTGTGCTGCTAACTGCGTTTGAGACATTTTTTCCCCCTCAGTGCAAAACGTATGCATTTCGCGTGTATATTCTCCATCTGTAAATGTTAGAACGTCGTGCAAATATTTCCATGTTGCTGCTAAAACTTCACATTGAACGGGCGCTGCTGTCATCCATCCAGCCCAGAGCCCTCGCTGCTGTTCCCGTCCAGCCCGGAGCCCTCGCCGCTGGTCCCATCCAGCCCAGAGCCCTCGCTACTGGTCCCATCCAGCCCGGAGCCCTCGCCGCTGGTCCCATCCAGCCCGGAGCCCTCGCCGCTGTTCCCGTCCAGCCCAGAGCCCTCGCTGCTGTTCCCGTCCAGCCCGGAGCCCTCGCCGCTGTTCCCGTCCAGCCCGGAGCCATCGCCGCTGTTCCCGTCCAGCCCAGAGCCCTCGCCGCTGGTCCCATCTAGCCCAGAGCCCTCGCTACTGGTCCCATCCAGCCCGGAGCCCTTGCCGCTGTTCCCGTTCCAGCCCAGAGCCCTCGCCGCTGTTCCCGTCCAGCCCAGAGCCCTCGCTACTGGTCCCATCCAGCCCAGAGCCCTCGCCGCTGTTCCCGTCCAGCCCAGAGCCCTCGCTACTGGTCCCATCCAGCCCAGAGCCCTCGCTACTGGTCCCATCCAGCCCAGAGCCCTCGCTACTGGTCCCATCCAGCCCGGAGCCCTCGCCGCTGTTCCCGTCCAGCCCAGAGCCCTCGCTACTGGTCCCATCCAGCCCGGAGCCCTCGCCGCTGTTCCCATCCAGCCCAGAGCCCTCGCTACTGGTCCCATCCAGCCAGAGCCCTCGCTACTGGTCCCATCCAGCCCGGAGCCCTCGCCGCTGTTCCCGTCCAGCCCAGAGCCCTCGCTACTGGTCCCATCCAGCCCGGAGCCCTCGCCGCTGTTCCCATCCAGCCCAGAGCCCTCGCTACTGGTCCCATCCAGCCAGAGCCCTCGCTACTGGTCCCATCCAGCCCGGAGCCCTCGCCGCTGTTCCCGTCCAGCCCAGAGCCCTCGCTACTGGTCCCATCCAGCCCGGAGCCCTCGCCGCTGTTCCTGTCCAGCCCAGAGCCCTCGCTACTGGTCCCATCCAGCCCAGAGCCCTCGCTACTGTTCCCGTCCAGCCCGGAGCCCTCGCCGCTGGTCCCATCCAGCCCAGAGCCCTCGCCGCTGGTCCCATTCAGCCCAGAGCCTTTGCTACTGGTCCCATCCAGCCCGGAGCCCTCACCGCTGGTCCCATCCAGCCCGGAGCCCTCGCCGCTGTTCCCGTCCAGCCCGGAGCCCTCGCCGCTGGTCCCGTCCAGCCCAGAGCCCTCGCTGCTGTTCCCGTCCAGCCCAGAGCCCTCGCTACTGGTCCCATCCAGCCCGGAGCCCTCGCCGCTGTTCCCGTCCAGCCCGGAGCCCTCGCTACTGGTCCCATCCAGCCCAGAGCCCTCGCCGCTGTTCCCGTCCAGCCCGGAGCCCTCGCTACTGGTCCCATCCAGCCCGGAGCCCTCGCCGCTGTTCCCGTCCAGCCCGGAGCCCTCGCCGCTGTTCCCGTCCAGCCCGGAGCCCTCGCCGCTGTTCCCGTCCAGCCCGGAGCCCTCGCCGCTGTTCCCGTCCAGCCCAGAGCCCTCGCCGCTGGTCCCATCCAGCCCAGAGCCCTCGCTACTGGTCTCATCCAGCCCGGAGCCCTCGCCGCTGTTCCCGTCCAGCCCGGATCCCTCGCCGCTGTTCCCGTCCAGCCCAGAGCCCTCGCTACTGGTCCCATCCAGCCCGGAGCCCTCGCCGCTGTTCCCATCCAGCCCGGAGCCCTCGCCGCTGTTCCCGTCCAGCCCGGAGCCCTCGCTGCTGGTCCCATCCAGCCCAGAGCCCTCGCTACTGGTCCCATCCAGCCCGGAGCCCTCGCCGCTGGTCCCATCCAGCCCAGAGCCCTTGTTGATGGTTCACGTTAGCCACGCCGAGTGGCTGTGACTGTTCACGTCCCGTCAGCCCAGCCTGTCCTGGTCTCAGTCACTATAGCCGCATTTCCACTGCCGGGCTAGGGCTGGGCCAGAGCTAACAGCGAGCCAAGCCAGTGGCCTCGGGCACTGGGCTTGCGTTTCCACTGCCGGGCCAGTAGCCCCACAGCGCTGCCCTAAACCCCGTCCCTAACACGCCTTTCTGGATCAAACATCATACAACCCAATCCATTTTAGCGGGTATTATGAATTAATTTATTTTTTAAGTTAGGAAGATAACATGTATATTAACTCACCGGCCATGGCTGCAATAGTGTCCCGATTGTCTCGTGAGCCGCCACTAACATAGGGACAGTGACCCAGCACACCGTCCATCAAGTCGAACCATGGAAAAATCCTTCTCTGAACTCCGCTTTGTCCATTGTGCATTTTAATCGCCTTGTAGAATACTGCGCCCGCAACTTTTGATTTTTCCCTTAACTTGACTATAGGTCAAAATAGGTCCTGAACTATACTGTAGGTCAATTTCTATGCTCAGATTTATACCAGTTAAACTGTGCTTTAGGATGTATTTTTTTTTTTTTTAAATTTTTATGCAATTTGTATTTATGTATATTATTTAATGACATTTTTATTTATGTACTTTTTTTTTTTTAAAATGTGATATTTATTTTAGTCTCTCTTAACCTTTTTTAAAAGTCATTTCCGCTGACCCCGTCACTCGCGAAACAGTCCGGTTTGAAAGCCTCTGGTCTAACACAATTTTACATGATTCTGTTCCTGAGATCAACAAACACAAGAGCTTGATGACTAACAACCAATCTCACTAACATCTCTGGTGTGTAAATGCTTTGAAAGGCTTGATAAAGGTGTGTAATGATTCTCAACAATTATTCAATCATTTTCAATTCACTTATTAGTCCAATAAGATAGTAGATGCAATTCTAACATTGTTGCATCTTGTTTACTCACATCTTGAGGTTTACAAAAATCATGTGAAAATGTAAGAGAAAATAAGAGACTGAAACATCTCACTGTTACAGATTTATCATGCGGCTCAAAGTATTATGGGTAAAATCTCTCAGTCTATTCTGAAACATCAACACAGTTTCACTGATCCAGACCAAACATTAAACCCAGGATAGAGCGGCTGAGTGAATGTGGTCTGGACTGTGTGGATGAGGCTCATTGTGTCAGAGACGCTGTAGAAGGACAGAGTTCCTGCACTGTGATCCACATACACTCCTACTCTTCTGCTGATGGACTTTACAGGGAGAACAGTCGCTATCTTATTGTGTCTGAATGTGTAACTGGAGGAAGAGCAGAACAAACTCCAGGACTGATCATTACATCCAAACACACACTCATTACCCAATCCCTTCCTGCTGATGCTCTTATATGACACTGATATAAACACACCATCCCCACTCCACTCAATCTCCAAGTAACAGCGTCCACACACACTCTCTCTACACAACACCTGATACCACTGATCAAATCTGTCTGGATGATCAGGATACGGCTGGACTCTGTGTCAGTGCGAGTAATAACTCTGTTCCTCTCAGACAGAAGGAGGTGTTTATTCACTGTGTTCAGATCCAGAGTGAGCTGATGAGAATCTGATGGAGAGAAACACATCAGAATCAGGAATTATGAATCTGTCTGATCTTTTAATGTCTCTGAACTCTTCATGACTCAATGTTCAATGTATCATCAGTGTTTCATTACAGCTGATCAGATATCCTGTGCAAATCATCATTTAATTATTAAACTCTTTTATCATGATTTATTTCTCCTTCTACAGGAAGAACACGAACACATTCAGTGAGTTTTTCTGCTTGTTTCTTCGTGACTTACATTGTAGGAAGTCGTTCCTGGTCTTAGGATTCATGTTGGTGAAAGTGACTGTGGAAATAAACAGAAGAGAAATGATGGATCCATTTCTAATCTGATATTAGATGACGGAGAACTCATTTCTGAGAACAGATTCATCTCCAGATTCCTCATTTATAAAACACTCGAATCAGATTCAATCCTAAATTTCAATTCTACGTCAAATATGTATATATTACTTCTAAATCATCAGGGGATGTTTGTGGCTGTTCTGTAGAGTTCTGTAGTTACTCTCCTTGTAAAAAAGAAAGTTCACTTTTAAAAAGAGTACTGTACTTATAATATACTTAAAATATATAAGTGCAAATGTTTTCAGAAACTTGATTGCATGTTATTTGCAAATATATGAATGTGGAATAGTTTAATTTCTGTATTAAATGCAAATATCTGAACTTTAGAGTGTTTTTGTCGCTCTGCTTAAGTTGGTCTCATTCTGCTCTCCTGAAATGTTTCTCTGTGAGTCTCTTGCTCAAGTCCACTATGATCCAGTTCTTCTAGATCTCTGTTACCTGCAGGAAGTGGATGTGATCTTGTGTGTGTGAAAGCTGCTCCAGCTCAGCGTCTCTCTTCTTCAGATCATTGATCTCCTGCTCCAGTCGCTCCAGTCGTACTTCAGCTCGACTCACTGCAGTCTTTTCCTGATCTCTGATCCGCTGTGTCGCCTCAGAGCGTCTTCTCTCAATGGAGCGGATGATCTCAGTGAAGATCTTCTCACTGTCCTCCACTGCTGTGTGTGCAGAGCGCTGTTACACACACACACACACACACACACACACACACACACAATCACACAGTGAGTTCAGTGAGTCCAAACTGAGACGTGTCACACTTCTCTTCTTCTCCAGACTCACCTTATGAGACTCCACATCCTCTCTCAGCTGATGAAGACCTTTCTGTCTCTGCTGGATTCTCTGACGGATCTTCATCTGCGTCTCCTTCAGCTGTTTCTGGAGGACACACCAATAATGACATCAAACTACTATCACAAAAGAAAGTTAAAGTCACATAAATCCAGAATTGATGGAGTGGTTAAAGATCTGAAGTACACTACAGGTGCGCATTCAATACCATTAAGCACACTACTTTTTTAAACCAATGGAGTTGTTTAAATTACTTTTAACTTTGTCTCCTTTTTAGAGCTTGACACTTTTGTACTTTCAATGTTTAGGCTTAAATAGATGAGACATTCTTCAAAATATCTTCTTCAAACCGGTTTTGGACAACATGAGTAAATGAAGACAGCACTTTCACTTCTGTGTGATCAATCTCTCTCAGCTCATACCTGTTTCTCTGTCCTCTGCGCTGCAGTTGATTCAGTGTTGTGGTTTTTATGTTCGTACTCCTTACACCACACACAGAGTAATTCTTGATCAGTGATACAGAATATTTCTAGCTCTTTATCATGTTTGCGGCAGATCATGTCCTGCAGTCGTCCAGTGGCATCAATCACTTTGTGTGGTTTACGAGAGTGATATTCCTCATGACGGTCTAAATGAGTTTGACAGTAAGACTCCTGACACACCAGACAGGACTTGACGGCTTTGTGTTTTCTTCCAGTACAGACGTCACACTCCACGTCTCCAGCTCCAGCGTAACAGTCCGCAGGAAGTTTAGTCTTCTTCAGTTTCTCCACCACTTCAGCTAGCATGGTGTTTTTCCCTAAAGCAGGTCTTGGACTGAAGGTCTGTCTGCACTGAGGGCAACTGTAGACTCTCTTCTCATCCTCCTGATCCCAGCAGTCAGAAATACAGATCTTACAGTAACTGTGTCCGCAGGGAATGGCCACTGGATCCTTCAGGAGATCCAGACACACCGGACACGTGAACTCATCTTGAGAAAATCTGGCTTCTGCCATTTTACAGCGTGAATACAGAGAGACACAAACACACAACAGCTCAACAACACTTCAGTTTCTGTTTCCCTGAACTGAGGAGTTGAAGTAGTTTCCTGATTCTGTGTGTGAGTGACGTGTGTAAAACAGGCGTGTGTGTAATGCAGCTTACTTCCTCATTCATGCTCAACTTCATGTAGTCATAAAAAATTGTAATTACAAATTTCGAGCTCATGAATAACAGAGCAAAGTCATATTTATTAATGAGAAACTAAATTCTAGATGATACATGAGTGGGTTGGGGTGAAAATACTGATCTATGTGTTATCTATACTTGTATAGAGATCAGTGAGCGCTCTGTAGAGAATGGTGTAAATCACTCAACTTCCATGATTTGTTTCCATTTATAAATATGTTGTGATACCATTTATAAATAAGTCATATAATCTATAAAGGTTTGCAGGTTAGGTGGATTGGATATGCTAAATTATCATTTGAGTGTTTTTTTTTAAAGACTTTTCCACAGATCATGTCACTCCCGGTTTGAAAGCCTCTGGTCTAACACAATTTTACATCATTCTGTTCCTGAGATCAACAAACACAAGAGCTTGATGACTAACTACCAATCTCACTAACATCTCTGGTGTGTAAATGCTTTGAAAGGCTTGATAAAGGTGTGTAATGATACTCAACAATTATTCAATCATTTTCAATTCATTTAAGATTGTAGATAATGCGATTCTACCATTGTTGCATCTTGTTTACTCGCATCTTGAGGTTTACAAAAATCATGTGAAAATGTAAGAGAAAATAAGAGACTGAAACATCTCACTGTTACAGATTTATCATGCGGCTCAAAGTATTATGGGTAAAATCTCTCAGTCTATTCTGAAACATCAACACAGTTTCACTGATGATCCAGACCAAACATTAAACCCAGGATAGAGCAGCTGAGTGAATGTGGTCTGGACTGTGTGGATGAGGCTCATTGTGTCAGAGATGCTGTAGAAGGACAGAGTTCCTGAACTGTGATCCACATACACTCCTACTCTTCTGCTGATGGACTTTACAGGGAGAACAGACTCTATCTTATTGTGCGAGAATGAGTTTCTGGAGGAAGAGCAGTCCAATCTCCAGGACTGATCATTACGTCCAAACAGACACTCATCACCCGATCCCTTCCTGCTGATGCTCTTATATGACACTGATATATACACACCATCCCCACTCCACTCAATCTCCCAGTAACAGCGTCCACACACACTCTCTCTACACAACACCTGAGACCACTGATCAAATCTGTCTGGATGATCAGGATACGGCTGGAGTCTGTCAGTGTCAGTAATAACTCTGTTCTTCTCAGACAGAAGGAGGTGTTTATTCACTGTGTTCAGATCCAGAGAGAGCTGATGAGAATCTGATGAAGAGAAACACATCAGAATCAGGAATTATGAATCTGTCTGATCTTTTAATGTCTCTGAACTCTTCATGACTCAATGTTCAATGTATCATCAGTGTTTCATTACAGCTGATCAGATATCCTGTGCAAATCCTCATTTAATTATTAAACTCTTTTATCATGATTAATTTCTCCTTCTACAGGAAGAACATGAACACATTCAGTGAGTTTTTCTGCTTGTTTCTTAGTGACTTACATTGTAGGAAGTCGTTCCTGGTCTTGGGATTCATGTTGGTGAATGTGACTGTGGAAATAAACAGAAGAGAAATGACGGATCCATTTCTAATCTGATATTAGATGATGGAGAACTCATTTCTGAGAACAGATTAATCTCCAGATTCCTCATTTATAAAACACTCGAATCAGATTCAATCCTAAATTTCAATTCTACATTAAATATGTATATATTACTTCTAAACCATCAAGGGATGTTTGTGGCTGTTCTGTAGAGTTGATGCACTCTAATTAAAGATGAACTGTGATTTATAAAGTGGGATTCATTTAGGAAAATTATTTGTGCGTATGGATGTTTTATAAATCATAGGAATATTTCAGAAACTGTTGCATGTTCAGATTTGGGATCATTCTCCACACGTCTTTATAAAGGAGGAGCAGGACTTTACCTCCGTCTGAGATCTTCTTGATCTCCTCTTTCCAGAAATCCTCCAGTTTGTCTCTCAGCTGACGGACAGATTCTCTCACGCCATCAAAAGAGGAGAGAGAACCGAAGGAAACGTCGAGTTCGTCTGTAGATTCAGGAGGAGCTGAGAGAGACTGGAAACTCTACAGAAAACAGAAATCAAAACTCATCATCTCCACACTTCAGCCAATCACCTTCACTATATCAGATCTGTCGGCTCTTGTAGACTCGACTTCTCTTCAGTGACTCGCTTCAGTCCAGCACTTTCACACAATCAGAAACTTTCTTCTCATGTTCATTATAACGTTAATCTTACAAACTCCAGTATTTGTCACTTACACTCCTTGTTGAAAAAGAAATTTCACTTTTAAAAAGAGTACTGTACATATAATATACTTTAAATATATAAGCACAAATATTTTCAGAAACTTGATTGCATGGTTTTT
The DNA here is from genome assembly GCF_988280905.1 of Pimephales promelas. Taxonomy (NCBI): domain Eukaryota; kingdom Metazoa; phylum Chordata; class Actinopteri; order Cypriniformes; family Leuciscidae; genus Pimephales; species Pimephales promelas. The sequence goes on along the minus strand of NC_142771.1, from coordinate 11,295,777 downwards.
TTCAATTAACTGAATGTGTAATAGTTTCATTTTATATTAAATGCAAATATCTGAACTTTAGAGTGTTTTTGTTGCTCTGTTTAAGTTGGTCTCATTCTGCTCTCCTGAAATGTTTCTCTGTGAGTCTCTTGCTCAAGTCCACTATGATCCAGTTCTTCTAGATCTCTGTTACCTGCAGGAACTGAATGTGATCTTGTGTGTGTGAAAGCTGCTCCAGCTCAGCGTCTCTCTTCTTCAGATCATTGATCTCCTGCTCCAGTCGCTCCAGTCGTTCTTCAGCTCGACTCACTGCAGTCTTTTCCTGATCTCTGATCCGCTGTGTCGCCTCAGAGCGGCTTCTCTCAATGGAGCGGATGATCTCAGTGAAGATCTTCTCACTGTCCTCCACTGCTGTGTGTGCAGAGCGCTGTTACACACACACACACACACACACACACACACACACACACACACACAATCACACACACACACACACACACACACACACACACATACACGTCTATATTACTAAAAGGGGACTATCACTCTACACTGGCCAAGAGGGGACTAGTGTTTCTGGTCATTTTGAAGAAACAAAAATGACGTACAAAATTCTCTTTTAAGGTCTTTTTTCATAATATAACTTTAAATATGCATTTTTTTATTTTTAAAAAAACATGCCAAGTGGGGACCTGAAACTCTGGCCGATGTCTACCTTACCAACAGGGGACTCATATAGCCTGCAATTGAACTGTATGTCTGTGTGAACAGTGAAGTGAACTGGCAGTGAAATCTTGTCTTCATTTTGTAACTTATACATACTTATACACATATATGTGTGTGTGTGTGGGTGTGTCATTATATAATGCTCAAACATATACATGTCTATATTGCTACACAGCAGTGTCGCTGTACACTGGCGAAGAGGGGACATTCTGAATGATATCTATCCAACCAAGTGGGGACTTTGTGTGTGTGTGAACTGGCAGTGAAATCTTTCTTAATTCCGCTTACATTATATATCTATTATATACATTATATATATATATATATATATATATATATATATATTCACATAGAAAAACGCTGTTTTAAATTGTAATAATATTTCACAATATTACTGTTTTTTTTTTTATCAAATAATTGCAGCCTTGGTGAGCAGAAGAGACTTCTTAAAAAACATAAACAATCTTACCGATCTAAAACTATACATTTCTATATTACTAACAGCAGTGTCGCTCCACACTGGCGAAGAGGGGACATTCTGAACGATATCTATCCAACCAAGTGGGGACTTTGTGTGTGTGTGAACTGGCAGTGAAATCTTTCTTAATTACGCTTACATTATATATCTATTATATACATTATATATATATATATATATATATATATATATATATATTCACATAGAAAAACGCTGTTTTAAATTGTAATAATATTTCACAATATTACTGTTTTTTTTATCAAATAATTTCAGCCTTGGTGAGCAGAAGAGACTTCTTTTAAAAACATAAACAATCTTACCGATCTAAAACTATATATTTCTATATTACTAACAGCAGTGTCGCTGTACACTGGCAAAGAGGGGACATTCTGAACGATATCTATCCAACCAAGTGGGGACTTTGTGTGTGTGTGAACTGGCAGTGAAATCTTTCTTAATTACGCTTACATTATATATCTATTATATACATTATATATATATATATATATATATATATATATATATATATTCACATAGAAAAACGCTGTTTTAAATTGTAATAATATTTCACAATATTACTGTTTTTTTTTATCAAATAATTGCAGCCTTGGTGAGCAGAAGAGACTTCTTAAAAAACATAAACAATCTTACCGATCTAAAACTATACATTTCTATATTACTAACAACAGTGTCGCTCCACACTGGCGAAGAGGGGACATTCTGAACGATATCTATCCAACCAAGTGGGGACTTTGTGTGTGTGAACTGGCAGTGAAATATGTCTTCATTACAGTTAAATTATATATCTATTATATACATTATGTATATATATATACTATTTTTCTTATTTAACGCTCTCTCTTCATATATACTTTCTATGCTTTGTTATGCAGTCCCTAACAATTTACTTGCCATAGTTATGTGCCATTGCACACACATGTCTATATTACTAACATATACATGTATTAACACAGCAGTGTCGCTGCACACTAGCCAAGAGGGAACTTTCTGAATGATATCTATCCAACCAAGTGGGGACTTTGTGTGTGTGTGTGAACAGTGAATTGAAGTGGCAGTGAAATACACATCCGTAAAGGGGGTCGCACACCGAATGAGAAGCGCAGCGCTGCGCCACGTCTAGGACAACTCCAAGTATCGCACACCGGACTCACTTTCTCATCAGTGTATGGCCAGCAATATTGTTATGTTTAATGACATGAAATGAAGATGTTTGTTCTATGTTATAATTGTACTGTACAATTAAATACAATCGTTGCTGAGTCTGCAGTCTGAAAACTACCTCAGAGCATCAGTTAACTGAATGAATTGAGAATCTCACATGAAAACCCAATTACATCAGCAATTGTCATTCAAGCAGCTGATTTATGTAAATGAATGCAAAACTAAATTTATTGCAGCATAGGGCAAAGTCAGTATACATTATCAACGATTTGAGACAACAAAATAATTTAAACTTTATATAAAACTAAATGGCACTCTGTGGCGGCAGCAGGATTACATTCAAAAGGTCACGGCGACGTAGCCGTAAGTACAGAGTCAGTGTTTACAAGTTGAACGCATAGGTTGAACGTGCAAACTAACTCAAACGCTGTTTACAAAAAAGTAATTAAAAGGTAAAACAGCGATGTCGGACGATTTTGATTCTGTACTTCCGGCTACGTCGCCCGTGACCTTTTGAACGTAATTACGTATTACGTGACGTTACAAACGCGCCTCACAGAATAGAGCTAGGCTAGCATTTGTCCTTAGAAAAGTTACATTTTTGGAATAAGTTTTGAAATAACCGATCGTTTCGCATGATAAGACCCTTATTCATCGTCTGCTGCATCTGAAACTGTTATTAACTGTCTTTTCGACCTTGGACCGTCTGGTTCCCATGTAAGTCCATTATATGGAGAAAAATCCTGGAATGTTTTCATCAAAAACCTTAATTTCTTTTCGACTGAGGAAAGAAAAATATGGACATCTTGGATGACATGGGGGTGAGTAAATTACCAGCAAAAGTTTTTTAAGAGCCACAAACCTGTATATAAAACTCTTTTTATTTTAGATACACTAAATGCAGACAAAGAAAAGACAGGATTTTGATGCAATATGCAAAAAAAGTCAGAACAGTCACACAGCTTGATCAAACAGGATTATGTTATTTTATGTTTGAGATAGATATAGATAAATAAAAATAAAAATATTTAGACATTTTTTTTTACGTTGATCTTACCTAAATGTTTTTTTTTTTTGTTTTGTTTTTTTGTTAAGAGTTTAAGTAACACATGGAAGCTTGATTTCAATCTTCGAATTAAACTGAAAAAAGTAGCAAATAAATAGAATAGAATAAAGAGTTTTTTTGGTATGTCAGAAATACTACAGAAACTGAATAAAGTAATCCAATGTAAAATAACACTGGATAGTCTTTTTAGTCCAAGACTGAATTAAATACAAAGGCTATTAATTCTGATTGCTTAGAATTAATGCTATATTCTATTGTTTTAATTCAACAGAATTAATGACAGACACATATGGCTGCGTTCACTTTAAGAACGGATCCCTGTCTCATTTGTACTGTCTGTCTGTCACACGCGTTTAATGCTTATTTAAGACATTAGACTGTCTTTACGAGGTTACTCACCAATACCAGAGTTTTGACATTATGTCGCGTGTTTTTAACTGTTAAAGCGATATAATCCAGGGATAAAACGTTTGTTTCAGGCGAGCTGTTTGAGGCGGATTGGCTTTACTGTATGTGCACGCAGTGAAAGACATCTCTGAGAGTGCGCGAGCACGGGATGGTTTAATATCGCTTGAATGTTTAAACTAAAACTTAAAAAGACGTGAAAATTATAAACGTTAGTTACCATCATAGGTTACGATGCAATGCTGGCCCGATTGTGCAAGTGAATATTTCGTCGTGTCCCGACTCCTAAACGCGAGTGTGTATCGACAGCTGCAGCGCTTAGTGCTTGCCTAGTGCAGTGAGACGAAAAGACGCCGCACCGCGTCCGCGAGCCCTTTATACGGAAAAAATCGATTCGAGGCCGTTGAGAATCGATTTTGAATCGGCCACATTTTAAAAACCGATTAATCGAAAAATCTATTTTTTTGCCCAGCCCTAATACACACACACACACACACATATATATATATATATATATATATATATATATATATATAAAAATCACATAAAACATAAAAGCCTGCCGGAAAAGATGGGTCTTAAGGCAAGATTTAAAAACATGAATACTTTCACTGTTTCGCACATCCTGTGGCAGCAGGTTCCATAAATAAGGAGCTGCAAAACTAAAAGCCCGGGACCCCATAGAAGTAGTGCGGGTTCTAGGGAGAACAAGAGTGAGCGAGGAAGACGATCTTAAAGTCCGAGATCGAATATAGATATTAAGAAGGTCCAATAAATATGAAGGGGCAAGGTTATCGAGTGCTTTAAATGTCCGCTTTGGACAGTATTCATGTAAATTATGTCGGTTATGTCTTAAACAGTTGTGAGTGTATCGGATGTGCATCAGTGCGATTGGATCTGCATGTCATTGGAAATAATCCGACGTCTTAAAGTGAAAGTGGCATCAAACATAATGTGGTCTGTGTCCTTAATATTGATCAAGCAACCAAAGAAAAAGAGAAAAGCAATCACAGTTTGTTAATAGCTTTAGTATAATAAGGATTAATTATATTTAATTTACACAAAGAATATTTCTGCTTGAAAGAATAAAGAAGGATGTATGCATGGTTATAAAGAATGCATACTGTATATCATCCATTGAAAAGGCTGTGTTGTACTTTAGGAAAAGTGGTTTTTATTTAATTTTAAGATATTTTTTAAATCACAGTAGTTAAATCCGTATCTGTATTGCATGTTCAGACTTTTAAATCATTTATATTAATAGGTTAATAGATGTTTTCTTCGGGAGTGTATGGGTTTGTACATTTTATTCTATTCTAAATTCTAAATTAACGCATTACAATTTAACTAAACCCATTATATTTTAGTCGACTAAAATCCAATGTGATCTCATGAGAATACGTATGCATTTGTACGTAAAGTGTAGTTCTATCATACGTACATATAATTACGTTTTATATGCGCAGAAACGTATAATACTGACGTATTTACAGAACTAAAATGTAAAATATTTACGTTATTGACAGCACAAAAACGTAATTTATTTACGTTTGAACAAATCCACCGATGTACACATTTGTACATATCACAATTTATGCATATTAAAATCGTAGCATTATGTTTTGACTCTATTGCATTCAACTGTCTTATTCATTACGTTTTCAGTCTCATTTATTGATATAATACTCATAAATATTAACATTTTGCTCGTTTCGCCTGCATGGTGTTAAACAATACACCATAAAACCTTAAAAATACATTCTTTAACTTTACTCGTTTAACCATTTTGTAATATAGTTTATTTGCCGTGAGGCACAGAAAGTGTTTTCTCCTATAAAACAAAACATAAATTCACAAAAGACATCAATTTTATTAGTTTGATGTAATCAAAATCTTTAGAATCCATAGCCTACATTGTTTACAAGAAAAAAATCCTAATTCAACCTTTTATCCAGTCGTGATCTTCGCCTCCATTCTCAGCAGCAACCGTACACGTCAAATCCCGCGCTGGTGATGAATTCAAATTCAAAAATCGCGCCCTTGAGAAGCGATACGTCGTGTTTTACGGCAGAGATATCAAATGGTCATTGGCTCTTCCCTGCCTCATCACAGATTGAGACATGAAGGACTGTGACGGTTGGTTTAGTTCTTTTGAAATAGTGCGAAGCTGCGAACTGAAGCCGGATGAACATTTTCATTGATTATTAATTTAAATTCTGCTCTGTACTTCATACAAAACTATTACAATGTTGCCAGAGAGGACTGCGACTGCAAAGCATCTTCATGTGAACGGCTTTTGGTAGCGGTTTTGACATTTTCGCAATGGGCTATATGCACGCATAAGTTCCGCATTTGACGCAAGGATGCTCGTCTATTTCCGGTTGTGTAGATTAAAGCGGAGGAAAACCGGAGAAAACGGGATTATGGCAGAGTCTTCAATATTTACTGTCCTCCCGTCTTTGAAACGAAATGTACATACGTTTAGATGTAATTTTATATACAGTTATGTTTATTTGATATAATTTTAAAAAGAAGCATAAACACAACGAGGGGTGTCTGTTTTATCTGTTTTTGTGACTAACGTTTCATTAGTATAACCATGGAGTATAAAATTCAATATAAATTCTTGCTATTGCATTGGACTCTATGATCGGCGGAAGTTATCGAGCATCCCTAATGCTTCACCGGAAATACCGCCGTGCATAGAGCCCATAAATATATTATTGTGATTATACTTTTCTGTTAGTCACGTTTTTCTTCATAATGGGCTCTATGCACGGCGTTATTTCCGGTGAAGCATTAGGGATGCTCGATAACTTCCGGCGATCGTTGAGTCCAATGCAATACCGAGAATTTATATTGAATTTTATACTCCATGGTTATACTAATGAAACGTTAGTCACAAAAACAGATAAAACAGACACCCCTCGTTGTGTTTATGCTTCTTTTTAAAATTATATTAAATAAACATAACTATATATAAAATTACATCTAAACGTATGTACGTTTCGTTTCAAAGACGGGAGGACAGTAAATATTGAAGACTCTGCCATAATCCCGTTTTCTCCGGTTTTCCTCTGCTTTAATCTACACAACCGGAAATGGACGAGCATCCTTATGTCAAATGCGGAACTTATGCGTGCATATAGCCCATTGTAACGTTAGTTTACGTAGTTTTAACGAATTGTTAGGGGTAGGTTTAGGGGTAGGAGTAGGATTGGTGGCTCAAAATATATTTTAATGCCATATTGTTAATAGAACTGCCATTTCCCAACACATCTGTCCATTATGTTTTATCCTTTTTTATATTCTGTATAAAATACACTGTAAAAAAATGTCTTGTCAAATTAACAGTAACTTATTGGCAACAATTATCCAGTACTTGCTGTATTTCATTCAACAATAAAATTACTTTAACACTAACTACAGTACTGTTAAGCATACTGTAAAATCAAATAACATTATTTTACTGTAATTTCTTACCATATTAAAGTACAGTATTACACTGTTAATTTTTAATAATACTGTATAGTATTATACAGTTATGAAATGTTATTGTATTTATTTGGTGCTACTGTGTAACCTGTAGAATATGTAGAAAATCCGTAGAAATAGAGTATTATTTAACAGTTAAAATAATATTTCTATGGATTTTCTACATATTCTACAGGTTGCACAGTAGCACTATAGGAAATAGAAAAAAGAACAATTGAAGCTTTAACTGCTCAAGGTTTATTGTGTATTTTCAAACACATTACATTTACATATATACATTTAAATACATGAATAAAATTAAATACATGAATAATAATAATGTAATATAATACAATTTAAATCATGCATGAAAATCATGAACAATCATGCGTTTCAATTCATGCAAAAATGATTATGAACAGGTAAAATAGAAAAGATTAAAGGGGCGCTATCTGATCAATCTATTAGAAAGGGGGGGGGGGCTTAAACTAGATAGTCTATTGGTTTGAGATAGACTGTCTAACTGGTCAGACTGGTCTGTTGCTGATTTTAAAGGGTTTTGGGCTCCTTTATAACTAGATGACCAGATTTGCAGGGCTGGGAGAAATGTATAAACTAGCTTTGACGAGTAAACCACCAATCCAGATGAGTATTACAAAATGACAAGTTGCACTCTAAAAAAATGCTGGGTTGTTTTAACCCAATTTTTGGGTAGAATATGGACAAAACCAAATGTTGGCTTAAAAATGCAATGTAAAAATTTAACCCAACGGCTGGGTTTGTCCATATTTGGCCCAAAGTTGGGTTAAAACAACCCAGCATTTTTTAGAGTGTGTTATCCAGTGTCCTTTAAAAAAATCTAAACACAAAACAATATCATCATGCACATGTGCCATGAAAAACTTGCATTACGGTATTAATAATCATTTATATGCAGACTTAATGTTCTAACATTTGCAATAAGAAGTTCTCTATCCAAGCTTTTATGCAACTGAACCAGAACAATTCTTAACAACTTGCAGATAGGCAATTATCTGTTCAAAATTCACAGATAGCAAATAATCTGTTTAAAATGTTCTCAGTGGGTCAGTATTTGGCCAAGGTATAGTAGTAGTAGTTGGATAAATAGAATAATTAAATTAGATTAGATTTACAATTCATCGGTCGTCAAGATGGATGGGGTCTTCTTAATATGCACAGCTCACACCTGTGGAAAAGGAGAACAGACGAGACGTTTTTACAGTAAAAGCGTTTTTGTTGTTGTTGTTTTTTTTTAGCTAAACAGCAAAAACAGACAAAATGATGTCTAAAGTGTAATTCACTTAATATTATCTTGTTTGTTGGACTGTTTAAAATCAATTCATTTACGGTCACGTGAAAACGTCAATCTTGCTTGTGTGATACTAAGTTACATCGTATGACAAAAGAAGCTTGACAGGGCGTCTTTCCCTTCAAATAAGTAACGTTACATGTCAGTTTACACATAGTTATAAAAACAATTACGATATCAGACAATACTGTAAATGTCACACATAGCTTTGTATTTGGACAAAACTGCACTTTTTGGGCGCTGCGGTAGAGACTGTCACTGAGGTAAACATTAACGTTAACTTAAATAGCAGATTGCCAGGTCAGGATTTACACAAAAATAAGCGTGAAAAAATCAATAAGAGGAATCGAAACTTTAATTTTATAACAATAGGCTAATCCGAATCCTAACCTTGGATATCAGATTTAAGGATACATTTATCGATTTTCAATTCCCAACCCTATAAAGTTATAAAATAATGAACGTGCAGGCGTTTCCACCGACATAACGTGGTAAATAACAAAACTGATTAGACCATTTTGACCTTATAAGAGGCTATATATGATATACATGTTAATAAAATCACATTTAATCAAGTAACTTCATATAGTTCATGCCGCGGCCAGTTCTAACCTTAATCCGTTAATGTAAGTAACTGATATGGTTTGCATAAAATATAAAATTACTAACCAGATATATCATATGTAGGCTATGGCGAAAACATTGCAGACGACAGCGGCGCGATGCACAGCCTGCACGCTCTCACAGAGGGAATAAGGGAACTGAAGAGTTCTTCATAAAATGGCAGCTTGTTGTGGTTATTTTTCGCAGTCATTTCGTACTTATGTATTTAAATTGACAGTAACATGTCCCTAGGTTACATTGAAGAGTGTCAAATTGTACATCTTATAGTAAAATGTCTAGAATAGATTAAATTGAATACAGAAATTGTGGTCAGCTATTCTATATAACTTTAAAGTTATAGCAAGAATCCATAATAATTATTACTTACCAGATGAAGAAGTTCCTTGTCGGCAGAAAAGACAGCGGCACCACTGACACGACAAACTCTTTCAAAATTCAAATGCGCTCTCATGCACACTGAATTAAGGCTGTTAATGGTCACTGGCCCAGTGCTACATTTCTTTTTTTTTAATGTAAGAATAATAACATTAGAGGTCTAGCAATTTTACCCGTGGAACTGTGTGTCGAGTTTTTCGCGGTCAGTTTGCACTGCTGTATTTAGATTAACAGTAACTGATAATTTTTCCAGAATGCATTGAAATTCTACAGTAACATACTGTCAACTGTGTGCACAGTACATAATTGTTGAAAAAACAAAATAATACTGTGAAAACAACTAAATTCTACTGTAACTTACTGTACATAGATTATACAGTAAGAAACTGTTGACAAAAACTGTATAATCCTGTGAAAACAACAGAAATCGTTTACAGTGTAGTTATGTTTAGGTTTGGGATTAGGGTTACGGGATCTTACATAAAATGGTAAAAAGGGATATATACAGATATCTTTATGACATAGAATATACGTAAATACTTAACGTTTTGTAGCTGTAAAAACATAATAATGTTACTTTTAAATGTTGCAAATACGTATATATTATACATTTCAGCATCTATCCAAACGTACAAAAAAGTATGTTTTCTATCTTTGCAAAAAACTTAAAATACCTACGTATTAACAATGAGACCAGGCTGCTAAAATCATATTGAATTTCGTTGACTAAAACTAGACTAAAACAATTCAGATGACTAAAATATGACAAACTAAATGGCATTTTAGTCAAAAGACTAAAACTAAATCAAAATTTGTTGTCAAAATGAACACTGCTTTAGTTTGAAAATTACTTCAATTATCTTTTTAACTGTTAACTGGTTTCAATCTTATTTATGGAACAGAAAGTTTTTGTTCAGGATAGGTCATTTCTTCTGTTCTGTCGCTCACCTCCACAGGGATCGATCTCGGCGCCCTCCCTTTACTCGTTCTACATGCTACCATTGGGTTCTATATTTTAATAAGACATGGTGTTGCCTTCCATTCTTATGCTGAAGACACCACAATATACGTATATACACCTATTGAGAGAAATGATCCGTCTGCTTCCATTTCTCTTTTATTATGCTAAGATGAGGTTACATCTTGGCTTGCAAAAAAATTGTGTCTTTAAATGAACACAAAACTGAGGTGATAGTTTTCCCCACTGATAATTTTAAGACCACCAGCATCGCTTTGAGGAGCTTCTCTGCATTCAGATCTATGCGGGATTAAGTGTGCTTTTAGATGGGCCTTCAAAACGTGATAAATATCTTCCGTAACTGCATCTAGTTTATCAACTGCATCTAGTTTTTATTTGAGAAGTTGCACAGATACTTGAACATTGGTAGCTGTATTTGTAAGCGCTCAGACCAGTTTACCTAAAACACCTTCAAAAAGCCATCCTGCATTGAAATGTAAATGAGTGTGGGGGGATGTGGAATCAGGGGCGTAGCAATCATTTCAAAAGTGAGGGGGACAGAATGTCAAGCATTTTACATGGTTCATGTTTACATGAAAGACTAAGACTTGTGTATGTGTTTAGTTACTTCTTAATTTTTCAGTTTTTTTTTTTTAGATTCAGAATATGTTTCAGTGTGAAATACGGTAGAAATATCTTATTCATTTTTGTGTTGATAAGTTTTGAACTTAAATAACAGTCTTGGAAATAATATGTAAGCATGTGCCTGTACAGTAAATCAAGTTTTGTTTGCCAGAAATCAATTCATGTAAATCGAAAGATCTTAGTTTACCCAAGACTGATCGTGTGATCACTGAGTGAAGAGTTTTGAGAAGTTGTTCAATGTTGTATTATGTTCAGAGTTTTAGCAGTGTTGTGTCGAAGTGAAATATGTAGTTTGGAAGATGTAGTCACTGAATGCATTAATACAACTCTAAAAAGAAAAACAACAACAAAAAAGCAACCTGTAATAGCAGCTGCAAATGGGGCCTTATTTATCACTCAGAAAGAATTAGTATTAAACACATTTACACAAACTCTAGACACAGAAGGATCATATGTTCCCCACATCACACCAGGACATTTCACTCAAAATTGTGAAATATTTCACTCATTAAGTGTTTGATTTACTCATTCAACTGATGTTCAAAACAACTGTGTAGTTACCGTGCTGCAAAAAAATGCAGACATGTTTCTTTATAAAATAGCAGACACAATACCACTGATATTGAAAAAAAAAGATCTAAATCAACTTCTAGGTTTGGGTGAAGTAAGAGGGTCACAGAGACAGAACTAAAAACCTAATTTGTCAAATAAACTCTAAAAATAAAAGATATTCAAGACTGTGGTATAAATAATTGGATGATCTGACCATAACTCATACTATCCTTGATTTTCTAACTTAGGACATTTCCTTTGTGTGTGATTACATCGCCCTCCCCCACACTAATTAACATATCAATGCAGCATGGCTGGAAGGTGTCTAGGTGAAGTGGCCTGAGCGCTTACAAATACAGCTACCAATGTTCAAGTATCTGTGCAACTTCTCAAATAAACTACAATAAACTAGAGAAAATGCTGGGATTTACCCTTCCAAATTTATTTTGTAATGTTTTCTTTTGTAAAAATGTATTTAAAAAATAAATAAATACAAGAATTAGACTATCTACTGTTAACTGCAGTTTGTTACATTATCCATGTTTACAATACTGCACAAAATTATTCCTAATTTTCCCCTTTTGTATAGATTAAATTGGTGATTAAACTGAGACTAACACAAACACTTGTGGAGGTGTTTAGTTAAATATAATTGGTTTTTTTGTTTTGTTTTTAATTCAGATTATATTTCAAAATGGTATTACTGTACTGTACTGCAGTTAACAGTAGATAGTCTAATTCTTGTATTTATTTATTTTTTAAATACATTTTTACAAAAGAAAACATTACAAAATAAATTTGGAAGGGTAAATCCCAACGTTTTCTCTAGTTTATTGTAGTTTATTTGAGAAGTTGCACAGATACTTGAACATTGGTAGCTGTATTTGTAAGCACTCAGGCCACTTCACCTAGACACCTTCAAGCCATCCTGCATTGATATGTTAATTAGTGTGGGTGTAATCACACACAAAGGAAATGTCCTAAGTTAGAAAATCAAGGATAGTATGAGTTATGGTCAGATCATCCAATTATTTATACCACAGTCTTGAATATCTTTTATTTTTAGAGTTTATTTGACAAATTAGGTTTTTAGTTCTGTCTTTGTGACCCTCTCACTTCACCCAAACCTAGAAGTTGATTTAGATCTTTTTTTTTCAATATCAGTGGTATTGTGTCTGCTATTTTATAAAGAAACATGTCTGCATTTTTTTGCAGCACTGTAACTACACAGTTGTTTTGAACATCAGTTGAATGAGTAAATCAAACACTTAATGAGTGAAATATTTCACAATTTTGAGTGAAATATCCTGGTGTGATGTGGGGAACATATGATCCTTCTGTGTCTAGAGTTTGTGTAAATGTGTTTAATGCTAATTCTTTCTGAGTGATAAATAAGGCCCCATTTGCAGCTGCTATTACAGGTTGCTTTTTTGTTGCAGTTTTGTGTTCATTTAAAGACACAATTTTTTTGCAAGCAAAGATGTAACCTCATCTTAGCATAATAAAAGAGAAATGGAAGCAGACGGATCATTTCTCTCAATAGGTGTATATATTTTGGTGTCTTCAGCATAAGAATGGAAGGAAACACCATGTCTTATTAAAATATAGAACCCAATGGTAGCATGTAGAACGAGTAAAGGGAGGGCGCCGAGATCGATCCCTGTGGAGGTGAGCGACAGAACAGAAGAAATGACCTATCCTGAACAAAAACTTTCTGTTCCATAAATAAGATTGAAACCAGTTAACTGTTAAAAAGATAATTGAAGTAATTTTCAAACTAAAGTAATATACACTGTAAAAAAAAAAAATCATGATTTGTTATCATAACGTTGTTTCTTCTGTCAAATCAACTTAGATAATGTATGTGGTTCAGATAACATAATATTTTGAGTTTCTGATTATAAAATCAATCTCCTTCATTGTATTAAGTCAATTTTTCAATTTCAATGAACGTAAAGTTTCAAGGCAACCAGGTAACTTCATTTTTTAAGTTAAACCAACAATAATTGTTTTACAGTGCACACATATCAGTCAAAACTGCTTGTAAAATGTAAAATATAGTCAAATACAACTATTTGTATATTTGTCAAATACAACTTATCAGTAGGCAATAAGCTTAAATGGGATATGTGGACCAATCATATACTGTAAGTATAAAGCCACAACAGAGAATTAATTTTTTAAAGCAATAACTTTCCTGTATTGTCCACAACATAAAGCTTCTGATGTTTTATAGGAATTTCATCGAAAGTGTTATGATATTCTGTATTATTTGTTAGTATGGAATTGCTACTGAGGTACAGACAAAATTATTAAGAAAAGTAACAATGGCAAGTAAATTGTTAGAGATTGCTATAACCAAGCATAGACAGTATCTATGAAGAGAGAGCGTTAAATAAGAAAAAAATAATATTATGAATGATAAGAGGCGTCTTCTCGCCTCTGCTTTCGAACTGTTGCCGCTGGGCACTTCATAATAACTGCATGCTATTAATCATTAGTTAATCATTAGTAAATAGTTTATCTGTAATTTATAAAGCATTAATAGACATTAATAAGAAGTTTATAAATACAGCTATAAATGCTCTATTCTTGTGTAAATGCTTTATTCTTTATTTAGAAGCATAATATTGTGTTTAATCATTGTATTTTCATACTTTATTAATGATCAATTTATAATTTCCTAATGAAGAATAACATTATTTACAAACCAGTTATTTAGGAGTTGTCAGTGATTCATGAGATCACTTAAGTGTATTTAAATGTAGTAAATGCAAGAAGTTAAGCATTTAGTAGTGGTCAGTTAACTTTTTTTGGCAGCTCATCTAAAGTGAGGAATAGTTATATCTTGTAAAGCATTCATAAATTAGATTTAAAGGCTCAGTTCTCTTCTAAACAGAAAAAGGAAACAAACACAACACTTTGAACATAAAAGAACATACAAATATTTAACTGAGCCTTTGAAATCTCTTTTATAAATGCGTTACAAGGCATAACAGGTCCTCACTTTAGATGAGCTCACAAAATAGTAAACTGACCACTACTAAATGGTTGATAACTACCTGAATTAACCTTGGATTACAGTAGAAATACATGTTAAAAATGTATTTACACACTAAGTAACTATTACTATATGTCTGAATAATAAGATACATGAATGCACATTGAAATAGTTTATTAATCATTTACTCACTTTCTAAGTGATCTTATAAACCACTGACAACTCCTAAATAACTTTATATTGGTTTATTATTATGGTTTATAATGCTATACTTCATTTAGAAATCATAAATTGTTCATTAATAAAGCATGGAATTAAAATGATTAAAACACATTATAGATATGCTATTAAACCAATAATCAGCAATTTATAAAGACAGCTATAAAGCTATAAATTCTTTAATATTGTTTTAAAAGCATATCTATAATGTGTTTTAATAATTGTATTTTCATTAGTTAAGCATTTACTATTGCTTAACTAATGATTACTAGCGTGGGGTTATTAAATTTACTGAAAGTACCTTAACTAAGCAGCTCTACAGTCTCAGAGGCTTTGGGACAGCCAGCCATTCAGACAATAGAGAAGTGTGAACGACGTGTGTTAATGGGCCACTGCAGTTCCTGCTCCAGCCTACAGGAGCGCTGCTGAGTATGGGCTTAAACACACACACATGTGTTAGTCCCCACTTGGTCAAAAGTTAAAAAAATTCACCAGAGCGTTTTTTAGTTGATTTTAACATGTTTTAAGGCATAGCTAACAGGGGACTTGAAAAATGTCCCCACTTCCCTCGGCGGTCCCCTGTTAGTGAGTGTGTAACGACACCAAAGTCCCCTCTTAGATAGGTAGACAAGTACACACACACACACACACACACACACACACACACACACACACACACACACACACACACACACACACACACACACACACACACACACACACACACACACACACACACACACACACACACACACACACACACACACACACACAATCACACAGTGTGTTCAGTGAGTCCAAACTGAGACGTGTCACACTTCTCTTCTTCTCCAGACTCACCTTATGAGACTCCACATCCTCTCTCAGCTGATGAAGATCTTTCTGTCTCTGCTGGATTCTCTGACGGATCTTCATCTGCGTCTCCTTCAGCTGTTTCTGGAGGACACACCAATAATGACATATTTAATTTAAGCTTCATATACATGAGTTGATCTTTGATTTGATTTGTGAAATAAAATATAGGCTCCTAGTTGAGAAAAAAATTACACTTTATACTTGTACAAATAATAATTTAAAAGAACAACATAAGTGTGAACTGAACGTAATGTTTTCAGACACTGCATAATATTTACAATTAAATGAAAATGTATTACAGGTTAAATTTATTCAAATGTTGACTTTAAAATGTGTTTTAAGATCTGAAGTACACTACAGGTGCGCATTCAATACCATTAAGCACACTACTTTTTAAACCAATGGAGTTGTTTAAATTACTTTTAACTTTGTCTCCTTTTTGGAGCTTGACACTTTTGTACTTTCAATGTTTAGGCTTAAATAGATGAGACATTCTTCAAAATATCTTCTTCAAACCGGTTTGGGACAACATGAGTAAATAAAGACAGCACTTTCATTTCTGCGTGATCAATCTCTCTCAGCTCATACCTGTTTCTCTGTCCTCTGCGCTGCAGTTGATTCAGTGTTGTGGTTTTTATGTTCATACTCCTTACACCACACACAGAGTAATTCTTGATCAGTGATACAGAATATTTCTAGCTCTTTATCATGTTTGCGGCAGATCATGTCCTGCAGTCGTCCAGTGGCATCAATCACTTTGTGTGGTTTACGAGAGTGATATTCCTCATGACGGTCTAAATGAGTTTGACAGTAAGACTCCTGACACACCAGACAGGACTTGACGGCTTTGTGTTTTCTTCCAGTACAGACGTCACACTCCACGTCTCCAGCTCCAGCGTAACAGTCCGCAGGAAGTTTAGTCTTCTTCAGTTTCTCCACCACTTCAGCTAGCATGGTGTTTTTAGCTAAAGCAGGTCTTGGACTGAAGGTCTGTCTGCACTGAGGGCAGCTGTAGACTCTCTTCTCATCCTCCTGATCCCAGCAGCCAGAAATACAGATCTTACAGTAACTGTGTCCGCAGAGGATAGTCACTGGATCCTTCAGGAGATCCAGACACACCGGACACACAAACTCATTCTGATCCACTGAAATTCTGGCTTCAGCCATTTTACTGCGTGAATACAGAGAGACACAAACACACAACAGCTCAACAACACTTCAGTTTCTGTTTCCCTGAACTGAGGAGTTGAAGTAGTTTCCTGATTCTGTGTGTGAGTGACGTGTGTAAAACAGGCGTGTGTGTAATGCAGCTTACTTCCTCATTCATGCTCAACTTCATGTGGAGTCATACAAAAATGTAATTACGAATTCCGAGCTCATGAATAACAGAGCAAAGTCATATTTATTAATGAGAAACTAAATTCTAGATGATACACGAGTTTGTAGGGGTGAAAATACTGATCTATGTGTTATCTATACTTGTATAGAGATCAGTGAGCGATCTGTAGAGAATGGTGTAAATCACTCAACTTCCATGATTTGTTTCCATTTATAAATATGTTGTGATACCATTTATAAATAAGTCATATAATCTCTAAATGTTTGCAGGTTAGGTGGATTGGATAAGCCAAATTACCATTTGAGTGCTTTTTTAAAGACTTTCCCACAGATCATGTCACTCCCGGTTTAAAAGCTTCTGGTCTAACACAATTTTACATCATTCTGTTCCTGAGATCAACAAACACAAGATCTTGATGACTAACTACCAATCTCACTAACCTCTCTGGTGTGTGAATGCTTTGAAAGGCTTGATAAAAGTGATTCTCAACAATTATTCAATCATTTTCAGTTCACTTATTAGTCCAATAAGATAGTATGATGCAATTCTAACATTGTTGCATCTTGTTTACTCACATCTTGAGGTTTACAAAATTTGATCAATATTACAATATTAATATTAAAATTTTACAATATTTAATATCATGTGAAAATGTAAGAGAAAATAAGAGACTCTGAAACATCTCACTGTTACTGATTTATCATGCGGCTCAAAGTATTATGGGTAAAATCTCTCAGTCTATTCTGAAACATCAACACAGTTTCACTGATGATCCAGACCAAACATTAAACCCAGGATAGAGCGGCTGAGTGAATGTGGTCTGGACTGTGTGGATGAGGCTCATTGTGTCAGAGACGCTGTAGAAGGACAGAGTTCCTGCACTGTGATCCACATACACTCCTACTCTTCTGCTGATGGACTTTACAGGAAGAACAGACTCTATGTTATTGTGTATGAATGAGTTTCTGGAGGAAGAGCAGAACAAACTCCAGGACCGATCATTATATCCAAACACACACTCATTACCCGATCCCTTCCTGCTGATGCTCTTATATGACACTGATATAAACACACCATCTCCACTCCACTCAATCTCCCAGTAACAGCGTCCACACACACTCTCTCTACACAACACCTGATACCACCGATCAAATCTGTCTGGATGATCAGGATACGACTGAAGCTGTGGGAAAGTGTCAGTAATAACTCTGTTCTTCTCAGACAGAAGGAGGCGTTTATTCACTGTGTTCAGATCCAGAGAGAGCTGATGAGAATCTGATGGAGAGAAACACATCAGAATCAGGAATTATGAATCTGTCTGATCTTTTAATGTCTCTGAACTCTTCATGACTCAATGTTCAATGTATCATCAGTGTTTCATTACAGCTGATCAGATATCCTGTGCAAATCCTCATTTAATTATTAAACTCTTTTATCATGATTTATTTCTCCTTCTACAGGAAGAACATGAACACATTCAGTGAGTTTTTCTGCTTGTTTCTTAGTGACTTACATTGTAGGAAGTCGTTCCTGGTCTTGGGATTCATGTTGGTGAAAGTGACTGTGGAAATAAACAGAAGAGAAATGATGGATCCATTTCTAATCTGATATTAGATGACGGAGAACTCATTTCTGAGAACAGATTCATCTCCAGATTGTTCATTTATAAAACACTCGTATCAGATTCAATCCTAAATTTCAATTCTACATTAAATATGTATATATTACTTCTAAACCATCAGGGGATGTTTGTGGCTGTTCTGTAGAGTTGTTGCACTTGAATTAAAGATGAACTGTGATTTATAAAGTGGGATTCATTTAAGAAAATTATTTGTGCGTATGGATGTTTTATAAATCATAGGAATATTTCAGAAACTGTTGCATGTTCAGATTTGGGATCATTCTCCACACGTCTTTATAAAGGAGGAGCAGGACTTTACCTCCGTCTGAGATCTTCTTGATCTCCTCTTTCCAGAAATCCTCCAGTTTGTCTCTCAGCTGACGGACAGATTCTCTCACGCCATCAAAAGAGGAGAGAGAACCGAAGGAAACGTCGAGTTCGTCTGTAGATTCAGGAGGAGCTGAGAGAGACTGGAAACTCTACAGAAAACAGAAATCAAAACTCATCATCTCCACACTTCAGCCAATCACCTTCACTATATCAGATCTGTCGGCTCTTGTAGACTCGACTTCTCTTCAGTGACTCGCTTCAGTCCAGCACTTTCACACAATCACAAACTTTCTTCCCATGTTCATTATAACATTGAACTCCAGTATTTGTCACTTACACTCCTTGTGAAAAAGAAAGTTCACTTTTAAAAAGAGTACCGTTCTTATAACAGATATAATATACTTTAAATATATAGACCATTTCAAAAGATGTAAACAACACTGGTCCAGAAGCACTTCCTGTTTCAGTTTGTAACGGTTTTCTTTATTTCACATGTAAAGAAAACATCTTAAAGATGTTTGTTGAACTTTTTGATTCAGTTTTAAATGTTCTGTTGGTTGTATTTTATCCCAGCTTTTATGTAGTGTTAAAAAACTGAAACAGGAAGTGCTTCTGGACCAGTGTTGTTTACATCTTGTGAAATGGTCCATAAGTGCAAATATTTTCAAAAACTTGATTGCATATGAATTATAAATGCAAATATCTGAACTTTAGCGTGTTTTTGTCGCTCTGCTTAAGTTGGTCTCATTCTGCTCTCCTGAAATGTTTCTCTGTGAGTCTCTTGCTCAAGTCCACTATGATCCAGTTCTTCTAGATCTCTGTTACCTGCAGGAACTGGATGTGATCTTGTGTGTGTGAAAGCTGCTCCAGCTCAGCGTCTCTCTTCTTCAGATCATTGATCTCCTGCTCCAGTCGCTCCAGTCGTTCTTCAGCTCGACTCACTGCAGTCTTTTCCTGATCTCTGATCCGCTGTGTCGCCTCAGAGCGGCTTCTCTCAATGGAGCGGATGATCTCAGTGAAGATCTTCTCACTGTCCTCCACTGCTGTGTGTGCAAAGCGCTGTTACACACACACACACACACACACACACACACACACACAATCACACAGTGTTCAGTGAGTCCAAACTGAGACGTGTCACACTTCTCTTCTTCTCCAGACTCACCTTATGAGACTCCACATCCTCTCTCAGCTGATGAAGATCTTTCTGTCTCTGCTGGATTCTCTGACGGATCTTCATCTGCGTCTCCTTCAGCTGTTTCTGGAGGACACACCAATAATGACATCAAACTACTACCACAAAAGAAAGTTAAAGTCACATAAATCCAGAATTGATGGAGTGGTTAAAGATCTGAAGTACACTACAGGTCCGCATTCAATACCATTAAGCGCACTACTTTTTTAAACCAATGGAGTTGATTAAATTACTTTTAACTTTGTCTCCTTTTTAGAGCTTGACACTTTTGTACTTTCAATGTTTAGGCTAAAATAGATCATGAGACATTCTTCAAAATATCTTCTTCAAACCGGTTTTGGACAACATAAGTAAATGAAGACAGTACTTTCATTTGTGTGATCAATCTCTCTCAGTTCATACCTGTTTCTCTGTCCTCGCTGCAGTTGATACAGTGTTGTGGTTTTTATGTTCATACTCCTTACACCACACACAGAGTAATTCTTGATCAGTGATACAGAATATTTCTAGCTCTTTATCATGTTTGCGGCAGATCATGTCCTGCAGTCGTCCAGTGGCATCAATCACTTTGTGTGGTTTACGAGAGTGATATTCCTCATGACGGTCTAAATGAGTTTGACAGTAAGACTCCTGACACACCAGACAGGACTTGACGGCTTTGTGTTTTCTTCCAGTACAGACGTCACACTCCACGTCTCCAGCTCCAGCGTAACAGTCCGCAGGAAGTTTAGTCTTCTTCAGTTTCTCCACCACTTCAGCTAGCATGGTGTTTTTCCCTAAAGCAGGTCTTGGACTGAAGGTCTGTCTGCACTGAGGGCAACTGTAGACTCTCTTCTCATCCTCCTGATCCCAGCAGCCAGAAATACAGATCTTACAGTAACTGTGTCCGCAGGGAATGGCCACTGGATCCTTCAGGAGATCCAGACACACTGGACACGTGAACTCATCTTGAGAAAATCTGGCTTCTGCCATTTTACAGCGTGAATACAGAGAGACACAAACACACAACAGCTCAACAACACTTCAGTTTCTGTTTCTCTGAACTGAGGAGTTGAAGTAGTTTCCTGATTCTGTGTGTGAGTGACGTGTGTAAAACAGGCGTGTGTGTAATGCAGCTTACTTCCTCATTCATGCTCAACTTCATGTAGTCATAAAAAAATTTAATTACGAATTTCGAGCTCGTGAATAACAGAGCAAAGTCATATTTATTAATGAGAAACTAAATTCTAGATGATACACGAGTTTGTAGGGGTGAAAATACTGATCTATGTGTTATCTATACTAGTATAGAGATCAGTGAGCGATCTGTAGAGAATGGTGTAAATCACTCAACTTACACGATTTTTTTCCATTTATAAATATGTTGTGATACCATTTATAAATAAGTCATATAATCTCTAAATGTTTGCAGGTTAGGTGGATTGGATATGGCAAATTATCATTTGAGTGCTTTTTTAAAGACTTTTCCGCAGATCATGTCACTCCCGGTTTGAAAGCCTCTGATCTAACACAATTTTACATCATACTCTTCCTAAGATCAACAAACACAAGAGCTTGATGACTAACTACAAATCTCACTAACGTCTCTGGTGTGTGAATGCTTTGAAAGGCTTGATAAAGGTGTGTAATGATACTCAACAATTATTCAATTATTTTCATTTCACTTATTAGTCCAATAAGATAGTAGATGATGCAATTCTAACATTGTTGCATCTTGTTTACTCACATCTTGAGGTTTACAAAAATCATGTGAAAATGTAAGAGAAAATAAGAGACTCTGAAACATCTAACTGTTACTGATTTATCATGCGGCTCAAAGTATTATGGGTAAAATCTCTCAGTCTATTCTGAAACATCAACACAGTTTCACTGATCCAGACCAAACATTAAACCCAGGATAGAGCGGCTGAGTGAATGTGGTCTGGACTGTGTGGATGAGGCTCATTGTGTCAGAGACGCTGTAGAAGGACAGAGTTCCTGAACTGTGATCCACATACACTCCTACTCTTCTGCTGATGAACTTTACAGGGAGAACAGTCTCTATGTTATTGTGTCTGAATGAGTTTCTGAAGGAAGAGCAGATCAAACTCCAGGACTGATCATTATATCCAAACACACACTCATTACCCGATCCCTTCCTGCTGATGCTCTTATATGACACTGATATAAACACACCATCTCCACTCCACTCAATCTCCCAGTAACAGCGTCCACACACACTCTCTCTACACAACACCTGACGCCACTGATCAAATCTGTCTGGATGATCAGAATACGGCTGGAGTCTGTCAGTGTCAGTAATAACTCTGTTCTTCTCAGACAGAAGGAGGTGTTTATTCACTGTGTTCAGATCCGGAGAGAGCTGATGAGAATCTGATGGAGAGAAACACATCAGAATCAGGAATTATGAATCTGTCTGATCTTTTAATGTCTCTGAACTCTTCATGACTCAATGTTCAATGTATCATCAGTGTCTCAGTACAGATGATCAGATATCCTGTGCAAATCATCATTTAATTATTAAACTCTTTTATCATGATTTATTACATGAACACATTCAGTGAGTTTTTCTGCTTGTTTCTTAGTGACTTACATTGTAGGAAGTCGTTCCTGGTCTTGGGATTCATGTTGGTGAAAGTGACTGTGGAAATAAACAGAAGAGAAATGACGGATCCATTTCTAATCTGATATTAGATGATGGAGAACTCATTTCTGAGAACAGATTCATCTCCAGATTCCTCATTTATAAAACACTCGTATCAGATTCAATCCTAAATTTCAATTCTACATTAAATATGTATATATTACTTCTAAACCATCAAGGGATGTTTGTGGCTGTTCTGTAGAGTTGATGCACTTGAATTAAAGATGAACTGTGATTTATAAAGTGGGATTCATTTAGGAAAATGATTTGTGCGTCTGGATGTTTTATAAATCATAGGAACATTTCAGAAACTGTTGCATGTTCAGATTTGGGATCATTCTCCACACGTCTTTATAAAGGAGGAGCAGGACTTTACCTCCGTCTGAGATCTTCTTGATCTCCTCTTTCCAGAAATCCTCCAGTTTGTCTCTCAGCTGACGGACAGATTCTCTCACGCCATCAAAAGAGGAGAGAGAACCGAAGGAAACGTCGAGTTCGTCTGTAGATTCAGGAGGAGCTGAGAGAGACTGGAAACTCTACAGAAAACAGAAATCAAAACTCATCATCTCCACACTTCAGCCAATCACCTTCACTATATCAGATCTGTCGGCTCTTGTAGACTCGACTTCTCTTCAGTGACTCGCTTCAGTCCAGCACTTTCACACAATCAGAAACTTTCTTCTCATGTTCATTATAACATTAAACTCCAGTATTTGTCACTTACACTCCTTGTGAAAAAGAAATTTCACTTTTAAAAAGAGTACCGTACTTATAATATACTTTAAATATATAAGCACAAATATTTTCAGAAACTTGATTGCATGTTATTTGCAATTAAATGAATGTGAAATAGTTTAATTTCTGTATTAAATGCAAATATCTGAACTTTAGAGTGTTTTTGTCGCTCTGCTTAAGTTGGTCTCATTCTGCTCTCCTGAAATGTTTCTCTGTGAGTCTCTTGCTCAAGTCCACTATGATCCAGTTCTTCTAGATCTCTGTTACCTGCAGGAACTGGATGTGATCTTGTGTGTGTGAAAGCTGCTCCAGCTCAGCGTCTCTCTTCTTCAGATCATTGATCTCCTGCTCCAGTCGCTCCAGTCGTACTTCAGCTCGACTCACTGCAGTCTTTTCCTGATCTCTGATCCGCTGTGTCGCCTCAGAGCGTCTTCTCTCAATGGAGCGGATGATCTCAGTGAAGATCTTCTCACTGTCCTCCACTGCTGTGTGTGCAGAGCGCTGTTACACACACACACACACACACACACACACACACAATCACACAGTGAGTTCAGTGAGTCCAAACTGAGACGTGTCACACTTCTCTTCTTCTCCAGACTCACCTTATGAGACTCCACATCCTCTCTCAGCTGATGAAGATCTTTCTGTCTCTGCTGGATTCTCTGACGGATCTTCATCTGCGTCTCCTTCAGCTGTTTCTGGAGGACACACCAATAATGACAAATTTAATTTAAGCTCCATATACATGAGTTGATCTTTGATTTGATTCGTGAAACAAAATATAGGCTCCTAGTTGAGAAAAAATGACACTTTAGCATACTTGTACAAATAATAATTTAAAAGAACAACATAAGTGTGAAATGAACGTAATGTTTTCAGACACTGCATAATATTTACAATTAAATGAAAATGTATTACAGGTTAAATTTATTCAAATGTTGACTTTAAAATATGTTTTAAGATCTGAAGTACACTAGAGGTGCGCCTTCAACACAATTAAGCGCACTACTTTTTTAAACCAATGGAGTTGATTAAATTACTTTTAACTTTGTCTCCTTTTGGAGCTTGAAACTTTTGTGCCCCATTGACTTTGAATGTTTAGACCAAAATAGATTCTTCAAAACATCTTTTACATTTCAGAGAAGAAAGTCAAACCGGTTTGGGACAACATGAGTAAATGAGTGAGTAAAGACACTTTCATTTCTGCATGATCAATCTCTCTCAGTTCATACCTGTTTCTCTGTCCTCTGCGCTGCAGTTGATTCAGTGCTGTGGTTTTTATGTTCATACTCCTTACACCGCACACAGAGTAATTCTTGATCAGTGATACAGAATATTTCTAGCTCTTTATCATGTTTGCGGCAGATCATGTCCTGCAGTCGTCCAGTGGCATCAATCACTTTGTGTGGTTTACGAGAGTGATATTCCTCATGACGGTCTAAATGAGTTTGACAGTAAGACTCCTGACACACCAGACAGGACTTGACGGCTTTGTGTTTTCTTCCAGTACAGACGTCACACTCCACGTCTCCAGCTCCAGCGTAACAGTCCGCAGGAAGTTTAGTCTTCTTCAGTTTCTCCACCACTTCAGCTAGCATGGTGTTTTTAGCTAAAGCAGGTCTTGGACTGAAGGTCTGTCTGCACTGAGGGCAGCTGTAGACTCTCTTCTCATCCTCCTGATCCCAGCAGCCAGAAATACAGATCTTACAGTAACTGTGTCCACAGAGGATAGTCACTGGATCCTTCAGGAGATCCAGACACACCGGACACGTGAACTCATCCTGAGAAATTCTGGCTTCAGCCATTTTACTGCGTGAATACAGACACAAACACACAACAGCTCAACAACACTTCAGTTTCTGTTTCTCTGAACTGAGGAGTTGAAGTAGTTTCCTGATTCTGTGTGTGAGTGACGTGTGTAAAACAGGCGTCGCGTGTGTAATGCAGCTTGCCTGCTCAACTTCATGTTGAGTCATAAAAAAATGTTATTACGAATTCTGAGCACATGAATAACAGAGCAAAGTCATATTTATTAATGAGAAACTAAATTCTAGATGATACACGAGTTGGTAGGGGTGAAAATACTGATCTATGTGTTATCTATACTTGTATAGAGATCAATGAGCGCTCTGTAGTAGAGAATGTTTGATGAACAAGTTCGAACAGGAGTCGCACAGAACAGAAGCAGAGCAAGGCGAGCATTTGAGCTTATTGTTTTTTTTTTTTTTTTTTAATGATCGATCATTTCACTTGATAAGACCCTTATTCATCGTCTGGAATTGTTTAAAGCCCTTTGAACAGTTTGCAGTTTGCACTGAAACTGTCTTTTTGACCTTGAACCGTTTGGTTCCCATTGAAGTCCATTATATGGAGAAAATCCTGGAATGTTTTCATCAAAAACCTTAATTTCTTTTCGACTAAAGACAGAAAGACATGGACATCTTGGATGACATGGGGGTGAGTAAATTATCAGCAAACGTTTTTTTTTTTTTTAAAGTGAACTACTCCTTTAACTGGACAGTCCACGCTACAATAAAAAATGTCCTTGTTTATTAACTCTCATGTGGTTCTCAACCTGGATTTTATTTTGTTGAACACAGGAGAATGTTAAAGGGTCATTCACAAAGAACGTGTTTTGCCCTGATAAATGTGAGACGTGAGCAGTGGAATAAAAAAAACCCCAAAACACTTATTTTAACTTTAGTGCGATGTTTTTAGAACAGGACATAATGCCTGAAAAATGGAAAAATAACTTAAGTGGTCGAACACATGTGTCAAGCACATTTACTTAATGAGAAATATACCTTTAAAAATAACTGGGAGTTTCGATATGCAGTGATTAAGCGTAAAAAAAAAAAAATAATAATGTATTGATTTCAACACACAGTACAGTATAACGTTTATTTAACCACAAGAAACAGCCCTCATTCCTGAGAGACAGACCAGCCCAGGACAGAAGGTGTGTGTAGCTAAACAACAAATGGACGAGTCAGTGACGGGGTGGTGTGTTTGCAGGCTCAGAGCCTGTCAGAGTTCAGAGTTCACCATCCAGTCTCTTGTGGACCAAGTGGTCATTTTAAAGGCATTATTTGCTTTCTTTAAATTCTTTTCATTTTTTTTTATATATAAAAAACAAACAAAACAACGAGTGACAGGTAACAACTGAAGAAGTGAAGAGCCAGGGCAGATATTCACTCCAGCACCACAGTGCCTCCTGCCGCTTCAAGTGCTGCTTTCAGTTTTTCTGCCTCGTCTTTAAACACATTGACCCGGATCTCCTGAGGTAGGGACTCCACAAGCTTCTTAGCCTGAAATTGAGAGAAAAAAAAACAGTAATGAAGGACATCACATCATGACCCAAGCCCTAAATCTCATTAATGGGTTGCAGGATATAGCGAAATGCATTGCGGTCTGAAACCTTTTCACATATTAAAAAACACACCAGAAGCCAAGGATAAAAATATTGACACTAGCCAAGTTTGCATCCATTTGTTAATTGAATTATCTGAAGTTCGGTAAAAAAAAAAATAACAAGCGAATAAAGCTGGTGAAAGTGTGTTTCCATCCAACAGCTTTAAAGCGAATAAAAACCTGTACGTCATGACTGTGATCAAATTGGTATATGAATCGCACTGAATCGCAAACATTCAAACAAACATTTGCGAACAAAGTTTTGCAAGACAAAATAGACATCTACCAACAAATGATCAATATTGCACAAGTTGTAGCCTAAAAGTGCTTATGTGCCAGCTGATAGCGACCGACGTATGTAAGGGACAATGTATTTTTGTATAATGTATTATACATTATAACGCCATTATCACTCTAACCTTGTGACATGGTGCTCCATCAAACTGAAATATGCACTTTAGAGCCCGACGATTAAGGATTTTGAAGGCCGATACCGACACAAATATTTGTTGATTTTAAAATCCAATATTCCGATATTTTTTTATATTTTTTATTTCGAAAAGGCGCAACAAAACATTAACAGATTGCCCTAACATTAGTTATTTGTAGTTATTTATGAGTTAACTAAAATAATATGATAATGCATTTTAAAAAGGAATTTGTTTCTTTTACTGTCACAACAGAACAGACTGATGATAGTGGCATTAGCTAGCTTTGTGGTTAGCTAGTCTATGATGAGCCATAATTTAGCAATGGATAACGTCATACTGCTAATTGTAAAACATGCGTTTTCAATATAACAGGCCGAGGAGAGATGATACGTCTCATTGCTATAACTGTCACGCGCTATTAAAGTCAAAAGTTGTCAAAAGTTAAAAGGACAGTCAGTTAACTACACTGTAACAACATAACGTAACTATAACTAGCTAATTCCGCTTCACTCTCGGCTTATTTAACAGCAGCAAAACTGGACATGATAATCACAAATTTTGTCTTGCTTATTTGAGTTAAGAGAACTGATGGGGATGTTCTTTTAATTGTTATTCAAGCAATGTATGTCTCATGACCAACTCAACGAGTGTTGCCAACATGGACAGTGCCCTCTGGTGGACAAACTATACAACTCCAACACTCATGACATGGTTCAAGCGTGTTTCGTCCATTTTTATTTTATTTTTGAAATAATCATTTATCAGCCATTATAACTGCCGATACTGATAGTTTGGAAAATGCCTAATGCTACGTTCACACCGGACGCGAATCGCGCATCAAATTCGCGCCTGACGCGTCTAGTTTGACGCTTGACCACTTTGTGTTAATTCGCGTGTCAAGAGCGAAACTGGCGCGCGCAAAAACAAAAGTTTGAAGCGAAATTTACACGCGTGACGCGCGTCAGAATCGAAATCCGTTGGCGGCCATTGTTTTTATGTCGACCGAGCATTCATCAAGAGAGTTACCGCTCTGTATTTACTCTGGAGAGCAGAACAGCGGCGTGGGGATCATCGTCGCCGTATATTTGTGTCCACCGGACCCTCCGGAGCCGAACCGTTTGGCGAGTTTCACCATTTGCTCGCTCCAGGAGCTGCGCTGGATGACGGCCGCTGTCAGCGGTACTTCCGCCTGTCACGCGCCCAGGTTGATGACATGTTGTCCCGCATCGGAGTGAGGATCACCCTCGCCCTCATCCATCTAATCTAGCTGTCATTTATTTTTTGTTTTGATGATAAATAGAGCCAGCCTTCAAAAGTTATTAACCTGTCCTGTGATTTTTTTCTCTCTCTCAAGTCCAGACACGAATTTATGCACATATGTTGATTGTCTTTACATCATAATACTCTTTCATATAATCAAGATATGGAATGAACAACATTCAATACAAAATGAACATGTCTCGTATATAGAAATAATGTTTTAAGTGATAGAACATTTGCTTTGTTGTGCATAATCCCACCATGCATTTAGTCATATTAACAAAATAATTTATTGAAGCATCAGACACTTCACCACGTGAGCAAGCAGCTAGGCTCCTGATTGGTTAACGCGGCACGAATTCACGCCAAAGTTCAGATTTTTCAACTCGGGCGGCAGACGCGAATTCGCGTCAAACGCGTGAATGCACAAATGGCGCTAACTGAATCATTCGCGCTTAACGTGCCAGACGCTCAATTCGCGCGAACGAGGCGTATTCGTGTCTTCCGCGCCTCGCTCCACGCCTCATTCGCGCCGCAGGAATTTTTCACGCGCGTAAAGCGTCTTTGCATTGACTTAACATTGAAATCATTCGCGCCTGACGCGCTATTCGCGTCCGGAGTGAACGTAGCATAATATCGGCCTGCCGATATATCGATCTGGCTCTAATGCACTGCTCATCAATAAATTGCTCCTGGATCGCTGAAACTTGTTGGGTCATTCGTTGTCAAAAACCAACCAAATTTCAGAAACTTCCCCGGCTCAAATGTTTACCCCACGTAATTTGGCTCCAAATCTCAGGTGAAAGTTGTCATTTTGACGCCCTCCACAAACCAGTGAATTGCTCACTAAATAGGTGCACAAGTGGCAACACGATCCCAGAGTCGACTCCTGAACGCCTTGGGAATGACTCTGGGACGTCCTGAAGCCTTCTTCACTGCACTTGAACCTCTCTCTTTGAAGTTCTTGATGATTTGGTAAATGGTTCTTTCAGGTACACTATTCTTTGTAACTATTTCCTAGCATGTGAGGCTGTTTTGATGCAAAGTGATGATTGTTTACTTTTTTTTTTTTAGGTTGTAACGATTGCCAACACAAGAACACAATGAATGGACACACTTCCCTCGTTTTATAGCAATCCGTCTGCTCTTATGATCTAATCAAAATGACAGTGATATTTAGGGATCGACCGATATTTTTAGCATAAATAAAATAGTTAGCTACACTATTACACACAGTAGCAACCACTATAATAAAGTGCACAGTGCACATGAATGCTCCTTCATTTTAAATGTAACAAACTATTTAGTGCCACGGTTTCAATTTTTCTATATAAAATAAAATGAGCGTGTCGATATTACCCGTTCACACTTTCCCATGTGCTGATATGATTGGGGAAATAATGTTAGCTGGTCATTTTGTACCAGGGCCAGAAAACAGTGAAATTTGGGTTTTAACTAGGGATGCACCGATCCACATTTTTTCACTTCCGATCCGATCCCGATACCTGACTTTGGATATCGGCCGATACCGATACTTTTCCGATACCTGAGAGCTGTGTTTGCTTTAATAGTATTTATCATTATTGTTGATTTTATATGATGCTGAAATAAACTCCTCTCTACAGGCAAGGATGATATGTACGTATGTATGTATGTCAATATATATATATAAATAAATATATATATATATATATATATATATATATATATATTAAACAATAGATAGACAATTAAACAAAGATACACATTATACAGGCCTACACAGTGCTTTAATTTCAGGAAGGTCTACAAACATTATTCAGGTATGGTCTTAAAAAGAATTATAATAAAGTAATCAAAAGTAAAATAGCACTGCAAAGTTTATCATAGATAGATTTATGCTTATTAGAGCTGAAGTAATTCATTCAAGAGCTGTGAGTGATTTTCTCTTTGCCTTTGGTTGTTTGATTCTCAGTAATGTCGCAATCATCACATTTATACTGCTGCCCCTTTAAGAACGAGTTCAGATTTTATAGTCTACTGATGCACCAGGGCCGTGGGAAGTAGGGGTGCTGAGGGTGCTGCAGCACCCCCTGGCGACAGCTGTTTCACTACATTGAAATTTAATATGACGTGACTTTAAATAACTTTGTTTTTCAACATGTTTTTTAAGAACACCTTCTACCTTTATAAAACGACTCTAACGATTATTTCATTTCCATATGTTGTCGAAGAGTTGTATAGAAATTAATATAGGCTGCCCTATATCATAAGGCAAAAGTCGATCTCGCATAGAGTGAGTGATGACACTGGTTGAGGTCCAGCATCTCAAAATTGATTTGACACTCATTTTATGCATGTGAAAAAAATAAATACAGATGTCTTGATTAAAGCATTCTTTGGCATTAAGGGCTGTTCACAAAGAACGAGTTTTTCCATTACCCTCTGCTACTGTTCCAAATGCTTTTCACTGTGAACGCGCACGCAACTGTTGCGCTCGCGTCTCGCGAATGAAACCTCATTCTCAAAACGCGGCACTCAAGTTAAAATAAGTTCAACAAAAATGCACCTCGAGACCTTGCATTCCCCCAAATTCGCCTGTATGTGGTGTAATGGTAGTTAATGTAATGGTCAAGTCAAGTGGAAGAATATTAGACTAACGTGCAAGAGTTTCTGAGTTCTATCCACACTCGCATAGTTTTTTCCCCCCTCATTAAAACCGATTATGTTTATCAGTTGTTGTCAAGCAGGGAGATGACAAAATGTTTGAATGCATTTTACTTTGTGGTTTCACCGGTACGAATAGAGATTTCTCCGCAACTGATTAAGCTCGTGTCCGTGTGAAGATGTTCCTTGTGGGAGCGCGAGCCACAAGAGAACACTATCAGCACAGCACTGAGTCAACGAGTAGCCTACTTTGATCACTTGATTTAAAAAAATAACACATTTCAGCGTGCTATTTCTCCTCTTATTTAACAAATGAATGTTCTGCTATAGTTAACCGGATTTGTTTTATTTATTTGTATTGGTAGCCTACATCCATGCCGCGAGATGTTTAAAAGTGCTGGGGACAATATCGACCCTGGCAAAAAGTGGTGGAGAAATTCCCAAATAATAATTATTAATAATTATGATAGTAGTAAAAGGTGTTTCTGGTTTGTTTGTTTTTTTGTTTTTTGCGTCAAAATATTTCTCAAACGGCAGTGCAAACCCCCTGATGACCCAATGCCCCTCCAGTAGATCTGCTCTGGCGCCGACTCTGTCAAGCCATGCCCATTAAGCCCCGCCCCCAGCACCCCCATGATAAAATATGTTCCCACGGCCATGTGATGCACCATATTTTCTCCCAAATATTTCCATAACTACGTTCATATTAGACATAATAAATTGTTTAAGTGTTAATCTCCAAGTCGGTCGGTTTGACATTTTTGTGCAGTCTACATTTGATCGTTTAGACGCGCATATGAAGCCCAGAGTATAATTTGCTTGTCTTGTTGCGGTCTGTTTCGGAGCGCGCCGCACTGGGAACAGCATCTCTTGCGCAAATTTTGTGCTTTTAATAGCTCTTTTTATTATTAAAAGCGTCCCGCAATTTAGTAACAGCAGAGACTGCATTTTACTACAATCATCGATCGTGCTGATTCTGTCTTAAAGTTTGAGTTTTAGGGAGAAATGACAGCGCACCGCCGCGATGGGAAGGAAGTTGGCTAGACAGAATGCGGCTATTGTTTTTAATGTTTTTTTTTTTTACCTCAATATATTCTTTAATATTTGGAAATCAGACTAATATCACAGATCTAAAGTGTAACCAGGCTACGTTTCCTCTGTCGTCACTCATTACGCCGGGCTGTCATGTTGTGCTTGCTGTGGCACCGCGTGAGAGATCTCTCTCTTTCTCTTCTGGACTGCGAATTGCAAACATGCATCAAATAGTTTAATTAATACGGCTTTGCAAACATTGCACTTTGCTGTCTTGCTCTGCACTGCAGCGGTGTTTCTAGTTCCACCATATGATTTTCACACAGCGAACATGTTATAGCTCAGTGCTATCCTGCTAGCTGGCTGCAAACTGCGGAATGGATTTCCTGAGCGGGGGTCTGTGTCTCATTGAGCCCTATGTTTTACAGTCACTGATTGAGCTG
This sequence comes from Pimephales promelas, assembly GCF_988280905.1. Taxonomy (NCBI): domain Eukaryota; kingdom Metazoa; phylum Chordata; class Actinopteri; order Cypriniformes; family Leuciscidae; genus Pimephales; species Pimephales promelas. Next base: position 11,262,818 of record NC_142771.1, on the reverse strand, counting down.
CACCTCCGTTCAGGGTATCCATTCCACAGTTTGCAGCCAGCTATAGCAGACTAGCAGCCCCGGCGGGAATCACTTTTGGAGTCATTTCAGCAGACAACGTTAAAGCGCAGACATGGATCATAAATATCGGATTTCTCCGCAGGTTGGATCGGAAAAATCCGATACGTGAATTATGCTGGTATCGGTCCCGATACCGATACTGGATCGGATCGGCCCCATCCCTAATTTTAACGGTAATTTATTTATTTTGGCCAATTAAGCGAAATGAATTCGATTACTAGTCTGCACAATAACCTGGAAACAATGCATCAACACTCTAACTGAAGCAACAAACTTTGGGAAACAACATTTTTCACTGTGAATGCTTTTGACTAGACAGCAACTAACTGATGTGTGCCAAAAACACTTCGCTTTCCCGCCACAGTGGCCTATAAAAAACATTCCCATGTCATTCACCTGTGAGTTCATGTAACAACACCATACCTGTACAAGATTTATTCCCTCCATGCAGTTCTTCACTTCTTTAATCAGTTTGACTTTATCAGCCGCCTTTAGTTCTGTCAGTTTGACTGTAAAATGTGTTTTCTCTTTCTTTGCAGGAGCCACGTCCTCCTCTACCGCCTGCAAATTCAGTTCAACCATTAGAGGGGAAAAAAACTCACTAACAAAACTGTTACATGGCACTTTTTCCACAAAAAGGACAAATATGATGTTAAACTCTTAAAATGGAGTACTTTTTCAACAAATGGTCAGTAAAAATGTTTTTATTTTTTCCATCAGAAACAGAGAGTGACTTTTAAAAAAAAAAATAAAAACAGAATTGCACAACAAATATGGAACACAGCTTAAAACATTTTTCTGGGTATTACACTTATTATTAATGACATTTAAAATCATAAAACAGAGAAAATCATGTGTTTAAACAACATTATGTCCAAGCTATAGGTTAATTCAATGTTAGATTATAGCTTTTATCAAAAAATACTGTATGTAACAGTTGATAAAACCACTGGGATGCATCTAATATATATGTTTTTTAATTGACAGGACATGGGAGTCCATCTTTACCTCTGCAGATGGTGTTGCAGCCACTGAGCCCATCGCCATCATTCCAACATCCTGAATGTTCAGCGTTTTCTGATGGGGACAAAAACACACACATCAGTGTTTTCATTTAAGAATACGATTAAAACTGGGCAATCGAGTCAATATTTACAAGGACTTTTCAGGCGATTTTAAATTCTGCAACATGATGAATATATAGTGAAGAATTTTATTTACAAAAGATGATGTTTCTATTAAGACTGATTGTGCATTCCCTTCTTGTCTCGCAATTACTAAGGAGTTAAAACTTTGATTCTTTTCAGTGAATCAGTTCAAAACAGCCCATGTACTTGTTTACATTAAACATACTTCATACAGAAATCATATACTGCTGAATATCCTGACAAGCATTTATAAACTAAATTATACTTCAATGTAATTTATATGGAAACTTGCCTGTATTTAAATATCTTTGTAATGACATTTCAATTCAGTTATACTGAACACTGTACAGTTAAAATTATAACCAAGTATATTACGTTTGCTTTAGTATGTTGTTCAACTTATCAAAATAAGTGCACTTCTTTGAAACTCTACAAAATATCATTAAAAATGAATAAAATGTACTTTAAATTAGACATTATTTACAATGTGCATTTTTAAAGGTTCAAGCATGCTAATGAACAGTCATGAAAGTGTGCTCTTTTTCATTAATATTATAATAATATCTACAAGAAGGTTTGTAAAAATATACTTTTAAGATTTGAAGTACACTACAAGTGCACATCCAGTACAATTAATCGCACTACTTTTTGTGTCATCACTCAAAAATGTTCACAGTATCCCCAGTTAAAATTAATGTAGGCAAACATAGTGTATTGTGTGCGTGTCATATCTATGATGTAAAAATACGACTGTGTATATTAATTAAAATGATTAACTATCACTAATCCTTCTGTTCATTAAGTGGAAAACATAATTTGACCATTTTTAACTAGATTTCTACTGTATTTCATTTCCTGCATTCACACACAGTGCGCTGTACCTTTAGTAACTCGTTGAGGTCGGACACTTCTATGAGCGTGAGGTTGGCGATGTCACTGACGAGCTGTTGGATTTTGGGCGAGTATTGCTTGGGTGCCCCGTCAAGAGGAGGCGTTGTAATGGCACCAGACGCACTGACAGGGCCGGTCTTGAGCGTTCGCAGGGCACACAGTGCTGACGTCTGTAGCTTGTGTCTGTCAAATGTGTCCATTCACAACAATCATGAGCATATAAAGCAGCAACATCATATCTTTGTGTGGCTGGAACACAGTTAACACTCCAAATAATGTCTTTACCAGTGATTGGTTTTGTTAAAGTTGATGTAAATATGATGAATTTAAAGGCTTGTACAGACTAACCAAAATGCTTCGTATTGCCTTGTCATGTGTAACTACATATTGCTCGAAATAAACAAATAAATAAATAAATAAATAATAAATTAGTATGATTTTACCATTTGACAGTTTGGGTCAGTATTATTTTCTAAAGAAAGATTATGGTTTCCACAAAAATATTGCACAACACAACCATTTTCAACATTGCTAATAATCATCGAGCCTCAAATCATCATATTAGAGTGATTTCTGAAGGATCATGTGACACTGAAGACTGGAGTAATGATGCTCTGATCACAGGAATAAATTACATTTCACAACATGTTAAAGAATAAAACAACTATTTTAAAATTGTAAAAATAATAATTTACAATATTCCTGTTTTGACTGTATTTCTGACCAAACAATTGCAGCCTTGGTGCACAAAAAAATACTGTAAATAAATATTGTAATATGGTATATTATATACATTTTTGATTGTACTATAATGGAGACACAATTTTGGCTTTCACCATTTCTTTTATGATTCAGAAACTATTGTATAATTGAAACTCAACATTTGTTTTCAATGAATTGCATTATAAACATGCAGTGGGATCCAAAAGTCTGGGACAACTAGTGCAAATGCTGAGTGTTTTGGCATTTTTCACTACATTTATTGCCAATGAGCATAGCAATTTGAGTCAACAGCTGCATAAACCTTATGATCATGTTCACGGGCATCAATGAAAGAAAGTGTTGCATCAAAGCCTCAGTCAGACTCAGACATGTAACTATTATGCTAGTGTACCCACTGCTGACCTTTAGTACAGAGCAGTTCCCACGGTCAATGTCACATACATTTACTTACATTTGACTAGAGACACAGTAACAGAAAATATTAAACCCGTATCAATTTTACAGCACAACTCTTTTAACTCAATTCAAAATATCTTCGGCCTATAAATGAATAGACAAAGCCCAGATTTGCATGCTCTGCTCTCTATACACATCGGTTGAATGACCACTGCTAGTCGAACTTAACGTACACACTAGTGATCATTAGCAGAAGTCACGTGACCTTATACGTTGCGGTCATTCTTGATTAGTTATTAGATGCAAGATCAAAGCGGTGCATGAATTAAACTACACTCTGACGGTCAGCAATATAGCAACTACATCTGATCTGACGCAGAATAATACAGATGCACATCACACAGTTATGATCTTAATACGATCTGTGCGTGTTTTATTAGTGAAGCCTGTAGTATGTGAGAGTCCTCTGCCCTTGAGAGGCGTTAGTCTCCGTCTCTTACCGGTGTGTGTTTGCCGCGGCCCGCAGCGCGATCCGGACGCAGTGTCTGCTGCAATACATTATGGCCCGATTCCGTGAGCGACCGAGCAGTGTGTGTGTGTGTGAGTGTGTGTGTGACTGAGACTGCTGTCGGTCCTCCTCTAACACAAGCACATGGCGTCCTCCACCGGCGCTTCCTGACCTACCCACAATGCATTGCGACGGATGGACAAACTTTATTTAAAAATACTCCTGTGACAAAACCTTTTCCATAAAGGATAGTTCAGCCAAAAATGAACATTATATCAACATTTACTCACATTTAAGTTGTTCTAGACGTTTCTTTGTTTTGTTGAACAAAAGATATGTTGAAGAATGTTGGTTATCCAGACTGTTTTGGTCCACTTTGACTCCCATAGTAGGCCTCTATATTTTTTTCATACTATGGAAGTCAATGAAGACCAGCAACTGTTTGGTAACTGGCATTTTTCAAAATAAGAAGCATACAGGTTGACATAATTTTCGTTTTGGGGTGAACTATCCCTTTAATTAGCCTATATGACTTTACAATATGACTTTATTAGAATCTGTAAACAATGGGCAAGAAATATTTCATAAATACATAGCAAAATAAAACCTAGGGTGATATCAGCTAAATTGGGCCACTTTTTGGTAAATCGTTTGGGACAATAATACAATACCATATATGCAGTATCCATGTGTTTTTATGATTAATTATGACTGTTTTTGATACATCTGTGTTGAAATTTTGTAATAAAATAAAATAATTTAGGCCCTACAGTTCTTGAAACATCAGAAGTGCCGAGTTTTTTTGCATGAGCCGTTTCAGGTAAAATGGGCCAGCTGTTCAGGTAAAATGGGCCAGTCAAATTGCAAAGGGAAATAGCAATTTATCATCAATTATATTTAAACACAATTTCTTATACAGCCAAATTAAACAAACATAGTTCATATGTGCCATTTAAAAACAAAAATGTGTGTGTGTGTGTGTGTGTGTGTGTGTGTGTCTGTCAGTGTGTGCGTGCGTGTCTGAGTCTGTGTGTCTGAGTCTGTGTGTCTGTGTCTGAGTCTGTGTGTCTGTGTCTAAGTCGGTGTGTCTGAGTCTGTGTCCGAGTCTCTATGTGTCCGAGTCTGTGTGTCTGAGTCTGTGTGTCTGAATCTGTGTGTCTGAGTCTGTGTGTCTGTGTCTAAGTCGGTGTGTCTGAGTCGGTGTGTCTGAGTCTGTGTCCGAGTCTCTATGTGTCCGAGTCTGTGTGTCTGAGTCTGTGTCCGAGTCTCTATGTGTCCGAGTCTGTGTGTCTGAGTCTGTGTGTCTGAGTCTGTGTCCGAGTCTCTATGTGTCCAAGTCTGTGTGTCCGAGTCTCTATGTGTCCGAGTCTGTGTCTGAGTCTGTGTGTCTGAGTCTGTGTCCGAGTCTCTATGTGTCCGAGTCTGTGTGTCCGAGTCTGTGTGTCTGTGTCTGTGTGTCTGTGTCTGAGTCTGTGTGTCTGAGTCGGTGTGTCTGAGTCTGTGTGTCTGAGTCTGTGTCCGAGTCTCTATGTGTCCGAGTCTGTGTGTCCGAGTCTGTGTGTCTGTGTCTGTGTGTCTGTGTCTGAGTCTGTGTGTCTGAGTCGGTGTGTCTGAGTCTGAGTTCCTGTGTCTGAGTCTGTGTGTCTGTGTCTGTGTGTCTGAGTCTGAGTTCCTGTGTCTGAGTCTGTGTGTCTGAGTCTGTGTCCGAGTCTCTATGTGTCCGAGTCTGTGTGTCCGAGTCTGTGCGTCTGAGTCTGTGTCCGAGTCTCTATTTGTCCGAGTCTGTGTGTCCGAGTCTGTGCGTCTGTGTGTCTGTGTCTGAGTCTGTGTGTCTGTGTGTCTGTGTCTGTGTGTCTGAGTCGGTGTGTCTGAGTCTAAGTTCCTGTGTCTGAGTCGGTGTGTCTGAGTCTGAGTTCCTGTGTCTGAGTCTGTGTGTCTGAGTCTGTGTCCGAGTCTCTATGTGTCCGAGTCTGTGTGTCTGAGTCTTTGTGTCTGAGTCTGTGTGTCTGTCTGAGTCTGTGTCTCAGTCTGTGTGTCTGAGTCTCTGTGTCTGAGTCTCTGTGTCTGAGTCTGTGTGTCTGAGTCTCAGTCTGATTTCAATTTGAAAATTGAAATTGAGTCTGTGTCTGAGTCTCTGTGTCTGTGTGTCAGTCTGTGTGTCTGAGTCTATTTGTGTGTGTGTGTGTGTGTGTGTGTGTGTGTGTGTGTGTGTGTGTGTGTGTGTGTGTGTGTGTGTGTGTGTGTGTGTGTGTGTGTGTGTGTGTGTGTGTGTGTGTCAAAGATGATGGCCCATTTTAGCTGAAACCATGTTGCCCATTTTACCTTAGTGGGTTAAGGTAAATTGGGCCGCCAAGAAAAACATCACTTTTACAAAAAATATGTTTATATACCAAACTAACAACACTTTTTCTGATTAATGCCATCGAGACAGACAGCATGCATAGTTTTTTTATGAGCATGTTTGTTTTTTTATTGATGTATCATCCTTATAATAGTTCAGTGCAATTTGGTATGCCAGGCTACTTACCATGCAGCTTTCTGGTGTAGTCTCGATTTGAATTATTCCCCCGCCCACCATAGCAACCATAAACCAATCTTATCGCCTGTTATTTGTCAAGCACAGTTATGACAACAGTTTGAAATCCTTTGCAGTCATTGGCTCTAAATTCCAGAGGAGCTGGGACCACCAAACCTTAAATGGCCCATTTTACCTGATGGCCCATTTTACCTGATATCACCCTATAGCCTACATGGGTTATCTCTCAACTGAGATGCATTACAAAAAGTAGGCTAGATTTCTAGGTTGCTAGATTGCTAGGTTTCTAAAACAAATCCTAGAAATATCCTATTTAGCTACGACACTGGCATAAAATAACTTTATTAAATTATAGTATATTATTAAATAATATTAACTTTATGGATCATGGGCCTTTTTAGAGAAACTCTAGAGAAGACATCACTATATTTACCAAATTTTTAATTAAAACATTTTAAAACATTTAACATGCTAAATTACATAATAAACAATGCATGAATATGATTGATTTGATTAATTGAAAGTTAGCATATAGAGGCCATATATTGACAATTTTATCCACCAGATATAATCACCCTGAAAATGAGGAGAAATGTTACAAATTTCCCTGCTCCTTTTAAAATAAATAGCTACATGAAATTAAATATATAGTATTAAAACAAAAAATCAGAAGTGTTCTGCATATGCTCCCTAAAAAAATAAATCCTTCCCATTATAAACTGACATAAAAATTGAAACTTTTAATGATCTCCATCATCACATTTGGACTAAGTTATTCGTTTAATGTTTTAAAGTGCTCTATATATATCAGTTTTTGTTTCAATGAGCTCCGCCATCTTGATGTGACCACCATGTAGGCTACATTTAAATAGCCTATAAAATATTAATAAAAAAACTATAGTTTTAAAATACCAATACACATTCAGAAAGCCATTTGAGATGGATTAACCAATAGAAAAAAACAAAGAATCAACTGATGTTTGGAATCTGATAGATAGCTAAACAAAAAGGTCATGCAATTTAAAGGTCAGCTTTAAAATGTTATTTGCATTCTCAGTTTATTTCTTTGTCATAACTGTATAAATGTTGAGGTGTTTGGTTATACAGATCTTAAAGGGGAGGAGCAGACAGAAGCTTCTTACCCGTGTAATCTTCTCCTGATCAATCTGTCCATCACTGAGCTCTTCTTCCACCGCACCGACTGTACTACAGCACCGCGTGAGTATAAACAACAGATCTCTCATTCTGCTCCTAAAATTAGCAGCTGTTAGTCTTCTAAGTTTTACCAAAAAACGACTTAATCTAAAGTGACCAACCATTTTTCAATTAATGGAAATGAGCCTCTATTTCTTGGCATGTCATGTGGAGGGGTGTAGATGTGTCAACAAAGGACAGATAACAAATATCAAAGTGCATAACTTGTCAAAATGCATCAGTGAATTATAAAACGTTTTGTTTATTCACACATATGCAAATATGTATTAGAAAACTAGGTGTTCCCATTTAGAGTAATCCACCTATCATTATTATTTTATGGCATAATGTGTCAAATACAGGCTACAAAAAAAATAGCACATTCAAGCACTGACAGCAGCTGTAATTTTTCACATATGATAAATCGAGATTAAATGTTATAATGCTATATTATTATTATCATTATTATTCTCCATTACTTTTAAGTCAGCATGAAATGGAAATGGCTATAGTCTTTTCTTCCCTATGTGACGTGTGAGTGAAACGGCTTCTCGGACAAGAACAAATGGGACAGGCTTGATTTTGTCAATGGGGAATTGATTGGATGGTTGTGGTTTCCTATTGGCTGATCTCATGCGAGTTACAGGTTGCCCCGCCCTCACGCTAGTAAACAAGTAAACACATTATCAGAGAAGGGGAAGTTGTTTTGATTTAAAGGGTTAGTTCACCCAAGTCATTAATTACTCACCCCCATGCTGTACCAACCCCGTAAGACCTTCGTTCATCTTCGGAACACAAATAAAGATATTTTTGATTAAATTTGAGAGCTGTATAACAATGATAAGTTGCGGTTGCTGCTTAAATTGCCACGAGGGGGCAGTGCGAGTCAAATGTGTGTAAGTGTTAACGTATCCACATGTCCTGCTGTACTCAGGAATCTCATGTACAAATGTATGGGTAGACTAGCAGAGTCACATAACAGCATCATCAAAACACTAGTGAATCCGGCATTGAGTGCTGTTAGGTTCACTTCTGGTTTGTGGAATCATTGGCGTTTTAGTTTGTATGTTAACATTTGAACACTTTTTTGTATGTATTGCAGAATACTGACTATGTAGTCATCTTATAGAACTCTGTTCTTTTCTCTTCCTTTTTTTCTCTCTCTCTCTCTTTCTTCTTTTTCTTTTTAATGCACTTTGTAATATTATGGTATATGTATAGGGCTATGGACCATCTTGTGTGTCCTGAATAAAGATTATCTATCTATCTATCTAACTACCACATTGGCTGCCTAAGAGACTGGCTCTTGACGGCCCAGAAAGTCAATGAAGAAAATGTTTAAATATCCCAAGTGACTACCGTGGCTTAACTATAAGTTTATCAAGCGACGAGAATACTTTTTGTGCGAAAAAACAAACAAAAATAACGAGTTTATTCGACTATTCTTCCTTGTTGGCCTGAAACGAGACTTCCTTAGATTTCCACGACGCATGCGCGAGAACTGAACTAAAGTAGTTGAAGGAGATCGCAATTCTCGCGCATGCGTCGTGGAAATCGTATTGAAGTCTCGTAGTCGAATTAAGTCGTTATTTTTGTTTGTTTTTTCGCACAAAAAGTATTTGCGTCGCTTGATAATATAGTTGAGCCACGGTAGTCACTTGGGATATTTAAACATTTTCTTCATTGACTTTCTGGGCCGTCAAGAGGCAGTCCCTTAGGAGCCAATGTGGTAGTTATACAGCTCTCAAATTTAATCAAAAATATCTTTATTTGTGTTCCGAAGACGAACGAAGGTCTTACGGGGTTGGTACAGCATGGGGGTGAGTAATTAATGACTTAATTTTCATTTTTGGGTGAACTAACCCTTTAAGATGAGTACACTTGAAAAAAAAATGTGGACAGGTAAATAATTTATAATAAAATAAACAAATAAATAATACTCCATTTTGATTTCATTTAAAAATGAAAGCCTTACCTGAGTGCCAACCATCCCTTTGCGCCTTTATGGTGATTTTGCCAACTGGTCTGTATTTACCAGCTTGTGGCGATGGCTTCGATCAACCACTTAAAATGTTCAACATTCAGCATATTCCTTTCTGTTGCAGATCATGCTGCTCTCGCCGGCGGCCGAGCGGAGTCAGGACGGCTTGCTGTCGGTCCTGTGCGAGATTCTGGAGAATCAGTCTCACCGTGAGCTGTTTGGCCTTGAGTTGGGATCCGGCACGGGCCAGCATGTGGTGCGCTTCGCTCAAGAAATGCCCTTTGTCACATGGCAGCCGTCAGACATCAAGGAGGAATCCCGAAACAGGTGCACAGGCTGATGTCTTTACTGTGCTATTATACATCTCTTAAATCCACTCTTAAAAATAAAGGTTCTTTATTGGCATTTATGGTTCCATGAAGAGCATCCATGAATTTTTCCATTCCACAAAAGGTTCTTTATAGTGGAAAAAGGTTCTTTAGATTTTTAAAGTTCCCCTGAAGTCAATAATTTCATCCCTTTAAACTCATCATCAAAATGAAAAAAATTCTTAATGCCTTAAAATATCTTGAATGTAACTTTAGTTTAGACCCTTGCCTCGTTTAGTATACGCGGTTATTTGAATATGCAAATGAGCCCCGCCTCCACTCACTCACTCCAGCTCAGAGATCCACTGGTTGATGATCACATGTTGATCTGATTGGTTACAAGGTAGTTTGTGTCAGAAACACCAGCAATTTCAAACCGTGTTTTTGAGACTGGTTCACTGCAGTTTTAAGGAGGAAATACTCAGCAATGCTGTCGACTTATATATTTACACACGGTTTTACACACATATAGACCCACATAGTAACATTAAAAGCTGGATTTTCACCACAGGGGGACTTTAAAATATTCTTCACACTTGTTTGAATGTTTTTTGAGGGACCAAAAATGTTTTTCTATCTGACACCACTGTGAAAATCCAGTTTTGGAGCCATATTTTCAAGTGTTATGGAATGATGTGTGTTTTGAGCGTAACGTTACTCTGCTGCAGTATCAGAGCTTACATTGGGGCCACTAAGGTAAAGACGGCACTGGAGCCGGTGCATCTGGACGCCAGTGAACCCTGGGAGAAATGGGCAGGACTGCCACAAAGCTCCTGTGACATTATCATAGCGATCAACCTGCTCCAGTACAGCCCCTTCAGCACTGCACAGGTATGACACACACATATACTGATCTCTGCGTATACACAGGTTTACATGTGAAAACACAGAGGATGAATTTCCCCTAAACAGGGTCTTGAAACTCTGGACAGTCCTGCAGCCTTCTTCATCATGATTGCACTAATCAAATATCCTACAAAACGGGAATAATATGTACTATATTAAAGTAAATTTCAGAAGTTTGGGGTTGATATGTTGTTTTAAGAATATTTCTGAAAGAAGTCTCTTATGTTCACCAAGGCTGCATTTATTTGATCAAAAATACAATTTTACAAATGTAAACTTGATTTTGTCAATGGGGAATTGAATGGATGGTTGTGGTTTGCTATTGGCTGATCTCATGTGAGTGACAGGTTGCCCCGCCCACACGCCAGCAAACACATCATCAGAGAAGAGGTGTTGCTTTTGTCTGTCACCGTCCCACAGGTGGGACGTTTGCCACTATATTTTTAAAACAATAATATCTTAGTAAATACCTTAAATAATATTGACAAACTATATATCATTTGAAAGCTTACAATCTCTAGTTTCTATATTTGGTGACTGATTTTCAAAATATATTACAGAGGAGCCATAATTTATCAATATAAAACAAGAATATTTTCATACTCATAAGGCGTGTTCAGACCTTTATTTTAAAATAGCAGTAAACATGAAAAATCATGAAAAAATGGTAGATACCTCAGTTTGTTTTCATGGCAAAAGTTCAAAAGATAGAATCCATTCAATTATTTTGGAAAAAAAGGTCTGAAAAGTTTGAAATATCAAGAAAAAAAATAATAAATTCACCATTTGTGACGTGTCAGCTAGCTATGACTTACATGCGTGTTCTTTGTATGTGTTTCTTAGAGGTTCAATTCATATCAAAATCTGCCAAACTTCCCATGCTACTTCTTAATAGGATCTACTTCAGAAATTGTATGAAAATTGTGGAAATAATGGTTCATATCACTCAAAACACGAATGGAAATGCAGGCGCCCTTATATGGGCAGTAATGGATTCTGATTGTGCCCTAGTGAAAAAGTTTGGTACTGCGCTCAAACAAAATCTTACTGAAAGCTCATTTTTTGAGATATCAACCTAAAATTTGAAACACAACTTGTTCAGATTTTTGGCTTTGATCTTTCTGCCGTTTTAGAGTAGCCCAGGTTTTGAAAATATATATTTTATGTAAAATATGAATAATTAATATTTTTACATTGTACATTTCCATAAACTCAAACTTCTATAACTTTTTTTCTGTTTCACTTTCTTAATTTATTTCACTTCTACAAAAATCTGCCAAATGTCTTCTTTAAAACAAGACCAATCATATGTCTATATTCCAAAGCATTCTTGAATTACAACCATTTAAGTTCGAAATGTGCATTTTCATGTCTATTCAAAAAAGAGGGGGGGTGACAGTTAACAGGTTAAAGATTACAAGGCTCATTCGTTTAAAAAAAATAAATAAAGATGTGCATAAATAAATCGGTCATAAATACTGAAATATTTCATAAAAAACAAGAACTGTCAAATTTGATTTCATGGTGACATTAATGTAATCCACAGGGTGTGTTTAAAGGATCTGGGCATGTACTGAAACAGAACGGCCTTCTAATGACTTACGGAGTGAGTTAATCTCATTTTCTACATGTTGTCTAATATATTTTTAATTAACAACTCAGTTATAATCGCTTTTAATGCAAAATCTCAGTAACCGTGTGGATTTAATGTCTCTCAGCCGTACGCGATCAATGGCACCATCACTCCCGTCTGCAATGAACACCTGGACCAGACGTTACGCCAGATGTGGGTTTCCACAATCTTATTTCAAGATTCAATATACTGGTAGCCTTTTTGTTGAGGTATTGGATGAAATATGCAGAGCAGACGGTGTTTCAGGTGCACTGCTTAATCCTGTCATTAGGAATCCGGAGTGGGGTCTTCCCGACATCGATGTGCTCCGACAGCTGGCCTTCAGTAACGGGATGAGGATGGAACGAATGGTGAGGGACGCTCAATCACATGATGCTTTTTAATGTGTTCCTTTACGTTTAGTGTGTCATGTGTATGTTCGTACATGTATAAGATCTGCACAGTGACAAAGCTCAGTTGACAGGTTTCATGCGATTCACTGATTCTTATTGATTGAAAAAGCCTTAAAGGGTTAGTTCACCCAAAAATGAAAATTCTGTCAGTATTTACTCACCCTCATGTTGTTCCAACCCCGTAAGACCTTCGTTCATCTTCGGAACACAAATTAAGATATTTAAGATATTAAGATCACTCCTGCATACTAGTCCATAGGCTTCTTGAGGGAACGACTCTTGCTGGCATCGAAAAGTCATTAAAGACATCGTTAAAATAGTCCAAGTGACTTCAGTGGCTCAATTTTAACTTAGTAACCGTGAGTCAGGTTACTAGTTTAATAGCGTAAGCTTCTGTTATTGTACGTCACACACATCACACACACATGACCAGCGTCGGCCAATAGTGAGCCTACGTGTGACGTAGCTCTACACAATGACACTACGTTAACTGACTACAGGCCCATGGAGAAGGAAGTGAATAGTTGAAATAAAGTCGTTATTTTTGTTTGTTTTTGCGCACAAAAGTGTTCTCGTCGCTTGATAAAGTTAAAATTGAGCCACTGTAGTCACTTGGACTATTTTAACGATGTCTTTAATGACTTTTCGATGCCAGCAAGAGTCATTCCCTCAAGAAGCCTATGGACTAGTATGCAGGAGTGATCTTAATATCTTAAATATCTTAATTTGTGTTGCGAAGATGAACGAAGGTCTTACGGGGTTGGAACAACACGAGGGTGAGTAAATACTGACAGAATTTTCATTTTTGGGTGAACTAACCCTTTAAGACAGAATTTAATAACCTGTAATTTGCTTGATTATTCAACAGATTGAGATGCCTGAGAGCAACAAATGCCTTGTCTTCAGAAGACTGTAGTAAATCGGATGACAAAACGGATCCGGTTTCCAGGATAAAAGTTCAGTTTCACATTCGGTCACTACTGTAAAACACACAAACCGCACGGATTTACATTGTTTTATTGTGCACATACAAGAAAAGAAACATTTCCACTAACGTATGACCAATAAAAGAACGAGATATTTATTAAATATGATTTTAAAATGACTTTTTTTTTAAGATGAAGCAGATCAGTATGGAACAAAGGTGATATCAAAGGGGTTACAGAAGTCACCGGTTGTGTGTGTGTGTTACAAACATGCACCGTTCAAATCATCCAAAAGCTGTCCATCTCTCCTCAATCCATCCACAACCACAGTCTGTTAAAAATAGACTTTGTCTGCCATTGAATTGATGCTCAATCCTACACTGCGATTAATTGGTAATGAAACTACGGCTTTTGAGATGAATGATTCGTCTGGTTCTGAACCCCTGGCTGATCCACATCGAGCAAAGATGTCTGGCGAACTTACATGCAGCACTTGGAAACACCAGCCCGTTTATCTGGATCTATTCCCTTGGTGATATGCAAATGGCAGTAAAGCTGACATCTCATTGGCTGTTCATTATATGACAGAAGCCAAAGTGCGCGGCATCTACCGTATAAATCATAAGCGAGGATTCCACAACACTGATCCTAAACTCAGAGCTTCTGAAATATTTCTAGAACTGCAGACGATGGTCACGTGATCTGGAAAACGGTGTGTGACGCCTCAGTGACCTCTGCTAAAGCCAGCAAGTCTCGTATTCGAATAAAACAAATGGCTGTTACATATTCACTCATGCAAACACATTTTAAGAAAATATGAGACAAAGGATGGTTATGTCGTCTTTTTAAATCATATCGTGTTTCTCTCTCTATAGTACGAATGACTAACTTCGCGTAAGCTTGGTTTTATTAGGAAAAACTACATTTGAAAAAAATCTAGAGAGAGGAAAGATAGAAGTAGGGTGAATCTCACAAAGATGTCAAGGTCACGTTTTAATGGAAGCTCATTTCCGCTACATACTTTGGTAAATCATAATTATGACATTACAAATGATGAGATACAATTTTGATGTAAAAAGTCAAATTAACTTTTTAACATCATAATTTCAACTTGATTATGATTCAAAATAAACAACTTTTAAATGTGATCGAGAAATAGTAATAATTATGATAAAAAGTCTCAATTGATGTAAAAAGATCGTCACAATTTTAACTTTTTAGCAACTTTTTAACCCAATTATTACTTGAAATTTGATGAGATATTGATAAATTGAGATATTTACAATATGTAGTCTCGTAATTTCAACATTAAACATTACATTTTTTAATTTTAATCTCATAATTAATCTCAAATCTCATCTTTAATCTCAAAAGCATGAGCATCTTATGTGGTGGAAATGGGCTTCCATAAACAATAAAGAATTTTTTATTTTTTATTTATTTAGGACCATTAAGAATTGTATGCATTATTTTCATGACATTAAATACATTTCCCCCCAAAATTTTTATCAATGTGTCAAGATGAGTTTTTGTAATTCCCATAATTGTCAATAGTGAGTCTTATTACAGTCTCTTTTAAAAACTGAAATCAGTATAAAGGCAGAATAATAAATATTACAATTGTGTATAACTACTTTACAGTTGAAATAATACACAAATTTTGTGCATTACAACAATAAGAATGGGGTGAGAAGACAAGTTTAATTGTGGTAACTAATGTCATAATACCCCAAAAGGGCTTGGTTTTCTTTATGGAATGGGTTTGTTTGTTTTGGGGGTAAAATGTGACCCAGACATTGGGTTTTGTGAGATTCATCCAGCTGAGAGACAAAGGTTCCCCACCAGCTCCATCTGTAGCCTCTCCTCCTTCGTTTAAAGAGACAGGGAAGGGAGAGGGACTCAGACGGCCAGATGCTTTTACTTGTATTTGTACACCTTCAACACTTGTGGAGCGAGAGCAGGTGAGGATAATGACCCCAGAACCGGCAGGGTGCGGGAGGGTTGGATGTAGTGTGCTGGACCTGGCGGGTGAAGGCATATGATGAGCGATCAGTCGAATGAAATGAGCTGAGCCTCTGCACTGCCCGGAGGAGCCTGCGGGTGCTGCTGCTGTTGGGATTGCTGCTGCGGACCACCAGGGGGAGCCATCTGTTCAAAAACATCAACAAACAGTTGACAGTGTAAACATACTGTGTCTACTGCACATTTTTGGTAAATGTGATCACAAGTCCACAAGACGGTACAGAAATTTTAAAAATGTGACGATACTAGCATTTTGAGCATTGTTAAACGAATTCTTAAACACCTCTGGTTGGCCATTGTGTTCACTCGCTCAACATATAGGTCTACAATAATTGGCTATGGCCAATTAGAGACCAATACGTTGAGCTTGTGAACGCAAAAGCCAATCAGAGACATGCATGCTGAGCACGAGAATGCAATGGCCAATCAGAGACATGCATGTTGAGTGCGTGAATGCAATGGCCAATCAGACACATGCATGTTGAGCGCGTGAATGCAATGGCCAATCAGACACATGCATGTTGAGTGCGTGAATGCAATGGCCAATCAGAGACATGCATGCTGAGCACGAGAATGCAATGGCCAATCAGACACATGCATGTTGAGCGCGTGAATGCAATGGCCAATCAGAGACATGCATGTTGAGCACGAGAATGCAATGGCCAATCAGAGACATGCATGTTGAGTGCGTGAATGCAATGGCCAATCAGAGACATGCATGTTGAGCACGAGAATGCAATGGCCAATCAGAGACATGCATGCTGAGCACGAGAATGCAATGGCCAATCAGACACATGCATGTTGAGTGCGTGAATGCAATGGCCAATCAGAGACATGCATGTTGAGCATGTGAATGCAATGGCCAATCAGAGACATGCATGCTGAGTGCGTGAATGCAATGGCCAATCAGAGACATGCATGCTGAGCACGAGAATGCAATGGCCAATCAGACACATGCATGTTGAGCATGTGAATGTAATGGCCAATCACAGACATATTGAGTGTGTGAACGCAATGATAAACCAGGTCTTTAAGAATCCGTTCAACAGTGCTCAAAATGCTAGAGAGAAATGTTGGCAGTCACATTTTTAAAATTTCAATACTGACTTAGTACCGAAGTTGGTACGTATGACAACACTACCATAAGTTATAATATGTCTAAGATGTGTAAACCATACACTCAAAAGTAGTATGCGAGTATGCTATTCCACACAATGCTATTAACCATAAAACCTCTGACCTGCTGGTACATGGGCTGCTGCCCAGGCATGTAGGATTGTTGGGGAGGCATGTTGGGGTCTTGTCCTGGAAGAGCGCTCATCATATTCTGCAACAGAAATCAAACTTTACATCCTGTATGGTTTTTGGAAAGGATATCAGATCTGAGAAGTCCAGGTTTAATGCAAGCCACGAATGTGCTCTGATGTAGTAAAGCTTACCTGCATGTTGTATGGCTGGTGGTAGCCCATGTAGGCAACACCATTGGTGGGGGGAGCCTGGGACATAGGGGGCAAACTCTGAGCTTGGGACACCACGTTCTAGAGAAACAACATGTAAACATTAAGAACCAACATTCAACCTTTATGCTACACAAAGCGAGTACGTTACAAATAGTGTTTGGTAAAGTTTTGTTCACACATCAACTAAGCAACAGAATAAAAGAATAATTATTGACATTTGAGAATCCATATCAGTTCATTGAAGTGAGAATCGAATAAAATCTGCCCGAGTACTTGTAAAGCAGTAAAAGAACAAGATAGTTTTAGGTAAATGTAAGGCTTTGATTGTGAGCGTGATGTCCTGACCTGGTAGCCCTGCGTGGGTGTGGGCTGGTAGTTAGTGTAGGCAGGGGTGGTTGTGGGAGGGGCTTGTCCAGGGGCGACTGGCTGCCCGCTGGTGCCTGCAGGCTGATACATGTAAGCCATGTTGGGATCTAAAAAAACAATGGACAGAGAATCTATTAATGAATAATAAATAAAAAAGTAGCATATTAGAAGCTGATCTAGTTAAATCGTTAACAAAAGGTAGAGGATGTTTGGGTGACCTGCGGGCATGGCCTGGTACGGGCCACCAGCAGACGTCTGTCCGGGCTGGTTCATGTAGACTCCATGCATGGGCGACCCTTCCACTGAACCAGCAGGACTGAACGTGCCTGGGTAACTGGGAGGGCCAGCGGGGGGGTACACCACCCCTCCGGCCACGTTAGGAGGCAGCGACTGCATCTGCAAACAGAACATTACAAACAAGGCTGCAACAACTAATCCATCAAATCAGTGAGAATGACAACAATCAGAATCTCATTATCAATTAATTGCGTCTGTACATTTTAAAGCTACACTGTGTACCTCTTTTAGTTTATTCTTAGATAAAAACACTTAGTTCTTACAAAAATATATGTGCTCATTAATGTATATTTACTCCGTTAAAGTAATAAAGTATTCTCGTGAGTGTATGATATGCCATTGAAAATACATACGGGTAAGGGGTTCTATTGTCGGTCGCCATGTTTCCCCTCCATCTTGAAAGTACATTAGCCAAAGAGGGACATACCCGTTAATTCAAGCTTCGCCTTTAGCGTTTACATCTGAGTTAACACTCATGGACAAGGTCGAACTGGAAGCCATGTTAATCTTGGACTACTTTGGCCACCGTAGGAGTTAAAACAAAATCGGAATCGAGAGGAACAGAAACTAATATTTACTGGATGGTCATATACCTTTTCACCGCTAGATGGGGGTAAAAATCACACAGTGTAGCTTTAAGTCCAGTGATTATTTCCATTTTGCACATTTTGAAGATAAGGATTTATCGTGTATTGACCCATTATTTACATTAAGCTATGCATGAGGGGAAAAAAAGTATACCTTTAGATGACAAGCAATCAGTTTTTTGATAGATACATGAATTATAGTTGTTTTAATTGCCATTTTCACATTGATTGGGCAGGTTGTGGAATAACATTTTTTTTTTTTGTAAATAATGGATTAAGTTTGGGATTTTTCATCCAATCAATTCAAGAAATAAACAACAGATTTATAGTTTATTAAAAATATAAAAATGTAAAAAAAAAACCTAGTTTCATGGTGCGTTTTGTCATGTAACTTTTATATGAATATAAAACTGAGATTTTAAAGACTGAGATGTTTCGACTTTGTCTCTGATTTAAACTTTAATGGTAAAGTGGTTTAATGTTAAAATCATTTAAAGTTATTATTTAACTTTTTATAAGACATTTAAAAATATATCTATTAATAGATATATTAAATAGTCGAAAATATATTGATTTTTAATATCGGCCAAGCAACTCAACTCTTTCAGATTACTACAAAGATATACAAATGATGTATTTACTTGTTAACCCCTATTATTCATCATGACTGATGACTGCCTCTGCACACTACGGCAGGCTGACGGTGTCAAAAGTGTGTCAGTAGCGGTGCGCACCTGTGAGTAAGGCAGAGAGAAGGCAGGCATCTGTGCTCTCATCTGAATGGTGTGTTTCTGCTGCTCCAGGCGCATCTGTCTCTCCTTCTCCTGCTCCTGCAGACGCTGAATCGCCAGCTGCCTTTGCATCTCCAGATACTCCTGCAGCAACCAATCACGGTCAGTTTCCCCCCCTCGTCACGTGATTCAACGGTAAGCAGAAAAGCAACTTGCCTGTTTCTTCTGCCTCATGATCTCCAGTTTCTGGGCGAGTTGGATTTGTCTCTGTCTCTCAGCCTCCTCGGCGGCCCGTCGCAGCTTCTCCCGGTGCTCCTCTCTCAGAGCGTTCAGTGCCGCCCGAGCGTCACGCACCTGCGCCAGCTTGTCCTGAAGACCCTCATAGTACACTGACGGAGAGAGAGAACACAACATTCAGCATCTCAAGACTCGAAGAAACAATAATACACCAGTAACTACATTTACAAAAAAAAAAAAAGAAGTAAACAATCAGCAATGAAATCAGAACAATTAAACAAATTGCATTCGATAGCACAATTAAATATAATAGAATAACGAGAGCAATGAAATGAACAAGGCTTTAACTTATTTTAGGTTGGTCTAACAGTATATACTCAATACTACAGAAATTATAGTATTCAGATGTAAAATAACACTGGATGGTTTTCATTATGAAAATCAAATACAGATTAATGCTTACAATTAAAGTTACAGAAGTTATTCAGTCAAGTTCAGTCTTTGGTTCTTTGATTATCATGACAGACCAGCAGCAGCTTTATTAGGCTGCTGTCACTTTAAGAGCGTATGCACTGTTACACAACATGCGTTATCTTTATCAACTAATTAAATTTCAAATCTGACTGTTCACCTGAATAATTGGCAAGATGGGCATTTTGACAATTTTGTATGTATAATGCTACGTTCACACCGGACGCGAATAGCGCGTCAGGCACGAATGATTTCAATGTTAAGTCAATGCAAAGACGCTTTACGCATGTGAAAAATTCCTGCGGCGCGAATGAGGCGTGGAGCGCGGCGCGGAAGACACGAATACGCCTCGTTCGCGCGAATTGAGCGTCTGGCGCGTTAATCGCGTTACGCGCGAATGATTCAGTTAGTGCCATTTGTGCATTCATGCGTTTGACGTGAATTCGCGTCTGCCGCCCGAGGTGAAAAATCTGAACTTTGGCGTGAA
The DNA here is from genome assembly GCF_988280905.1 of Pimephales promelas. Taxonomy (NCBI): domain Eukaryota; kingdom Metazoa; phylum Chordata; class Actinopteri; order Cypriniformes; family Leuciscidae; genus Pimephales; species Pimephales promelas. The sequence goes on along the minus strand of NC_142771.1, from coordinate 11,242,558 downwards.
TTCGCGACGCGTTAACCAATCAGGAGCCTAGCTGCTTGCTCACGTGGTGAAGTGTCTGATGCTTCAATAAATTATTTTGTTAATATGACTAAATGCATGGTGGGATTATGCACAACAAAGCAAATATTTTATCAATTAAACATTATTTCTATATACGAGACATGTTCATTTTGTATTGAATGTTATTCATTCCATAGCTAGATTATATGAAATAGTATTATGTTGTAAAGACAATCAACATATGTGCATAAGTTCGTGTCTGGACGTGAGAGAGAAAATTAATCACAGGACAGGTTAATAACTTTTGAAGGCTGGCTCTATTTATCATCAAAACAAAAAATAAATGACAGCTAGATTAGGTGGATGAGGGCGAGGGTGATCCTCACTCCGATGCGGGACAACATGTCATCAAACTGGGCGCGGGACAGGCGGAAGTACCGCTGACAGCGGCCGTCATCCAGCGCAGCTCCTGGAGCGAGCAAATGGTGAAACTCGCCAAACGGTTCGGCTCCGGAGGGTCCGGTGGACACAAATATACGGCGACGATGATCCCCACGCTGCTGTTCTGCCCTCCAGAGTAAATACAGAGCGATAACTCTCTTGATGAATGCTCGGTCGACATAAAAACAATGGCCGCCAACGGATTTCGATTCTGACGCGCGTAAATTTCGCTTCAAACTTTTGTTTTTACGCGCGCCAGTTTCGCTCTTGACACGCGAATTAACACAAAGTGGTCAAGCGTCAAACTAGACGCGTCAGGCGCGAATTTGACGCGCGATTCGCGTCCGGTGTGAACGTAGCATTAGACAGTTTAAGCTCAATAAGCCACTTTGATTCTCGTGAGCTGTTTGAGAGGCGGCTTTATGTGTGCAACACAAAGGCCCTGTTTACACAAGAACGCTTGCGGGTGAAAACGTAAAATGATGTGCCTTTCGTTTACACGGCGATTGTGTTTTTGGGGCTTAAAAACGCAAAAAAGTGAAACCACCCAGAGTGGAAATCTTAAAAACGCTCCACCGTCACGTTCCCGTCCGAAAGGGTAAAAACGCAAAAGTCTGCTAGGCAGTGAAGGCACAGATCTGCTCACGGTGGCTTTCGTCGCGTACGCATTTACGTCACAGGGAAATAACAATTACAGCAATAACTCCACCTCCTCATCTGTCTAGACAAAATTCGCAGCTTTTGCTGTTCGCTTTGCCGTGTCTTTTGACTTTACGCTACTAGGGAGAGAGGTAGAAGGAAGGTTGGTGTTGTTGTGTGGCAGTGCTCCACATCGCCACCTAGCCACCTGGAGTGCATACAACAACGAATTTCATACTTTTGCGTCACCATATGCACGTGGATTTCCCACCCATAACGCTAGTCTAAACGCAGAATAAAAAGTGGCAACGCAATGCCACTTTTGCGTTTTCTGTAAAAACAGCCTTATATAGATCTCAGTGTTGCACGTGCTTTTGGTTAGAGTGTGAAACCTGCGATTAAGACTAAAATCATGCGCAAAACACAAGCACTATGCAACTGGAGCAAATGAGAAGAGTGAGTAAGAGGAGGCAGGTGAGTGTCAATTCACTATTAGAGAGAAAAGAAAGTGAATGTGCAGCTGGTGTCGGTGTATCGATACTGCAGATAAGGAGTATTCAACTACTTCTGAAATGTCTGTATCAATACATATCCAAATATTGATATTTTTGCCAACACTACTCCACCCTACCTACTTAACTAACTTCTTACCTAGCAATCTGAATACTGTTTTGATACAAATGATGGTCCCATTTTACAAAACATAAATTGTATTTTAAAGAATTTAACAAATGTGGTATTCACTTATTGACGTTTTCGGTGCACACGGGAAAGACCTCACTAGCCGATAATGAAATTCTCAATAATTAACGGTTGTATTGAATAGTAAATGCAGCCTTTGATTAAAGGGATACTCCACTTTTTTTGGAAATAAGCTCATTTTACCACTCCCCCAGAGTTAAACAGTTGAGTTTTACCGTTTTCGAATCCATTCAGCTGATTTTCTGATATTTAGAAGAATATCAGTAACCAGACAGTTTCTGGTCTCATTGACTTCCATAGTAGGAAAAAAAATATACTATGGAAGTCAATGAGACCAGAAACTGTCTGGTTACTGATATTCTTCTAAATATCAAAAAAATCGTCTGAATACGTTCAAAAACGGTAAAACTCGCCTGTTTATCTCTTGGGGAGTGGTAAAATGAGCTTATTTCCAAAATAAGAGGAGTATCCCTTTAAATCACATGTTTTAGAGGCCAATTTGCACCTGCATTTCGCACTGTTCATGAATGTTGATAGCAGGTGCCTGAAACACAAATACCCGCACATGACTCACTTCTCTTTTCATCCAGCTGGTTGAGTATTTCCAGCAGCTGTGGGTGCATGTTGTTGATGGACTGGAATAGAGAGAGCACGGAGCTGTCATTGGTGATGCTGCGGCCACGCATGTGGTTGCTCTTCATGCGGTTAAGGAAAGTGGTGACGGCATTCTGCAAGGCCTTCAGGAACTGCTCGTGGTTCTCCTCAGATTCTCCATTCTGATACTGCTGCTGAAAAAACAGACGCAAGACACTCAGCGGAGAACATGAGTCATGTTAAACAGCGACTATCCATTTTAGAGCTCCAAGTACCTCCACTATGTTGATGGGTTGGACTGGAGCGTGGATTTCCACTGGTTGGCTGATTGGCACGGGCTCAGCCAATGAAACAGGAGCAGGAGCAGAGGGGGTGGGACTCTTGCGAACCTCTTCCTGTTTCTTCTCCCAGTAAGTTCTGTTCAGGTAACGGGCCAGCTGAAAATAATATTTCACAATATTACAGTATTTTTGAGTATAGACCATTTCACAAGATGTAAACAACACTGGTCCAGAAGCACTTCCTGTTTCAGTTTGTAACTGTTTTCTTTATTTCACATGTAAAGAAAACATCTTAAAGATGTTTGTTTAACTTTTTGATTCAGTTTTAAATGTTCTGTTGGTTGTATTTTATCCCAGCTTTTATGTAGCGTTAAAAAACTGAAACAGGAAGTGCTTCTGGACCAGTGTTGTTTACATCTTGTGAAATGGTCTATTGGCCACGGAATAAAACAATTTAAAAGATAATTGTGATTTTTTTCGACTTCTTTTCTTAGAATTGTGAAATATAAACTTAAATTTGCGAGTTATAACGTCAAATTCTGAGGAAAAAAAACTTACCTTTTTTTCTAAGAATTGCGACTTTATCTCACAATTGATTTTTTTTTCTAATTCTCTAGTTTTCTTTAGTCATAAAGTCAGAATTCTGTGATACAAAGTCGCAAATTGATCGGAAACCGCTTTTTTCCACTTGGACTTTATAACTCACAATTTATTTATTCAGTGGTGGAAAAAAGCTTCCATATTTGAGACTTATTTTGAATTATGTGAGAATTATTTTGCAAAACTTCAGCATATTTACTTTACTAATACACATTCATAGTCTTGATATGAGGGGATCGGATGAACTATATAGTTTGTGCGTTTATTGCCTAAAATCACTTGTACTCCTCAATTGTAAGTCACTTTGGGGACTTAAAAGTGTCTCCAAAATGGATAAATGCAAGTGTAACTATATTGTTTTTACCTCAGGATCCACGTCTTCGGCTGATGGAGCCGATGAGTTCTGAAATGTAAAAAGGGGAACAATTTAGCCTCTAAAGATAAATGTCATCTTCAATGGATTACTTAAATGAAGGTCTCTTACCACAGGTGAGGAGTAGAGGGTGCTGACAGGAGGGGCAGAGGAAGTCACAGGGGTGGGATCTGCTTTGGGGTACGCAGAGTAAGGGTTTTTCTGTCTCTGTAAACACAAACACAAGCACAATCATCACGTGTCCCTTCATTTCTGCAGACAGCAGCGCTAGCTTGTCGCCGTCTCACCATCCTCTCCTTCTCCTCCGCTTCACTCTGAGACAGTGCGATGGCCAGCTGCAGCTCCTCTTCCTCCTGCAGCGCGGCCTCGTCTCTTTTCGGAGGCATCTGAGGAGCAGAACAGCAAGACGTGGTCAGGACGAAACCACAGGCAGGTGAGGAGAGGGGGCTGGGTGCATTTTCATTCAAATTTGGTTTGATTTAGGCACACATAGACATTTTAGCGGACACATTTTAAATAACAATATTGGCCATTATTAAAGGATTAGTTCACTTTTGAAAAAACTTTTGCTGTTAATTTACTCACCCCCATGTCATCCAAGATGTCCATGTCTTTCTTTCTTCAGTCGAAAAGAAATTAAAGTTTTTGATGAAAACATTCCAGGATTTTTCTCCATATAATGGACTTGCATGGGAACCAAACGGTCCGAGGTCCAAACGACAGTTAATAACAGTTTCAGATGCAGCTTCAAATGTCTTTAAACGACACCAGACGATGAATAAGGGTCTTATCATGTGAAACGATCGGTTATTTCAAAACTTATTCCAAAAATGTAACTTTTCTAAGGACAAATGCTAGCCTTGCTCTATTCTGTGAGGCGCGTTTGCAACGTCACGTATTACGTACAAAAGGTCACGGGCGACGTAGCCGGAAGTACAGAATCAAAATCGTCCGACATCGTTGTTTTACCTTTTAATTCCTTTTTTGTAAACAGTGTTTGAGTTAGTTTTCACGTTCAACCTATGCGTTCAACTTGTAAACACTCTGACTCTGTACTTCCGGCTACGTCGCCCGTGACCTTTTGAACGTAATTACGTATTACGTGACGTTACAAACGCGCCTCACAGAATAGAGCAAGGCTAGCATTTGTCCTTAGAAATGTCCTTACATTTTTGGAATAAGTTTTGAAATAACCGATCGTTTCGCATGATAAGACCCTTATTCATCGTCTGGTGTCGTTTAAAGACATTTGAAGCTTCATCTGAAACTGTTATTAACTGTCTTTTGGACCTTGAACTGTCTGGTTCCCATGTAAGTCCATTATATGGAGAAAAATCCTGGAATGTTTTCATCAAAAACCTTAATTTCTTTTCGACTGAGGAAAGAAAGACATGGACATCTTGGATGTCATGGGGATGAGTAAATTAGCAGCAAAATTTTTTTTTCAAAAGTGAACTACTCCTTTAAAATGCGATACTATTGGGTCTACAAAAACATTATATCAAGAGTTTACAGTTTAAATTGAAATTAATAATAATTAGTAATTAATAAGCGGTCATATCACTGCCTTCCACCGATTCAGAAAGGTTAAATTATAAATAAAATAAAACACCAACACTGATACTGATATACTGTACATTTATATTAAAGGTGAAGAGTGTAATTTCTACACTATTAACAGGACCAAATTAAAACGCAATATGTTTGCCCGACAAAACATTTGGTGCGAAACTGCTTAATTGGTGTGAAAATACACCACTAAAAGTTTTTAGTCAGTAAGATTTTTTTAAAGCAATGAATACTTTCATTCAGCAAGGATGCATTAAATAGATCAAAAGTGACAGTAAAGATATTTAAAGGGATAATCCACTTTTTTTTGATAATAGACTCATTTTACAACTCCCCCAGAGTTAAACTGTTGAGTTTTACAGTTATTGAATCCATTTAGCCGATCTCCGGTTCTGGCGGTACCACCTTTAGCATAGCTTAGCATACATCATTCGATATTTTTCCTAAAAACTTGACTCTTCTGTTGTTACATTGTGCAGTAAAACTGACGGAAAATGTACAGTTGTGATTTTCTAGGCTGATAAGGCTAGGAACTATACTCTCATTCCTGCGTAATAATACAGACCCTTCACTGCCGTACCATGAGTGCAGCAGGCGTAATGATATGACGCAGCGTCTGAAAATAGGCATCCTTCCATCAACATAACCAACGTGAAAACCTGCTGAGCTGGGGACTATTTTCAGGCGCTACGTCGTATCATTACGCCTGCCGCACTCATGGTACGGCAGTAAAGTTTCTTGATTATTACGTAGGAACGTATCGAAACTCTTTGGTCATTTTTTTATGCTAATGGTCTTGTCCACTTCAATGATGTATGCTAAGCTATGCTAAAAGTGGTTTGATGTATAAGTGATTGCAATAGGCCTGTGTGTGTGTGTGTGTGTGAGAGAGAGAAATATCTATTTACTGCAAGCCTATATTTATTTTATACAGTTATTTATATTGCCATTACCTGTTTTCATGCAGAAGTTTAGTTTGCTAAATATATATAAAAAATTTAGTTGGTTATTTGGTGTGAAAAGGAAATGGTTCTTCCATGACACTGCATTTTAGATGTGTGTGAATTTTCCACACCAGGAGTAATTGAATTGTAATCGGTGCATCTTTAAAAAACATTTAATAAAATCTTACCAACCCCGAACTTTTTAGCAGTGTTGCAATTTATACTGGCAAATAAACAACCTATTCTGTTTGGTCAAATTAGGGTCACAGAAATGACACACTTCACCTTTAAATGTTGCGTTCATCACTGATTGGAGTGGGATTGACAGTAAGCACACAAACTGGACAGTAATATGTGCTCTCACTCATGAGCCTCAAAATTGCTTCGCATTTAAGATCCGAATAAACTGGTGATGATGATTAAACTCTTGTTTTGTTGTCCGTTTCTATAAATGTTGGTGGCATGCTTCATAATTGTGACGCCCATGAGAGTGAGCCCTCAATGAAATGTAACTACTTACTGCTTCGGTGGGCACTACCTGAGACTGCTGGGACAGAGGGCTGGTCAGGTACTCAGGGGGAAGCTCGGACTGCCCAGCGCTGGCGGCCTTCCCTTCAGCTTTTCTAGGAGGGGGAGAGAGGGACGGGTGGCTGGTGAAGAGGAGGGTTTAGGAGACACAATCAACCAGGTCAATCTCTGGAAGTCAGCAGGATTATGAACATGAGGGACAACTCAAAGACAATATTACAATACGAAAAGATATTACAATACAATAGATTGTAATAGAACAAAAAGGGGGGGGGGGTTAAAAGCAGCAAAATTCAAAAACCTATTGAGCAACCTTTCTATCCAATGCCTACATAACATTACTGAGATGGGTCACTGATACGGGACACTCTGCATAGGCAGCGACTGTCACTTTTGATCAATTTAATACATCCTTGCTGAATAAAAAGTATTAATTAGCAAAAAAAAGAAAGAAAGAAAAAAGCGCACTGTCCGCAAACTTTTGAATTAGGGCTGAACGATTTTGGAAAATAATCTAATTGCGATTTTAATCTTCTATATTATTCAACAAAGACTTCAACAAAGCAATAAATCATTGTATGGTATGACCAACACAATATTAGATAGTTTAAACATAAACTCTTCTTTGCTGTAGGCTAGACCCTATGCGTTACAGGGCTTTTCCTGGGTTAAAAAACACACACAGTTAATAGTAGCCCTACCCATGTGATCTGCGAACAATAAATTTAAAATAAAAGCAAAAAAAACAGTTAGTGCTTTTTGCTGATCTTAATTTGATATCTCGTATTATGTGTGATCTCTTACCTTGATGTTTGTTTCTTTTGTTCCTCACTGATTACACTTGGTTGCCCCTCATTTTCTTCAGGACTGTGGCTGAGAATTATTCAGTTTACAAACTCTTCCAAATTATATATAAGCTATGCAATTATCAGACACTGATTAGATCCTTCTTTGCTAGACCTGTTGATTATTTTGGTATATGATATCAAAATTAAAAAGCATTTAAGAAAATAGCATTAAACTAATAGTCTCATTTTCTACAATATACAATTGAATAAAATTAGCAGCTAGCTAACAACAACTTGCTTCGTTCTGGTTTCACCTCACTTCAACCTATCGGAAATTATTTTATAGGTAATTTACTACACACTTGTCATATAAATAACCTGAAAATACAGTGGATAATTAAGGCTAATTCTTACTAGAAACTCTTGCTAAATGGGGTAAAGCACACTTGCGTTCTCATTTCAGAGGTGTTCTGGGTAAACGATTCGTAGTGATAGGTTGATCATGAACAATTTATTCATTTGGAACAAATCTTTATTATTACTCGAGTTGTCTCAGAAAGTGATTCGCTCATTTGTCTCGACAAACATCCTATAGACACGGTTCTGTACAGGAAACAGAAATGATTAGTCTTCGGGACTGAGTTGTTTGTTCCTTTGTCATGTGACGTGACGGCCGTATTGGATACAGAAATGAGTTAATAATTCCCAAACTTTCTTACAAACAAGCGCGTAGTCAGTTTTTTCTTAACTCTGACATTTACGTGATGCGTGTCTGGTCTCATATTGTAGGTTTTTTAATTCTTGCGATTTATAAATGTGCAAATTTATCTGAATGATGGGGAAAATCACTTTGATAAAGCAAATACCTACATATTATAACAGAACATACATTTATGTGACAAAATAATCGACTCGAACCCAAAGACACGAGAAGTGAACTAATAATTTCTGTATCCGGTACACAGCTTGTGAACATAGCTCAGCTTGTGCCTGGTTCAGATTACACAATTTTTTTGTCTGTTACGATAGTCACAGTTTCAGATTCCGCGATTTTGACTCCTAAAATCTTGTCGTGGACAAGTCACATGTCAGACTACACGTTGCTTTCTGACCTGTCATCGCATGCCGCGTGTGATGTTATCGAGAAGGCGAAACTATTAGTGACTTCCGGAAACGAACGTAAACAAACAATGGATGAAGCGGTGAGTGTTGTATTGGCTGTCCTGTGTTCAGAAAAAAGTACAAAAAAAACGAAAGAAAACCCGACAATGGACACGTTCCTGGATTGCTCGAAGAGGACAGTATGGGCGGTCAATCCTCCAAAGAGAGAACCTGAGGTAAAATATTGTTTTCTTATATATTTTTACTTTTAGTTTTAACGTTAGCACCATCGTCTCTCTTTCGTTCCGCCATTTTTGAAAGTGTGTACGGAAAAGCTTCTGTGCTCCTATTGGTCAACCTCAAACATGTGACGGAACCGTCGTGGACGACCATAAAAAAATTAAACATGCGAGTCTTTTTGTCGTGATGTCGTGAAGCATCGCAGACGCGACACACTATACGAGATGATCCGATCGAATCTTGCGCCCTGACGCCCGTTGTGGTTTACGAATCCCCACGACACCCTACGTCAAACGGATCGTGCCAAAATTGGGCTAAAATCGTGTAATCTGAACCAGGAGATTTGGCGTGACAAAAGAGCGAATGGCTCAGATTGGCATGCGAGGTAAACTTTCTCTCTTATTCAAAACGTGATCAACGTTGCGTAAGTAGATGTGTTGGATAATTTGGCCATCAACACGTTGTAATATTCTGTTGAAATGAACAAAATTATGTGAAAAAAAACATTTGTCCACTTAAATTGATAAATGAGATTCAAAGATCCGAGTCAGGAAAATGATCCGAACTTCCCATCACTATTTTACACCGATTCAGACAGTGACTTCATATTGCGATATTATCGCAAACGCAATTAATCGTTCAGCCCTATTTCGAATGGTAGTGTGTCAAACGCTCCCCACCCCAAGCATGATACTCGAATCACAATTGATTTCAAAATTTGGCAGCTGTATGAAGAGTCAACAAAAACAAAAATCATTTTTGTGCGATTTATTTTAGGCCTCATGACAGAAAAAACTAAATGAACTTTATGAACTAAATAAACAGCACAGTAGCTGTGTTTCTATCCACTTATTTTATTAAGAATTTGGTGATATTACATCATTTTTTTAAGAAGCGTCAAGATGCGAGTAAATTCAAAAAATTTCATTTAGGTGGACATTTTTTTTATCCATTAAGAAGACTGGACTAAACCAGCAGACCAATCGCATCACAGCATCTCAAATGTTAGTTTGATTGTTCTGAAATGCCAGAGTCTGTCATGAATGATTTGCTTTAATTCCCTCGCAGAAGCGTCACACGACTGCATTCCCAAACATAAGGTGTCCGAATACAAGATAAAATGACCGTGTCTGAGTTTCATCTGCATGCTCTGAACAGCAAAATATTCTTAATATATTACTAATATTCTGCACAAAATACCCAGGAGGCGACGATTTTGTTTTCTTAAACAAAAGGTATGAAAACACTGATTTAGTCGCAAATTTGTCAAGCATTATTCCAATTTTGCGCATAAATTAAATCCCCAACATTGTATTGAAACATAGCAAGTTATAGATATCAGTCTTCACATATACTCACTTGTTGAGAATCTCAAAGCAGGGCTCACACACTCGCACCTCCTTCTCAATGCCAAACTTGGGAATGGTAGAGTACTTGGAAGAGCACTTCCCACAGAAGATCTGCCCACATGCCCTGCAGTGGTGCTGAATGAAGAGCCACCAGCCATTATACATCATGAGATCAGCTTATTCGGGCCAGTGCTCCTCAAACCTGTCCTGGAGCCCCCCCCATCACTGCACATTTTAGATGTCTCCCACATCAGGCACCCAATTCAAAGCGGTGTTTGAAACTGCCCCCTAAAATTCCCTACATTATTCCACTAATTGTCCACGAATACGAGTGAGTGAATTTGGACACTGAGTGTGCCGGATGGGCAGCTGCATATGCATAGTTTTGGTTTGCAGTTTTTTTTTTTTTTTTATAAACTTAGCAAACTGGCAGCTCCAGTAGTGAAGAAAAAAAATGATCTTGAACTCATGGTCATGGAAACTAGCATGTATGAACCTTAATTAAACAATAATCATTTAAAAAGGAATTTATCCCCGGATGATATTACACCGTACCCACATTGGACCAGCAGTTTGGGAAACGGATGGATGGATGGATGATTCAGCTTAGTGCAAGACGTGATCATTCATTTTTATGCGTCAGTCAAAGTGCATTGTGGGTATTCTCTAGCCATTGAGTGCACATAGGTTGTACACTCATAATTGCGGTGCATTGTACAACATGGTTTCGGACACCACTAAAAACGGCTGTCCCCTCAAACAGTGTCCTATTTAAGGGTATAGGGGACGATTTTGGAGGTCTTGCAGTCTGTACTAATGAGCTGATGAGTTGAATCAAGTGTGTTAGATGAGGGAGACGTACAAAATGTGAAGTGGTGAGGGTCCTCAGGACAACTTTTGAGAAACACTGAAATAGGCTACTTCTTAAACATTATATAGTTCAGTATGGTAGATTAGCAAAGGAACAGTTTGTACCTTTCGGGTCATAACACCAAACTGAACCCTACATCTGTGACACTCCTCTGCATCCACCCAATCAGGGGCCTGATAAAAACACACACACAAAAAAAAAACACATGACAAACCAAACACCAGAGAGTGTGCAGAACGTATTCGCTTTACTCAACAGTTATTCTTACCCTCTCTGCTGCAAACATGGCATCACTCTCCTTGAACTCTGGGAAGACATGACCTGTTCAAGTAGAGGTGATTGTGTTTCTTTAAAAAGTGTCACAGCAGTCATTAAGCAACTCTTCTTGTTGTGATGCCACATACAGCATTTTTAGCATTATCTATTGTCGTGGTAGTTGGTACATTGTTGGTAGGCAGTACAAATGCTCAAAACAAATGGTCGACATTATATATCGACATCATCAAGGACAATATAACAGATGATATTTGTCAGTTTTTAATTATTGATACTGGCTAGATGTTTTTTTTTATGTATGGACATTGGCCAATGTGTCGGAAGTGGGACTTTTATTTTGAAAGCTCTGAGAACGCCAGTGCCTGAGCATCCAAGCTCCCATTCTCCATCTTTATTAGTTTATTTTCTGTTGATCAGTTGTCTAATACTTATATTAGACAAAACAGCTAAACAAAGAACGTAAATGGTCCACTCAAAGCTATTATAGCATTTGTTTTTCTATTATTAATAATATAATGGCAAACGCTACAACAGGGCCTAATCTACCATCAGCAAATACACATTTATGTCATTAAAACAAGTCTTTGAATATCTAATAAGCATCTAAATTCACAGCTGTGCGGACACGATTATGCGAGAGACGGAGAGTGTCGTTAATATCGGTCGATCACCATCCAAATTCACATCTTATTTTACGTACATTTTTATTTAAAACGAATCAAGTTATTTATTTTTATTTATTTAAATTTATTTGAATAGGGACAAGTATGTTACACAAGCTCATGTTCCATACTACAAGATTTTAGCCGAGGCTAATTCTCAATGTTAGTCCCATTACATAAAACATTAAGTGTTATAAAGTGAATATAAAGTGTTTTTGCTATTTGGCAAGTGTTTGTTTATAACTGGCAGTGGTGTATAATATATCATATCATTTTAGCTACTGCAAATCACTGTATGTGTGAAGTCCCTTCAGTTTATGAATCTTACCTTCCACCTTCATGATCTGATAGGTATCCTGGACGACTTTGTACTTGGGCTCGTTGCGGAAGGCGTGGGACCAGGCCTGGATCAGATAAAGGATCTTGTTCTTCACGTTCGGTTCGGGTTGTTTCTAAACACAGAAGAGTCACATTCTCTCAGTGAAAAATAAAAACAAGCTCTGACCTCAGAAGTTGTCTAACCAGCTCATAAAAATACAACAATATATCAAGCCTCAATAAACCCACCTCAAATTCTTCTCTGGAGTTGCTAATCTCACAGAAAATCAACAACAGAGCTCCAAATGCAACGTTTAGTTTGTGATTTCTGCTGGAACTCCCCTCAGCAAAATAAACATGTGACGACGATGACACAATCAGGAAGTACATGATTCACTGGGTCTGACCCACTTGGAACGATCATAAAGGCGGTGCCAGAGACTCTTAAAGCAACAGTCTACAGGACAGACAGGTTGAGTTTAGCAGCACTCACCTTGAAAAGCTCCTTCAGCTCTTCCATTGTCTGCTTACAGGCCACTTCATCATGAATCGTCTGGCCACAGTTCTTCACCACTGACTCCAGGACCTGTTGACAAGCAAATGCTAACTTACACACGTGACCTTGACTGGTCGGGGGCACAACGCAAAACTTATATTTTTATAATCTCTTGTATTAACTATGTATGTATGTATGTACCCAACATTAAAGTGCTATGTATATGCTATTTTAAAGGGATCCAGTTTTGTTTTTTTAAGTCTCCTACAATTGGTTAACATGCATACATGTTCAAAAAACACTTTCATTTTCTTATAATACATGACCTCATTTCTCAGTGTTATCTTCAAAACGCATGACGGAATTTCTGTCATCAAGAAATTACAAAATTATACGCCGTGCTTGAAAGAGCGCTAGATTGTGCACCTGAACCGAATGCATCTCTCCCTGCTCATCATGACCAAAGGAATACTCTTTTTACTCCTTCACCTTTGAAAGGCTTGCAAGCACAACTCTGAACAAGACAGAGAGGAAATCATAAAATGAAGTATACCCGAGCCTTAAGACCGGTAGACCAATCACAACAGACTGGGGCTGCGTCTGAAATCGCGTACTATGTGAGTAGGTACTACATTTAAATGAGAACGTACTTCGTGACCGTTAAAAAAGTATGTTCTATATTGTACGAATACGGGTAGTATGAATGAGTCCGGACGTCCTACATGCGCCATGTTGCTGTCACAACAGTGCGAAAATTTAAAGAGCCCATTCCAGTGACTGCACCAACTTCGCGCTGTTTTTAGCTCTGCTTTCTGTTTTCATTTGCGTTTTTTACGTCGTCCGAGCCGACAATAAAGTCGGTCAGCTGCTCACAGATCACGCCTTTTGTGGAGTTTCTCAAATAACATTTATTTATCTATTAAATTTGACCTCATAAAACACACACATAACCCCTATGAACAATGACAGATGTTGATTTTTGGTAAGGAAAAAGCCATTTATTTTCTTGTTATATTTCCATCAATAAATAAACATGAATGAATCAATAGAGATATACATGTGTGTCTGTGTTTATCTCCTAATGTTACAGCCACATCTCCGGTTTCCGCCATTTTCAAATATAACGACAACAACTCCTCTCCCGTGGCATCATGGGATAGTAAAGTGTCCATCGTGTGCGCACTTCAGAATCTCGCCGGAAGTAGTAGGTCATCCGGGTACTTTTCGCCTACTGTTTTTATACTACTCTGTTCGCGTACTGTTTTTCGCATACTATATAGTAGGGAAGTAATCAATTTCGAACGCAGCCTGGGTCATCTGCCCAATCAGAGCAGAGTAGATCAATCACAACAGACTGGGTCATCTGCCCAATCAGAGCAGAGTAGATCAATCACAACAGACTGGGTCATCTGCCCAATCAGAGCAGAGTAGATCAATCACAACAGACTGGGTCATCTGACCAATTAGAGCAGAGTAGACCAATCACAACAGACTGGGTCATCTGCCCAATCAGAGCAGAGTAGACAAATCACAACAGACTGGGTCATCTGACCAATTAGAGCAGAGTAGACCAATTACAACAGACTGGGCCATCTGACCAATCAGAGCAGAGTAGATCAATCACAACAGACTGGGTAATCTGCCTAATCAGAGCAGAGTAGAGTAGACCAATCATAACAGACTGGGTCATCTGTCCAATCAGAGCAGAGTAGACCAATCACAACAGACTGGGTCATCTAACCAATCAGAGCAGAGTAGACCAATCACAACAGACTGGTCCATCAGACCAATCAGAGCAGAGTAGAACAATCACAACAGACTGGGTCATACTGGGTCATATACAATACTATACGTAAAGCTGTGACACAACAGACTGGGTCATCTGCCCAATCAGAGCAGAGTAGACCAATCACAACAGACTGGGTCATCTGTCCAATCAGAGCAGAGTAGATCAATCACAACAGACTGGGTCATACTGGGTCATATACAATACTATACGTAAAGCTGTGACACAACAGACTGGTCCATCTGACCAATCAGAGCAGAGTAGACCAATCACAACAGACTGGTCCATCTGACCAATCAGAGCAGAGAATGCTCACAGAAAGAAGGGGTTTAGAGAGAATCTTCTGAAAAGAAGTGATGCTACAATGTATATTATATGAAAATTAAAGTGCTTTTTAACCTTGGATGCATGAAACCTGTTGTAGAAGACCTCTAAAACAAAATTTAAAATCGCACAATAGGGACACTTTAAT
Source organism: Pimephales promelas (assembly GCF_988280905.1). Taxonomy (NCBI): domain Eukaryota; kingdom Metazoa; phylum Chordata; class Actinopteri; order Cypriniformes; family Leuciscidae; genus Pimephales; species Pimephales promelas. The sequence goes on along the minus strand of NC_142771.1, from coordinate 11,227,528 downwards.
GCATGTCATTTATCCATTTAGTAATTTATCTATAAACCTTTGTTTCTCAATTCCTCAACATATTGAAGATGATTTCCACTTACCTCAAGAGCATAGAGTGCTACATGTGGATTTTTGTCATTGAGTTTTTTCTTGATGGCACCGATTGCATATTTTGCCCTGGTGGTGGGAAATGACAAAACAGTACATAAGGAAGTCGAGACAATATTTATGACTCCTGCTCTTACACTGATATGCAAACATGACCAAATGTTTTATGTTCTTACTGCGTATCGCCTTGCCGAATGAGGTCACATATCTGCAGAATGGACTCCCAGTCGGTCTCCAGCAGCAGCTGGCTGGTAGCCTTATCTGTAAAGGATTGGAGGATCACATGTCTGATCAGAATCAATTCTCTCAAAGTCTGTTTACTCAAAACATGGGAAAAGAAAGAGGAAAAGAGTAAGACCATGTTCAGGTTTGACAGTACAGACTCTTGCACCGACATCACAGCGTAAGCTGGAGGCAAAACCAGAGGAAATGTTTTTTTACCCGGAACTTCATTTAGACCCTGGTACCCGAGTACCACCCCAAAGTTCCTAGTTCCTGGGGAAAGTTCCTGCGGTGGAAACGCGGCTTAACTCTAACTCTCCATCTATCTCTATAGTAACAAATATGCACTTTTACCAACACGATACCGAAAAATAATAATAATAGCATCCATATTATTTAAGTTCTGATTTAGGGCTAGGTAATACAATATATTTTTTAATACATACAGACACACATAAATATATATATATATATATATATATATATATATCAAACTTTTTGCTTAATTGTATGGAGGGCTGCACAATTAATCGAATTTGTAATCGCGATTACAGATATGGATGCCACAATTATGTAATCGTTCAAAGGCACAATTACAAAAAGTCCACTTACATTATTCTGTGTGCTTAAAATGTTTGTTTTTTTACAGCTTATCTTAAGGGTTTTTTCCCCCATTGTTTTAATTTTAGTTAGTGTAACATTATAATTATAATTAGCATTAAAGCAACACTATCTAACATTGTTTACTTAAAATAATGTTTCTAAAATCTTATCAGTGGTTCATCAAGTCGTAACAGGGTGAACGGCACTTCTGCCGTCGCCTGACGGGGTCTGTATCACTTTTACTGGCACTATGTAACTTCGGGGTTCGGGTAGGAACCCGACCACAAAAAGAACTACAAAATTCGACTGCTTTACATCAAGCACTACAATAGTCATTATTTCGTTTTTCTTCGTTTCTGATGTCGCAATACATCATCCTTTCATGAAATCATGTGACATACTCTAGTTGTCTGTGGACATCATTAATTCTAAAGCCGGTGCTGGATAAACAGCGAGCGTGCGTGCGACGGTAGGCTAAATTATTTACGACAGCGGCAATGGACAATTTCGTTTCCAACCAGTAGGGCGACCGAAGAGGAAAAGTTACTTGGTGTTACTTGAAGTTACTTGTAGAAAAGCATTTAAAAAGTTAAAAGCATTTAACGTTACTTGTAGAAAAGCATTGAAAGTTTTTCAGGAGTTTTCAGACGTTTTATTTTGATATAACAATTTGCATGCAGTGCAGTCACTTCGAACAATGGCATACAGCTGTTCAAAACATCATTCAATGTAAATTGTGATAATCGTAATTAATAATCGCAATTATAATTTCAAGGCAATAATCGACAATTATGATTGTCATAATCGTGCAGCCCTAATTGTATGTGATTATTTTGTTATAGTTTTTTTTTTTTACTTTTTTTAAAAATGCGTTTAAATTTATTTAATTGCATATTTTCATTTGAGTTTTAATGTTTGTTTTTTCCATTATTAGTCTTCTAAAGCGCTTTGAGATGCAACTTTGATAGGCGCAATTAAAAAATTGTATTCTTTGTATTGTGTGCACCAATTATATAACACAAACAGCATTTACCTTCATATTTTAAAAAAATTACACAATATTCACAAAAAAGAACAAAAACTTCAACTTTAATTGATTATTTTGTTGTTGTTCACTACCCCGATCAATCAGAAATGTACACAAATTAATCAATATTTCACAATTACAATATGGATGGATGGATGGATGGATGGATAGATATTAGTGAAGTTTTGGAAATGGAGCTGATGAGTGAAACAGGAAGTTACTGTTATGTGGTGAATCTGTATGTAAATAGACCACAACATCCTCTCTCTCTTTACTTGAGCTCTCGATTACATGAGCAAACAGCAAACAAGAAGAACCAACCGTGGCTAACGGGAATACACTAAAACAGACCTTCAAAATCCTCAAATGACACTTTTCCAAAAGGTGTGAGCAACTGTAAACATAAATAATTATTTGAAACGCAATTAAGTTACAATGCCAAATTAAATGTGCGGTAGAATTGCCTAGTCAACAGCAAATTTTCCCAATGACAAACAAACTTCATTGTCAATTACATCAGACACACACGACAGAGTACATAAAGGGAGAAACGCAAAAATGATTAGTTATTTTATGATTTTTGAAGCTTGTGGAATAGAGGCCTGAAAATAGATTTAGCTCCGGAGCGCTGCTAACTAACTTAGCTAACATTAGATAACGTCATTGATTTATTTAAGACAATAACAACACAATAAAGTTGAACTGAACTGAACAGGATAGTCACAATGTCATGTTTAAGGCCGTGTTTTTGAATGTTCGATGGGGAAAATCAAGACAATAGATGTTGAGGGCTAACATCACCGTGCCTATTGAAGCTGGGCTAACGTTAGCATTAGCAGACTCATCGGTCTTGTCAGTTAGAATTAACAACGATAACATCAAATATAATACATACCCAACAGTCTCTCAAATGTTCCGCCGCCTTTGCCCATGTCTAATGTCTGATTTCTGGACGGTCTAAGTCTGTTTTGCTGTCTGTTGTTTCACCTGTGTGAATTTCACTGCCGGGTAACACGCGCATGCGCACAAGAAAAACGCGATTGTCAAATAAAAGTCGCTGTTTAGCATTATAGTCATTAGTCACTCCCTGTACAGCCAGCCAGAGTGGTTAAAAAGAGTCTGATTTGTTATCTAATGGCATTAGTATTTATAATAAAAGATGTAGGCTAATAGATGTAATAAAATAATAAAAGATGTAATTTAAAATATTTTATTTTTATTTGTATTATTTTGCCCATTCTGGTGCTATCACAATACAACAAATGCATGTTTTGTTGATCATATCGCCAGTTTGATACAGTGTGCCAGTCATTTTTGTTATGATGCAATGAATTTGCAGCATGAAAACGCTGTTACTCTAACGCTCTTCTTACTAAAGTACCGTGAAAGAGTTACCAATGTGACAATGCCCTGACCTGCCCTGAATGTAACAGGTGTGTCCTGATTAGTGTACTTATGCACTAAGCCATTTTGGTGTAAGTGTTCATACTAAACATTCCAACAACAATGTTGAACACTTCATCAACTGTCACAGCTTTACGTATAGTATTGTAGGAGCTATCAGATCTGGATTGTGACAAAATGACCTTCATATTTTCAATAATTTTCACAAGAAGAATTCGTAGTGTAAGTACATAGTGTATAGTAGCTCAAGTGGGGCACAACTTATGTCACCCTGGCAGACATATTGTGCCATTTATAAAAAAAAATAAGCCCTTGTGCCAACCACCCCTTAGGCTTCTCCATCCCTTATTCTCTAGCAGTCAAGACAACAATAAGCACTTTTTTATATTTTACAACCCAGGATATTCACTCGTAGCATTAGGTCATACATGAGTCACTACCTGGCGCAGTAAACAATGCAGCTATTGTAAATGCTGTGCAGCAGCATACAGTGGTATTGTACTGCGGTCTATAGATGCAGAGCAGCCCCCAGATGCTCAGAGAGTCAAGACAACACGAGCAGAGAATATCTTCATCGGCTGGACTGTTTACATGAGATTTATATGCTATTGTAAAACAAAAATGTGTATCAGATATTCTCTCCTAAAACTTTGTGAATGATCTTTAGCTTAATGGCCTTAAAAAGACCCATAGATCTATGTTATAATTGTATTGTTTTGTATTGTTTGTATTGTAATATGTATTGTTATAATTAGATTAAATGAGAATCTGCATTCTGTATTTCAGTTTTGAATTCATTAAATGAGCAAAATCGAAAGTTGATTGGATGATTCCAGCTGTTGCTTTGCCTTCTGTTGTTGTCAAAGGGGCCTTCTGTTTTATAGGCATGTCTAACCAATAAATCAGTCAGGCCTAGTTTTATATTATCTGTTTTGGTCGATAAACAGTTGTGGGCCTAGAGTTGTAAAATCAAGGTTAATCCTTTGTAAACTAAGGGTTCATTCAAACTGACATATTTTAGTACATCTAATTTGCTATCATTAAATTATGAACATGTCAGTTAACCAAAGTATTCTATCTACACCATATTGATAGAATTTGTATAGCCCACTCCAATGTTGTTTGGACAAAAATATCTATTTTAGAATATCTATTTTGTGAAGAAAGAAAATCACACAATGAATTTTCTTTTAAGAACAACTATTGATGTGACACCTCTAAAATTTGATGTATGGTATTCCATTAAATAATATGAACCTTAAAGGGATAGTTCATGAATATTCAGTCATCATACGCACCCTCATGTCATTCCAAACTCATAGGTTTTTGTTCATCTTGAAAACACAAATGAAGATATTTTAATGAAACTGGAGAGATTTCTCTCTCCACTGAAATTCCCTTGAAAGACATCACATGAGTTATTCAAATGAATCAAGCGGTTTTATAAAAGTCTCCTGACGAGGCAAGAACGCTTTGTATGATGCACAGATTTAATAGGCTTTTATTTACATATCAATATTGATCAAAGTATACATTCAATCTCACATGTACTTGCTTAATGTGTGCAGAGGCAGACAGAGTACACAGCTTCATTACTTGAGTAAAAGTACCCATACCCCTTGCTAAATTTTACTCAATTACAAGTAAAAGTACTACAGTCAGATACTTAAGTAAAAGTACTGAAGTACTTGTTTTTAAAAGTACTTGAGTATCAAGAGTACAAGAGTACATTTTCTAAATATTGCATTCCTACTGCCACAGTGCTTACATTTATGTACAGAAACGTGCATGGAGTTATGAAAAATGTTAATAATAATACCTTGGAGAATGTAAAAGGAATTGATTAATTTTCATCTTTTTACCATGTTGCTTTAATCCACAAGTTGGAGGATGAATTTTTGTAGGCGGTGATGAAGTTCTGTTACACAGCAAACACTCGAAGCGAAAACTCTTCGGGTACTCACACTTATGGAAAGAAATGTAGTGAAGTAAAGAGTGCAATATTTGCCTCTCAAATGTACTTGAGTGAAGTCATGAGTACTCCCCAAAAATGATACTCGAGTAAAGTATAGATCCCCCAAAATTGTACTTAAGTACTGTACTCAAGTAAATGTACTCCCTTACTGTACAGCTCTGGATGTGTGAGATCCACTAAGGTTTGTTCTTGTTTGTCAGGCAAACACAGTTGATCTTTCAATAGAGAGACTATTGACTATTGATTTGTGTTTTAAAGCTGAAAGAAAGTCATATGGGTTTGGAATGGCATCAGAGTGAGTAAATGATGAGAGAATCTCCATTTTAGTGTGAACTATCCGTCTTATTGTACCTAACATGAGTAAATGTGTCTGCGCTACACAAAATGTCAGATACTAAGTGGAATCATCAGCATCTTCTTGAACAGATGGACATCCAAATAATTCAGAGAGGACATTATAAAGGATTTAAAGTTTTATTATTGAATAACATAACAGACAAATGCAGAAAAAGACAGACTTATAAGTGGAGTGGACATTAGAGGTGGCAAGGAAACTTCATTTCACATTTCTATTCACTACCTCCATCATACTACAGAAATATTCTGAATGATAAAAAATAGATGAGAATTAACTTGAATCTATCACAATGGGAAACTCTAGCAGAGACGGCTTTCGGGCGTCGGCGCGTCGCTGCTGGTCATTAAACATAACCCTTGACCTGGCCAGCTCCAGCTCGGCGTGGGCTGCTGTCGCCGCTGCTAAATGTGGGAGAGGAGGGAATCCCGGGGGGATTGGACCCCGCGTAGAGGAGCGATCCACCGATCAACAGCAAAGCCGAACCCCCCCATCCCAGGTAGAGTGCGGGGCCGAGCTCACGTTTGTGAGGGGCCGCCACATAGGGGTCATAGAAATCCTTAATGATGGAATGGGCCGTCCAGGAGACGGGCACGAGGATGAGGAAACCTGCGATGACAAAGAGTATGCCCGACACGCGGGCCAAACGCGCCTTGAGGCTTGGGAGGCCGACGCACTGGGTGCACTTGATTCCCAGAACACCCAGCGTGAGCGACAGGGTGCAGATGAGCAAAGCGAGAACCGTAAGACCCCGGGCGGCCTTCATGTCACTCGGGAGAGCCAGCAGGCTGTCATACACCTTGCATTGAATCTCCCCTGTGCTCTGCCAGATGCAATTCATCCACAGGCCCTCGCATGTGATCTGCGCCGTTACAATGTTGTTCCCGATAAAGGCAGTGACCCTCCACATGGGAAGGGTGCACACCAAGAAGCCGGCGACCCAGCCGATGATGGACAGGACCAGGCCGAGCAGCTGCATGCCGGTGGTTGCCATGATGAATCTTTCCCAAGAATGATCACTTGGAAGAGTCCAATGGATGGTACAGACAGAAACCTTCGATACACTTCAAGGTCAGCGAGAACTGCGAAGACAAAGTCCTTTCCCTTTCTTCGTGAGTTCCAATAAAGAAATGGCGTAGTAGACTGGCAAGTGGACCTAAAGATTGGAAAAGAGGACAGGGTATAAGTTACTGTTTTCATGTCTTGACATAGATTCTTCAAAATCATTCATGGTCTTAAAACAGGCATGCCCATTCCTGCTCCCGGAGGGTGTTTACAGCGGGGTTTAGCTCTACCCCCAACCAAGCACTCCAGAAACAGACAATCAAGGTCTTTGGGATGACTAGAAACTTCCAGACAGGTGTTGTGGAGCTAAAATTCAGACAAGTGGCTCTCAAACAGCAGGACTGGAAAGTCCTTTCTTGAAGGGGGTTGAAACCGGGGGTTTCCAGTCCTGCTACTGGGGGGGCAAATATCCTGCAAAATTTAGTTCCAACTTGCCAAAACACACCAGCCTGAAAGTTTCTAGTAATCTGGAATACACTGGAAAAGCTCTAGATTGGAGTAATGGGCTTGCCAAAAGGTACACATTGCTACAATAAGAAACTAACCCCTAACCCTACTCCCCAACAGGCAGCTTTCGAGACCAATTGCAAAGATCTTTTGGCACGCCCTTTACTCCAGATCTTGATTATCTGGTTGAGGTGTGATCGCTTGACACTGTACCTCAAAGGGACTTTGTACACTATCAAGGTGCATATAAGTACTCAAGAGTAGTGGCACGTTCTGTTTAGGGGTAAATGAGGTACAAAGACGTCCCTTTGAGGGTACTAGCGTCAAGCTTTTGCACCGGTAAAAGGTCAAATGTACTTTCTGAGAGAGTAATGTCAAGTACAACAGAAGATAATTTGAAATTGTCTCTCAATTTGATTTAAAACGAGCAAATCTTTCTGTTACAGTGATATGTCAATAAGTAAACGTTCAGCATTCCATCAGAAATGTGCTCAGGTGTTTGCGAATGAACTTTTATTACTCAGTAAACATGTTCATTATGCAAGCTGTCCAAATCGACCTTGAAGTGGGCTTACTAGGTGAATGAACTTTTAGATACTGTTCCTGTAGTATGATTCCAGGTAAACAGCTGCCTTTCTTGTATTAAATGTATATGTGTCGTTCGTCAGGTTTAGTGGTGTTACGTGGTTATGACGTGATTAGTCACATGCTAACAAGCGTAATGTCTGTTGCTGCCCACACACTATCTAACTTTCAATGATTGCTCTTCTTTTTACACCACACAACTGTCTGTCGACACTGATCTCTTCAGCTGTCAAAACACATTTCACTCTGCAGGAGCTGAATAGCAGGCATATCTAGATATTTAACCTGCTAAATGTCTCTCAGACATGGAAATCTCTCAGATTGTGTGTTTTTTGAAAATACACACAGCAAACTGTTGGCGAGTGGAAAATCAGAGCCAAAACGGTGTAGTGTAGCTTGTGGCGATTCCTTTAAAATGGTGTTTATTTTATTGTTTACTTCTTGATGCTATGAATTTCGATTGTTTTTTTAAAAAAAGAAATCCTTTTCAGAGAAAATTGTTGCTGTTTATGCATCGTAACCCAGAACATTCCTTTAAATATTCATGTGGTTTTAGACATAAATATTTAGGGACTGTTATGTACAGTGAGCATTACTGGATTCACTATACATCGGAGAGAATGGGTCCTTTTCACACTGTGGTGGGTGTAGAGCTACGCCTGGTGGGGTGAGTGGATTATCTCAGAAAAACATGAGGAGCCTCTGGACACAAGAAGCTTTCTTTGAAACGTTCAGAGTGGGCCAAGCAGACTTGAGTCTGTTTTTGTCCAATCTGAATGACAAGCACTTAGTCTCAATGATAAACCTCACAAAAACGCTTATATAGCCTTTTAGTAACATTCCAAGTGATTTACTGAACAATTAACTTCTGATTTCCATGATAAATGACTGAAATTGTAGTTACCTGATTGACGACAATAAAGTCCCTGAAGTTTAACTCCTTCCACAGCCACTCATCTGCTAATCCTCTATCTTCTTGCGTTGGGTTCCTTCGATCTGGAAACAGAGCTTGACCTGAAATGCCATAAACCTTCGATGGAGGTGAAACCTACAGATGTAGACCTCTGGAGAGGCTCAGCCTGGGTTAATGTCACTTGGGTTGTATGTTTGAGAGTGAAGTGCTGCCCTCTGGGATGCCAGCTCGGGTCTGTGTAGCGGTGGGCAGAAGCATGCGCTTATGTGCGCGTTCGTGTCAGCGTGTGAATGCGTTAATGTGTCTTGAGTGTGTCTCCCAGTGCCTGGTGTGCCAGCACAATGAGTCGCTGTTCTCTCGCCCTCGCGCTCCTCGATCCCCAACCCGTCCATCTAGTCCTCTTTTTCATCCTTCGCCTTCTTGTTCCTTGAAGCCAACTCCATCGTTTCTTACTACCTTTCATTCATTTCGCTTTCATAAAAGTTCACAGAGCGAGTACAAGTATGTTAACGTCTTGCTTTCATGTCTATGTGACAATGGAATATGTGTAAAGTTATAAATAACATTTAAGGAATAAATATATATATATAAATACAATTGTTGCTATTGCAAAACATTTTTAAGAAACAGTCTTGAAAGTCTGCTCAATTATACTTTTAAGTAAAATATACTTTTAAGATTTTACTTACAATACAAGTGCACTTTCTGTAATATTTGCTAGGATACACAAGGTACTTTACTGTAAAAAATATTTTCAAGATTTGTTATCACAACATTTTTCTTTTGTCAAATCAACTTAAATAATTTATTTAGTTCAGATTACTTATTATTTTGAGTTTCTGATGCTTAAATCAATCTCCTTCATTGTATTAACTCACTTTTTCCAGTTCAATCAACTTAAAATTTTAAGGCAACCAGGTTACTTAATTTTTTAAGTTAAACCAACAATATTTTTTTTACGTCGGACCCCAGATCTTAGTATTATTCTAGTCTCTAAATTCAGGCTTCAGTCCTCCTGTAATGCAAGTCAATGGGATTGTTTGTTTGTTTGTTTTTTGCTTGTTATATTGTCCAGCAGGTCAACCGTGAATCTGATCACCTAGAAAGTAATATCCACCTCTTATGAGTAAAACTTTCACAGTTTGAGGTATCCTTCATGTCTGTAATCAAAATAAGGCTTTAAGTAGAACCAGTAATAAATAAAAAGGAATATGTGTAATAATTGCACCCTAACGGCAGTGGTAAAGGAAGTGAAAGCTGTAACTGCTGGCATATTGTTTCAGATGCTGCAGCAGCTGCTGCTGATGATAAGGGGAGCAGTGTTTTTTTCCCCATGGGGTCGTCCCGGGCTGAAGATGGGGTGAAGCTTATCTGTGAAAGTATCTTTGAAAGTGTAGATATGAGTCCCGGTATCCAAACAATAGAAAGATACGCGTCCCCCCTCATAGTCCAGGTAAATCGACACTCTTTTGGGCTTTTGACTGAGGCTAAAGCAAGTTGGAGGGGTTGTGTTAGCAACATACTGGGTGCCATTCTTTAAGCTAAGTGTCCAGAAGCCATTGGCTGGACATATTGTGAATTTTCCCTTTCTGTTGACAGATTGTCTGGCTACACCCAAATCCCAGTCAGTCTTGTCTCCAACCTCCACTTCCCAAAGGTGCCTTCCATAGCTGAAGGCTTCCTTGGACATTACATTGGCCACCCGGTCAAACCTCTTGGGGTTCTCTGGGACTTCTTGTCGCTTATTGGCGTGTCTAACCTCCTTTCGGTCCTCAGAGACGTAGAGGTAAGCGTGAGCTGTCCGGGGATTCAGATTAACGTCAACTGAAAAGGAAGACAGACGATTGGCTTTCTAGAGAAACTCGTAAGGATAACTAATTCTTTAAAAATATTAATGAAAACACACCCGAGTACTTCTGCAGCCTCTTCAGTTCTGAAAAGAAACAGATTGCACATGAAACATAAATGGCATAAAAAAATATGCTAGCTTGCTAAAAGTATTACCTTCTTACATTTAAGATGCACCCAAAGGTCACCGTTTTGCAACTTTAACAGTTCGTACTTTATAGAAACCGACAATTGTGACTTTATATCTCACAATTCTGACTTTTTTCTTGCAATTGTGACTTTATATCTCACAATTCTGGCTTTTTTCTTGCAATTGTGACTTTATATCTCACAATTCTGACTTTTTTCTTGCAGTTGTGACTTTATATCTCACAATTCTGGCTTTTTTCTTGCAATTGTGACTATATCTCACAATTCTGACTTTTTTCTTGCAGTTGTGACTTTATATCTCACAATTCTGACTTTTTTTCTTGCAATTGTGACTTTATATCTCACAATTTTGACTTTTTTTCTTGCAATTGTGACTTTATATCTCACAATTTTGACTTTTTTTCTTGCAATTCTGACTTTATATCTCACAATTCTGGCTTTTTTCTTGCAATTGTGACTTTATATCTCACAATTCTGACTTTTTTCTTGCAGTTGTGACTTTATATCTCACAATTCTGGCTTTTTTCTTGCAATTGTGACTTTATATCTCACAATTCTGACTTTTTTTCTTGCAATTGTGACTTTATATCTCACAATTTTGACTTTTTTTCTTGCAATTGTGACTTTATATCTCACAATTTTGACTTTTTTTCTTGCAATTCTGACTTTATATCTCACAATTTTGGCTTTTTTTCTTGCAATTGTGACTTTATATCTCACAATTCTGACTTTTTTCTTGCAATTTTGACTTTATATCTCACAATTCTGACTTTTTTCTTGCAATTGTGACTTTATATCTCACAATTCTGACTTTTTTCTTGCAATTGTGACTTTATATCTAAATTCTGACTTTTTTCTTGCAATTGTGACTTTATATCTCACAATTCTGACTTTTTTCTTGCAATTGTGACTTTATATCTAAATTCTGACTTTTTTCTTGCAATTGTGACTTTATATCTCACAATTCTGGCTTTTTTCTTGCAATTGTGACTTTATATCTCACAATTCTGACTTTTTTCTTGCAATTGTGACTTTATATCTCACAATTTTGGCTTTTTTTCTTGCAATTGTGACTTTATATCTCACAATTCTGACTTTTTTCTTGCAATTGTGACTTTATATCTCACAATTTTGGCTTTTTTTCTTGCAATTGTGACTTTATATCTCACAATTCTGACTTTTTTCTTGCAGTTGTGACTTTATATCTCACAATTCTGACTTTTTTCTTGCAATTGTGACTTTATATCTCACAATTCTGACTTTTTTCTTGCAGTTGTGACTTTATATCTCACAATTCTGGCTTTTTTCTTGCAATTGTGACTTTATATCTCACAATTCTGGCTTTTTTCTTGCAGTTGTGACTTTATATCTCACAATTCTGACTTTTTTCTTGCAATTTTGACTTTATATCTCACAATTCTGGCTTTTTTCTTGCAATTGTGACTTTATATCTTACAATTCTGACTTTTTTCTTGCAGTTGTGACTTTATATCTGACAATTCTGGCTTTTTTTCTTGCAATTGTGACTTTATATCTCAATTCTGACTTTTTTCTTGCAATTGTGACTTTGTATCGCACAATTCTGACTTTATTTCCCACTATTAGTAACTCATGATTCTGAAAAGAAAGGTCTGAATTGTGAGATATAAACTTGATTATCTTGATTATCTGGTTGACTTTATATCTCATAATTCTGACTTTATTTCCTGCTATTATAACTCGTGATTCTGAAAAGAAAGGTCTGAATTGTGAGATATAAACTCTTTTTATTCAGTTGCAGAACAGTTATCTGCCATTTTAAGAAGCAAAAGTTGAAATTTACAGCTTTTGACCCCAAAACATGGAAGTTTAAAATTTCTAACTCCAAACCCCCCCCCCCCCCCCCCCCCCAAACCATAAGCTTGATTAATGGAAGAAGCTGTGAGAGCTAGTATACTAACAGGCAAAAGCACAGTGTTATTTCAATCATACCAGCTTTAGAAAGTCTTTTAGCTTCCACCATGACCATATCCATGAACTCAACCACAGCCTGGCTGGTGACGCCAACACAAGGGTCAGTCTCCAGTGTGACTTTAGACCAGTCTCTCATAGCTCGCGGTATATGACTGAAGCTCTATAGATGAAAATAAATCGATTAGTCTATATATGCAAAACATGTTAAAAGGAATAGTAACCCAAAATGAACATTGGCCTCATGTTGTTTTAAATACATCTTTTTTTCCCCATATAACAATAAGGAAAACTTTTGATGAATATCACACAGCTCTTTTCCATTAAATGAAAGTTCAAGGTTCATTATCAACACTAAAAAATAGTTCAGAAAATAATCAGAAACCATGGAAACTAAGAAGGATCAGGAACACAGGCAAACTGAAACACAATGAAACAACACAAAACACTTTTTTGTGTGTGTTTAAGGAGGAGATCTGTTAGTGTTTAATGTTTTGTTGAGATCTTGTAGGGGTTTCTGTTATGTTGTCTTATCTGAAGAGTAGAGCCTATGGTTAGATCGAGGAAGGGCCAACAGACTATTTCATTATACTTTTCATTGAAGCAGTAACTATGTGCGAGCAATTGCTTTGATGGTTTCTTAATTATGTTAGTACATACATGTACCATGAGTCATGCATTATATTCCAAGCCTCCTGAAGCCGTGAGATTTGTGAGAGGATCAGCCTGATATTTAAAAGATGATTCACTGTAAATCAATGTGCTGATTTCACAACCAAATGCGATGTGACAGTTTATGGGGTGGAGAACGAGACATGAGCGTTATGGCAGAGAGGACGATTTAATGATAAATTTCAATCTTTTCCTTGCTTTTAGATATTACATGACTTTTAGAAAAAATTGATTGTTTTGGTTATTTTTGGAGCAGATGTGATCATTAAACTGTAGTTGTGTGGAAAGCAGCATAAAGAGTATTCAAAAACCGTTCATGTTCTACTGAAAAACTTTGAGTACACGGTATTGGAAAAACATAATGACATAACAAAGACTAGACAAAGTAACACAGAGCAAAAAAGAAAGAATACTGCTAGCAAACAAAACAAGAAATGTGATTACCTTTTTAAGACGCTCCTTGTCATTCAAGAGCTCTATGTTGGCGTGTCCTTTGTCCAGTTCAAGGATTTCTTTCTCCAGGTCTTTTACAAGTCTTTCGACCCTTTTCTCCGCCTCTCTTTGTTTCAGCTCCACTGCTGTCACGACCAGTTTATGGCCGTTCTCTAAGGCGCTCAACAGAGAAGAAAACACCCTCTGACTTTCCTGAACCTCTCGGAGACATGAGCTCTGTTTAGAGAAAGAGCATAGATGTAATTAATCTGGATCAAAAAAATTGATTAGCAAGAATATTTCACCCAAATATAAAACAGTTGCCCTTCATTTATTGTCATCATGTTTTTAAACACTTTGTCGTGATCGGTCGCGTACCTTTAGGAGCTTTAAGGAATTCTGAAGTTTGTCAATCTTTTGAACTCTTTCCTGAATCATTTTATCCACCTCTCCTGCATCCTTCTGTTTGCAGGACACGAGTGAAGAACAAAACCACAGAATTAAGTTGTTTTCAGGAATGCTGTATCATTTAAAAGGATTTAATTTTGGTAACGCTTCCTTTTACAGTCCAGTTACCCATGTAAATACTATGTACTTATTTTAGTAATAACTAGTACTACTAACCCTGAACCTACCCGTTACCTTATATTAGCCAGTACTTTCTAAGTAAGTACACTGTACTGTAAAAGGAAGCGTTACCTTAATTTTTTTAAATGATGCACTTACAGGTTCATCTTGAAGTTCATCCATACTAAAAAACTTTGATTTCGCAGCCATGCGTGTCTTCCTGTAGTTTTCGGTGACGTCCGCCAGTATGCGGTTCACACTGATACGTGGTCTGGAGCCAAAGGCCCTCCTACAGAGCGGACACTCTTCTGTCCCGCTGCGGCTCCAGTACGTGCGCAGACACATTTTACAGAAGCTGTGGCCGCAGGGTGTCGTCACTGGGCTGCTGAACATGTCCTCGCACAGAGAGCACAGGAAGTGCTTCTCGGACAGGAGACTCATGCTAGATTCCATCCCTGAAAGATCACAACGGCAGAAAACTGAATATTGCAAATCACATTTAATTATAAAAATATTTTATTCCACTTTTAACCCTTAAACACACACCACAGGTCTTTAGTGACCCGGGACGTCATTAACTACCCTCCACCTAATTCATTTTTTTTAAAAGTTAGACATCAACCTTCTTAGTATTCCACAATTAATCAACATATAAAATGCCTGTTTTCCCATTTATTTTGTGAAAAAAATTGTATAGGGTCGTTGACAACCCAAGTTGTGTAATAGTGTGAGTATTTTTTTTTTCTGCACAACAATAATTTAAAGGGTTAGTTCACCCAAAAATGAAAATTCTGTCAGTATTTACTCACCCTCATCGTTCAACTTCGCAACACAAATTAAGATATTTAAGATATTAAGATCGCTCCTGCATACTAGTCCATAGGCTTCTTCAGGGAATGACACTTGCTGTCCTCGAAAAGTCATTAAAGACATCGTTAAAATAGTCCAAGTGACTACAGTGGCTCAATTTTAACTTTATCAAACGACGAGAACACTTTTTGTGCGCAAAAACAAACAAAAATAACGACTTTATTTCAACTATTCACTTCCTTCTCCATGGGCCTGCAGTCAGTTAACGTAGTGTGATTGCGTAAAGCTACGCCACACGTAGGCTCACTATTGGCCGACGCTGGTCATGTGTGTGATGCGTGTGACGTACAATAACAGAAGCTTACACTATTAAACTAGTAACCTGACTCACGCAGAGGGAGAAATAAACGAATAGTTGAAAAAAGTCGTTATTTTTGTTGTTTTTTGCGCACAAATAGTGTTCTCGTCGTTTGATAAACTTAAGATTGAGCCCCTGTAGTCACTTGGACTATTTTAACGATGTCTTTAATGACTTTTCGATGCCAACAAGAGTCATTCCCTCAAGAAGCCTATGGACTAGTATGCAGGAGCGATCTTAATATCTTAAATATCTTAATTTGTGTTCCGAAGATGAACGAAGGCCTTACGGGGTTGGAACAACATGAGGGTGAGTAAATACTGACAGAATTTTCATTTTTGCAGAACAAGTTTACTGCAGAACAAGTACTGAACTCGATCAAATATTAGTGACTGTCACTTGATGGTGGATCGGGTGAAGAAATATTGATTTGAAGATGTTGAAAATGATAGTTCTGAGAACATGTTTGAGATGGCGAATATAAGCCAGATGTTGAATATATTGGGAAATGAGCTCTGACGAGGACAGTGATGATGGTGTAAAACATCTGTTCAAGCTGAACCCTTCAAAGCTAACAAAATATGCTTTATTTTATTCTTCTGTTATTATTTTATTCCTCTAATATCTGGAGAGTTTTATGTTATTGCGACAGGTACAGTACACTGTAAAAAAATGATCGTGATTTTAACAGTAAAAGGCTGTAAAAATGCTACAGTGTAAAACTGTTAATTGGTTAACAGAACCTTTCCTTACTATATACGGTAAATATCTGTGATGGATCTTATGTTAATTTCATGTAATTTTACTGTAAAATACTCTTAAATTGACAGTTTTTAAAGTGAAAATGAACAACTCACCGTATAATTTACAGTGAAAAAACGTAAATTGACATTCCCCCCTGCGTGACACTCCACACTTGTTGTATTTTTGTTGAAATAACTTGTTTCTTCATAGTTTGCTTAGTCTTTTTCTAATCAGTTAGGTACAT
Organism: Pimephales promelas; assembly: GCF_988280905.1. Lineage (NCBI taxonomy): Eukaryota > Metazoa > Chordata > Actinopteri > Cypriniformes > Leuciscidae > Pimephales > Pimephales promelas. The sequence goes on along the minus strand of NC_142771.1, from coordinate 11,211,067 downwards.
TAGGGTTTTATGTGACATTTAATGTTGTTAAATTAATGTTTATTGCCTTTTTAAAATGTCATGTGTGTTACCATGATGGTGTTTAATGTTTGAGTGAATGACACTGTACCGCTTCTAAATGTTAATTTAATATATTAAGTTTCTTGTGAAAGAGCTACATTTGATGAGTTTCCATATATCATGTGACTCTCATTACTGCTGCGATTGATGGATGTCAGTATATTACAATGGTATAAAACAGATATTAACACTTCACATGGTCGACAATTTAACAGTATATCAGATAATTAAATACGGTTTATTTCCATAAATTTCAAGTTAAGCCTGTAAAACCTTATTACCGTAAATTCTTGTTACCGTATTTTATACGGTAAATTTCTGGCAACCACAGCTGCCGGTATTTTACCGTAAATTGAAGAGCATAATTGTAATTAATCTGGATCAAAAAAAATTGATTAGAAAGCAAGATTAAAAGAATATTTCACCCAAATATAAAACAGTTGCCCTTCATTTATTGTCATCATGTTTTTAAACACTTTGTCGTGATCGGTCGCGTTTATACAATGGTATAAAACAGATATTAACACTTCACATGGTCGACAATTTAACAGTATATCAGATAATTAAATACGGTTTATTTCCGTAAATTTTAAGTTAAGCCTGTAAAACCTTATTACCGTAAATTCTTGTTACCGTATTTTATACGGTAAATTTCTGGCAACCACAGCTGCCGGTATTTTACCGTAAATTGAACACTATTTTTACAGTGAGATCCATCCGTGTTGGTTATAGATACGGGTCGCTAAAGACCAGAATATGTAATAATTATTCGAGAAACATTCATGCATTTAAGGGTTAATTAAGTGCCTAAATGAATCATTTGATACAATTCACTTGTGTTTTTACAAAGAAAAATAGCAATTAATCTGTAATGTAAGACTGGAAAAACTAGTTGAATAGATAGAACTGACCACTGGTCTAAAAGAGACAAAGGACCTTTGTGGAAATTATCATTTGATTTCCCCCCCTCTCTTCCCCTGAAATGAAAGTCTCACCTTATCTACATTTCATTCTCTCTCAGGGACACCTAAAACTAACATAAGATTAGATATGGTTTAATGTGAATGATAATCATTGAGTATTGTGTTTTGCATCATTTACAAATAAGTAAAACAAAAGGTAATACGGTTTTTAAGAGTTTAGAGAAACTGGCACGGCCCTCCTACCCCCCAAAAGGTGTAACCTCTGAATGCAAATTACCATTGCTAGCATGTTTCCATGTGAACGAGGTTCTGGCTTTTTAATGGAAAGCAGCAAGGGATCGGTGCCTTTTCTGTACTTCAGAGAGGCCAATCTCTCAGCTTCACCTATGTCCTAATGTCGGGTTCGTCTTCTCTTTATTCCAGAGCATTTTATGTTTTGTATTGATTATCTTTAACTGACGTGAAAATGCATACCCATCGCATACCCATTCCACCAAACCTGTGCGTAACCTGACACGTATCCCACCTCAGTAGCAGCACAAGTGTTTTTCAATACAACATCAAGTACATTGTACCTAATTATTACAAGTACATAGCACTAAAGACACCTAATATAAAGGGTGACCATCTGTATAGCCTGTTTTGTCCCAGTACTAGTGATGATCTAAAGAACGAAAATCGATAAGATAAGAGATCGATAAATTCCAGTCAATAAACATCAGACTCATTTAACACAAAATACCAGGGAAAAAAAAGCATTCTGCTGTCCTCTACCTAACTTCACTTTCTGCATATGAAGCGCTGAGATGGAAAAGCCTCTAAATGCCATTTGAAATTTTCTTCTTTAATGATGATTTTTATCAAACTTGTATATTTAAGTTCAGTAATTTCACTTAAATAACAGTTAATAGGTAATTATCATTGCCATTTAAGTGAAATCACTGAACTTAAAAATACAAGCTTGATAAAAATGATCATTCTAGAAGAAAATTTCAAATGGCACTTAGAGGCTTTTGCATCTGAACTCTTCATAAATCATTTATAGAGCAAAGCTTCAGCTATTGTGCCCATGTAAATATTTGCAAGCGCTTATATAATGAGTCTGTCTGGCATTCCATTCAGTGTAATGTGGATCTTCACAGGCCTCTCTTCAGAGTCAACACAGTGTGGTATGAGGAAGAACAAGTTCAACCAGAAACCCCTGTCGACATCAGGGACAAGTTTAAATATTTATCTAAGGTTTCAGGACAGATTTTCAGACATGTTTTTCAGTAGCTAAAAACATTTAATAACTGGTTGAACTTAACCAAAAGATGCTAATGAATAGTATGGAACTCAATTAGACATTTATCATTAAATATTTACCACAGTTTGATATTTGTAAACCTGTATTGTAGCTGTTGCTCTTTACACTGTGAGCTATCATTTAAAGGTACAAGACAAAGGTTACAGTAATCTCATTGGATCTTACCTGTACTTCAGCGCATGAAGAGAGTTGTTCACGTCTCTTACGGTGAGTTTCAGAGTGAACTGGATCATAAAGTTCACAGGTGTGTTTTCAGCAAGGGGAGGAGCCTTGGACTTTACACTGAGTCATACACATTACCACATCATAAAGACCAGCAGCAATGATTTCCATTACAAAATAATGGTTATATATTCACATCACAATTAGATATGGCCACTTGACAGCAGTAAAGATTATTGAGTCGTAACACTTTTATTGGTTTACTGATTGACTCCCAATATCAGAACACACTTGATTGAATACAGACGATTTATAAATAGCTCTAATTTCTGTACTTCATTTCAAATGTTTTCCTACACTTTAAAAAAAAATGTTTGATTCAATTTTGTTCGTAATGAAATTCTGTTGAGTTAGAGGAACTTAATTTATCAAAAACATCAAGATCATTACTCAAAAAGAAAAAGGCTGTTCCAAGTAATTGAGTTGTGGACCAGGCAATTAATCCAAAGTCAAGTTTATATTATTTGCCAAAACGACGCAAAACACCTGGAATTCATTTTAGTAATTTGTCTCACTTAGGACAAAACAAGACCGTATTGGACAAAAATAACAACACATCATCAGACATGACATATACAATAAAAAAAATAAAAAAAATCAGAAGACAAATAGGCTACTTATGAGTAAGTATAATCAGTAATCAAATAAATAAATCAGATAAAATGCTAATACATTTGGTGATACTGAGGACAAGGACATAATTATGTAAGCAGAGCAGATAATGATTGTTGGTGCGAATCGAGGGACCTCGCAGCCGGTGGGTAAGTGCTATTTTGAAAACGTCTCCTTCTTAGCCTTCTAGTGGCTTCAGCTTTTCATTAATAAAACGTATTGTCTTTTGTCCCTTATATCTATACATCATGGTTGCTTCTGTTCACCCACTCACATCTATTGTGTAATTTATTATCTGAATGTTACACTCTATTCCCTATCATTGTAACACAGTCAAACTATCTTTGGCGTGGGCCTGTTTTGTGTTGTAGTTTAAAGCATTTGTGAGCCACTAAAACTCGGGATCACTGACTCAAAATCACTCTATCTATCAGATTAAAAGTAAAAGTAAAGCTTTTGTAAAGCAATAGTTTACCCTGCGTCACAGGCTATACTCTGTGTAAATGGAGTCCTGTGTTATCTTTCACACTGCTCATAATATAAGAGTTAACAATTAACCGTGCATGGGTTTCATAAGCTGACTGACATTTCAAACTCTATACATTCCTGGGTTAAAGCTCTTACTTACATATTTGCAGTGTCACTGACTGGTCATATCATCATTTTTCAAACTGCCGACTGTATACTGTCAAGTTTATACTGAATGATCTGTTCAGACTGTAAAGGTTAGAATGAAAGGGTCTCTCCTTCAGTTCAATTGACACGCTTGCTGTCACCATTTGACATGTTTATCCTCAAATAATGTAATTACTACTGTTTAATGCATTGTGTTTCTGTGACTTTCTAATGCTCACCAAACACATTGTATGATTTTCTGCTGTCCCAGACGAAAGATGACCAAGCAAGGTGATTTCTCTGGTTGTGAGTCCTTTATCTTAAGTGTTGATCATAAGTCATAAAAATGATAAAAGAAGGTGCAAGGCCAGGTAGGTCCAATGGCAGTGGATTCGGTTAGCCATTACAAAAGACATTACAAATACAAAAGAAATCTATTTGATGATCTGAATGGAATAAGAAGATAATCGAGATAAGGAGGAGCTTGATCATTTAGAGCTTTAAAAACAAACAACAGAATTTTACAAGAGCAACGGTCAAGAGCAATGAATTACAATTATCTTGTGATATAAGCATGAATAACCTTCTCCGAATCTTGGAAAGACAAAAATTATTTAAATTTGGAAAAAATCTGTAATTGATAAAACTATTCTTAACAACTGAATTAACCGAATTTGCTTAAGTCCATGATGATACCAAGGGTTCCTGACCTGGGAAGAAATTGAGAGGTAATGATTGCCAAGCCCATTAATAAGACCATCTCTCAATCTCTGGGGACCCACGACAATTATTTCTGTTTTGTCCTCATTAGGTTGGAGAAAGTTATTTGTTAATACTTTCTTAACATCATCAAGACAGTCAACTGAGCAGTATGTACAACTGGGTATCATCAGCATTTAAATTAAACGAGACATTGTGCCCTCTAAAAACATTCCCCAGCGGACACATTGTTAAAGAGAAGAGGGCCCAAAACGGAGCCCTGAGGTACACCACTAAAAATAGGTACACCAGTAAAGGTGGACACATATGTTAAACAGAAGAGGGCCCAAAATGGAGCCCTGAGGTACACCACTAAAGGTGGGTACACCACTAAAGGTGGACACATATCTTAAAGAGAAGAGGGCCCAAAATGGAGCCCTGAGGTACACCACTAAAAATAGGTACACCAATAAAGGTGGGTACACCACTAAAGGTAGCTACACCACTAAAGGTAGACACATATGTTTAAGAGAAGAGGGCCCAAAACGGAGCCCTGAGGTACACCACTAAAGGTGGGTACACCACTAAAGGTGGACACATATCTTAAAGAGAAGAGGGCCCAAAATGGAGCCCTGAGGTACACCACTAAAAATAGGTACACCACTAGTACCTATTTTGTACCTAACTATGTACTGGGTATAATCAGCATTTAAATTAAACAAGACATTGTGCCCTCTAATAACATTCCCCAGCGGACACATATGTTAAAGAGAAGAGGGCCCAAAATGGAGCCCTGAGGTACACCACTAAAAATATGAGCTGAAGAGGAGGAAAACATACCCAAAAATACAGAAAATGACCTGTTTTTAATGTATGAACTGAACCATTGCAAGGCAGTACCCTCCAATCCTGCTCCGAAGCAAGGTTTCATAACCCCAGGTGCGAACCCTGCTTCTAAATTACAAGTGAAGCGCTCCTGTGCCCAGGGTTAAAAGCAGAGTTTAGAACGACAATAACCCAGCGTTAAGCCCATGAAAAGCCCTATACAATCTGTAGAAGATCCAGCAGTGTCACAGTGTCGCTATGCAGTCCGTTTGTGGGCATCTGCGAAGGAATTGTAAATGTAGCTCCATACTGCATTAGCTGCCCCTCCAAGTACACCACCTAGAGCAGCACCGATAGCAGCTCCGACTGCTATACCTTCATGTCCTATCGCAAATCCAAGAAGTGCACCTACAAATGCTCCTTTTCCAACCGCAACGGCGTAATCAACAAGTCTGACCGTGAAGCCAAGCTTGTCTGCGACAACCAGCTCTGCTTTCTCTCTGCACTCCAACTGTACCTTTTCTTCATACTTCGTAGCCTCACTGAGAAGTGCCTCCCCTGAATGTTTGTTCTCCAACACCTTCAACGTCTCGCTGATCTCCTTCTCCTTTGATTTTCTGAGGAAACGCTCCTCTATCTGAATTCTTTTTTCTGCATCTTTAAATTCCAGGTTTGAAAACATGCCATGCTCCAAGACCATCTCATCGACCTTGGCAAACAATGCTTGCTTCTGGCTGCCTTCAGTCTGGTTTTTGTCTTCATTGAAGAAGAGGTAGTTCTGGACACATTTCTCAGCAAGCTCTCTAAAGCTCTTGTTCTTCTTAACCTCATCCTCTATTGACAGGGTTGTCCGATCTCTCTCATGGTATAAAACAATCAATGTGTGCTTCAAGACACGATCTCCAAAGTAGTGCACCACAGGCTTCAGTATGTTCATAGTGTCAGAGGACAAATTGAAAGGGTCTAGAACAATCACTAAAGCATGGGACCTGGAGAAGAGAAACAAACCGCCTTATTGAGCTCCTCGTGAAGCACACTGTCCGGCAAGTCGTTGTCTTGAAGATTTGGTGCGTTGACCAGGGTTATTTTTCTGTCCTGCACAACCCCTGAACTTTTCTTGGTAGCTGAAATATTGACGTCATCTGCCGTGAAGACGTCTGGCCCCAACACAGAGCGTGTCAGTGAGGTCTGATCACGACTTGAGTTGCTAAAGACCAGCAACCGCAATGGTGTTTCACTGCTCACTGTGAGATGAAGTTTAAAAAATATATATCATTATTTATCATATTAACCGTCATTTATCAAATGTTCAGATTTGTTCATCAACTCACTGTTAGGTCTATCACGTCCAAAGCTCCCTCTTCTCACAGCTTTCCCTTTGACTGCTGCCATTGTAAGAGTAGAACTGACAGGGGTTGATGAAATCAGGATATGCTATTCTATTAAGGAAAAAGACATTTTGAAAGACAAATATTATTTATACATATAAAATAACTAACCACAAAAGAAGATATTTTCAGCTAGTTGCTGAAATATATACAGTATATTGGTTTAAAAAGTCACTGTTTGGATGCAAATTTAGGCAAATGCTTAAGAGTCTATGACTGGATAATTATTGCTGTGATTTTTTTTTTTTTTAGCATGTTGTGTGTTTGTGAATAGTTCTTCTAACTCTAAGTGATGGAGTGTGTAGCTTTTCAATTCCTAAACAATGTAGGAAGACATATCCTGGTCATATCCGAATGACACTAAAATAACACTGTTTGGTTACCAAAATTCTTCAGAATATCTTCTATTGTTTTATGCAGACAAAAGAAAGTCATACAGATTTGGTAAGTCCAACGTGACTGTGAATAAGTGATGGTAAAATTAAAAAAATTGGGTGAGCTATTCCTTTAAGTTTTATGCTTACTAATGCATCCCAACAACACAAGATATAATAGCAACCATTCCAAAGCATGTAGAATATTCATATAATAAAGACAATATTACCTCTCATGTTCATGGCACACCAACCCGGCAGCATCCCACTAAAAAAAAATAATAACGAATATTAAGCATACAGATGCAGTTTCATTACGTTGTAGGCCTATTTCATTGTTCTGGTTATTACATATTTATATACGCCAGCACCGTGCATTTAGGATACAGTGAAATCATAGAGATTATCTTTAAAATATGTTTAAAAAAAAAAAAAAAAAGTGAAAACCAATCCAGGTTCCGTAAACAAATGCTTACTATAACAGCCCCTCTTTGATCAGCAACAAAAAATAAACAAGTAGTCTAGGCCTACTACAGAAAATTGCGAGAGAATGCATTGACTTATTATTGTTCCTCACCACCACAAGTCCCTGTAGGGCGGGGCTCCGTATATTGAGCTTTTGATTGGTCAGACCACCTGCCTGTCTTTCTCCACTGTTTTCGTTTAGAATATATATTCACATATGTATATTATTATTTATTTATTTTTTTTTCAAAAGCGCTTTTCAATTGTTTATTTAGAAAATGCTATTGTTAATATTCCGGCGGCCGTGAGTTCATATTATATTCAGAGTTACTCTACCTGTCAGCATGCAAGTTTCAACATGAAAACAGCATTTACAGCTGTCACAATAAGGTCAATCTCAGACGAGCACTATAAAGTGCAGCTTTAAACGCTCTAGTTAATTCGAAGCTGATATCCATAACAATTATTTACTGATCAAAATACGTTCTCTCGTGTTAGAACTTCCCTTAGTGAATTTTAGTTTTTACATGAAACGTTTTCTCAAATAATTTCTTCACATATGGCATACGCCACTTAAATGCATTATATACATATAGATTAGTAGCCTACATACCTATGTTTTCACCGAAGTACAACTTGATGAAAATGCGAGAAAAAGGTTGTTTGGAGAAAAGTACGTGAGAAGATCGTCTGAAAATGAAACTGCGCTAGCTACACTTCTGTTTTCCTATTGGCCCGCCCTATGTATTTCGCAATGCATGCAATGCAACTACCCTTAAAGTTGCGTCATCCCCACTTTGAGTGAAATAGCCTAATTTGTTTATAAAACTTTAAAAATGTCCAAACATTTTTCGATTGAAAATATGAATTCAAAATACTACTACACATAGGCTATTTGTTACTGTCTTGAAACACAGCAATAAATGCAAGGTAGCCAATAGTCTCGTTTTATTAAAAACAGAAAAGTGTTGGACAACACAATCATCAGCAAAAAGCAAAGCAAAAGGAGGACAATCCACAAAACACAATCTAGAATGTACAATTCAATACATTTCACCAATAGACCTTTCTCACAACTTCCGTATTTGTGACCGGAAATACGCAGTTGTCGTGGTAATCTTCTTCCGCTCCATTCATAACAGATATAGTGATGGGAAGTCCGGTTCTTTTCCGCGAACCGGTTCTTTCGGACAGTTCGTTTTAATGAACCGGTTCAAAAAACCGGTTCACCAGTTCTTTTACGTCATCACGTAATGACGTCAATTCTATCATCCTGGCGGATAAAACTACTTCAAATTACAGGCATTTTTAATCATAACTTCAGTTAAATAATAGTACACATCGTCATCATCTTGGATAAGTTTCTTACATTTACATTTTGAAAACGAACCTGCTGCAGCCTAGGCGATGTGCTAACGCGGATGTTTTACATGTTTTAAATATATAAAATGCATAAATGGTCTTCATCATTTTATTTGTTATTAAATAAACTTACATTTCGCCGATTCGCCCTCTCATTTAAGTCCTGGGTTCACCCGTACTACTGCGTGCTCGTATATCAGCACAGGATCAGCCGAAAGAAAGTTCTGTTCAGAGACGGCGCTATCACGCATGCGCAGTATCTCCAGCTCATCGGTTCTCCGTATCGAACATGTCCGAAAGAAACAGTTCTTGGTTCTGTACTAGTGATTCAAGAACTGCAACAACCAGTTCTCGACTCGAGAACCATAGCATATAGGCCTGTGTGCTGAGCTGAAACCTGAATATACAGTCAAAACTAAAAAATCGATGCATGTCTGTCTCCAATATAGCCTTCTGTAGCCTATATACATATCATGTTTATAATGTGTTAACATAACGAATTAAACATGTTTAATTCGTTATGTTAACACATTATAAACATTTTCTAAGCAGTGCACCATTAAAATCTTGGCAAGAGTTTACATCAAAGATTTATATTGTTACTAAATTAAATGAGCTGTTCCTGAAAATATTATATTAGTATAATAATAAATGTTTAGTTTGACAGTTTTAGAATCCAATCATTGTTTACAATCGTTAAAATAATACAGTGATAATACAGTAATTATGTGATAAACATGTTTCCAAAATGTTTTATTTTGTTACACTTACATGATGTTCAACTAAAGGCATGGAAACGTACATTTCGTCCCTCAGAAAAAATGCACGCATGCTCAGCTCATCAACTCATCAGTTCTCAGTATGTCGAACGGGTCCGAAAGAAACAGTTCTCGGTTCTGTACTGGTTATCCGACCGCTGTACCTGTACGTTCGGTAGCACACGCATGCGCAGTATCAGCTGCTCGTGCTCATCACTTCTCTCAGCACCAACATGTCTCCGTTCAGTGAACTTTGAGTTACTGGAATAAAATATACTTCTGGATATTGGTTTATTTCGATTCGGAGGGACTGTCAGGCATGTCTGAAAGTGAGTAACTTTAGTAACTTGTGGTGTAGCGCTGACGCAAGACGCGAACTGTTTCGGACGATTCAGTCCGATTTAGTGTACTGGTTCGACCGGTTCACTAAAAAGAACCGGTTCAAAAGAACGATTCGTTCACGAACCGGCCATCACTAAACAGATAGCGCCGAAGGCAACTAGTGAGAGTTGTTGCATACCGATCTTTTTGGTTATTCCCAAAAGCAGCCATACCTGTCGTTTTCATTCCTTCCCTCAGTTCCCTGTCGATGAAGTTCGACGGAAATGGATTCGGGCAATCTGGCGGGATGTTATTGATCCTGTGATCTTCTGTACTTCTCATGTCACCATTCACTAATAAGCCGTCATTGTTTGTTTATTTTTTATGTTTTATGATTTGCGTATTTTTGAAGTAACGTTAGTTCATGTTCAACTGTGTTAAGATATTTGTATCCAGCGGAATAAGCACATAAAATATACACCACAATATAAAACAAGATAAATAAGAACACACAACAGTGGGCTACATATAAATTTAAAATATTAATACCATTCTGAGTATTTAACAATCTGAGTGTACAAGGAATAAATTAATATTTGTATAATTTTTCTTCATCTTTGATCGTTCTATCAACAGCAGTGCAAAAAAATCAGGATAACTGTTGAATAAAACTGACAGACTTCTTTCTGGTATTCACATCAAAATCTAGTTTATTGTAAATAATACTCCCTAAATATTAATAGCTTTCCACACGCTCCACCTTCTTACCTTTAATGAACGTATATTGGGAAGAATGAGCTTCAGTTCTAAAATCAATATCATATTCATATCTTTGGTCTTAGATACATCAGCTGCAGACAAGCATCACCACAGCATTTTACAAAGTCATCAACAACTGGACCATGTTTACATTTTTTCGAAGTTTTGAAGACTTTCTGATCAATTGTCTCCTCCCAGAGTAGGTTTTTCTGATGTGTTAACAGTTGACGGGAACTCCGTTTCCACAACGATTACGTATTTCCGGTTTTTGTGAAAAAGGTCTATTCAACTTTTCAGTATTTTTTATAACGTAGGCTATGTAATTAAAAATATTCTAATAAAAAAAAAAACGCAAAATAATAGTCAAATGACCACTAGAGGATGCACTGTTACTTCGTATCCAGATGTGTTGTCACGAATCACGATTACCAGCTGGAGTGCCCTTAAATGGCCAACAGAGGGCACTCGACCCTGAAACTATTGACACACCGTCTCAAACTACATTACCTATAACCCACTACCCGGAAAAGTCAACCATTAGCTCATTACCTCACAATAAACCCGCTTGTCTCAAACATTCAAGTCTTGTTTAACGTTACTACTGCAATTCTGAGCATTATGTCTGTAGTTCCGGTGTTTATGGTTGTGATATTTGCCTGTTCTTGGATTTTCCTTTTTGCCTATAGTATTTCCTTATAGGCCCTACAGTGAATTGAGCTTACTCCCTAAGAGCTTACTAGACAATCCCCCCCAAAATAATAGGAAATCAGGTGAATGCTATAGCCTTTTAAATAACACATTTTATTAAATTTTACCTATATTTACAGATGGTTCTTAGGAACCTGTCAGTCATACGGTTGGAATAGGTGTGTACACATTCCCGAATTTAAAATACAAATTAGTTTGAAGTTGCCTGATGAGTTATCTGTATACTGCAATAACATGACTACAATGGGATGAACAAGTTAGACCAACCAGAGTATTAATATGCTCAGATTCTTCAGACAGAGAACATTTCTTAAAGCAAATATGTTTCTTATTATACAGATTGAAAGAGGCTGAAATAGTGGAGTATTTTTGTTGGGTACCAGCACATGCTGGGGTCTCTGGTAACGAGGTTGCTGAAAAACGAGGAAAAAAAAAAAAAAAAGCACTAGACAAGAGAGAGGTGAGTATGGCGAAAAAAGGGTAACGAATGAGGTAGATGCAGTAGTAACAGGGAGATGGTGTTTTAGTATTACACAGAAAGTAGGGACGATAAATTATCTGGGAGAAAATAGAAAAGAAGGATATTGCTGTCTACACTCTAAAAAAATGCTGGGTTTATTTAACCCAATTTTGGGTAAAATATGGACAAACCCAGCCATTGGGTTACATTTTTAAATTACATTTTTTAACCCAATGGCTGGGTATGTCCATATTTTACCCAAAATTGGGTTAAAACAACCCAGCATTTTTTAGAGTGTAGATTAAGATTAGGACATGATTGACACAATTTAAACACAACTTAAAGGAGTAGTTCACTTTTGAAAAAACTTTTGCTGATAATTTACTCTCCCCCATGTCATCCGAGATGACCATGTCTTTCTTTCTTCATTCGAAAAGAAATTAAGGTTTTTGATGAAAACATTCCAACATTTTTCTCCATATAATGGACTTTAGTTGTAACCAAACGGTTCAAGGTCAGTACAAACTGCAAACTGTTCAAAGGGCTTTGTGACGCACGTTTGTGACTCTCCTGTTCGAACTCGTTCATCAAAATGAACGAATCTTTTTCCGAGTCATTTGGTTCATTCAACGAACGAAACGAACAAACTGACTCGGTAAAAGATTTGTTCATTTTGATGAACGAGTTCGAACAGAAGAGTCACGAACGTGCATCGCAGTACTGCAGTCTGAAATCGTTTAAAGCCCTTTGAACAGTTTTGCAGTTTGCACTGAAACTGTCGTTTGGACCTTGAACCATTTGGTTCCCATTGAAGTCCATTATATGGAGAAAAATCCTGGAATGTTTTCATCAAAAACCTTAATTTCTTTTCGACTGAAGAAAGAAAGACATGGACATCTTGGATGACATGGGGGTGAGTAAATTATCAGCAAAAGTTTTTTAAAAAGTGAACTACTCCTATAATCTTTCTGTACTCAGACTGGAGGCGCCCGAAAGAAGCGGTTAATAAAAGCTGCATTAAAGTTGGCTGTTTGTGCGCCCACCCTGTCATCCAAGTGTTGAATGGCCAGCTGTGCAGCGGCACCCGATGCCCCGCCCACAACCCCTCCCACAGCCCCTCCCACTACCATTCCTGCCGGCCCTTCCACAGAGCCCACGATCATCCCCATGGCTGCTCCAGCAACAAACCCCAGCCCTAGTCCCACAGCCAGTGTAGTCCTGAGCCGGCTATTCTGCAGTTCGGCCATGTCCCTGATTTCTGCCCCGACACTTGCATTGTAGTTGTCCATCTGCCAGCGCAGCTCATCCCCCCGAAACTGCTCCTCCAGGTCCCGGCACGTCCTCTTGATCTCAGAGTTTCTCTTCTTGCGTAGCTTTCTCTCCTCGGTTCTGATGCTGTCCTCTGCCCTCTTGTAAGATCGGTTAATGTAATATTGTCCACCCATTGCCTGCAGCATCCGCTCGATCTTATGCAGGAGCTCCCTGTTCCCGCCGTGGCTCCTCCAGTTCTTACTGAAGACGTGATAGCGGCCGTTGCACTGCTCCACAAGCTCCCGCAGGTGCCAGTCGGTTCGCGTGACCTTGTCGTTAAGCTCTCCGCCTCTCAGATGCCCATCGTAAACCAAGAGGACCATCGTGTAATTCAGAACATTCTCCCCAAATTTATTGGTAACCAGCTTGGGCGTCTTCATGTCATTAGGGGAGATCTTCTCCAGGTCGAACGCGATGAGTACGGCGTGAGGTCCGGGAGACGACAAACACATTGATCTTCTCAGCTCTTTCCTCATTTTGGACTTGGACAGGTCTTTGTTGTACATGTTCGGTCCGTTGATTACCGCAACCCGTCTTCCTACAAACTCTCCCACATTTTTCTGGCTGGATGTAATGTTATAAACATCCCCGGAGAACTTCTCCCTTCCCAAAATGAAGTTGGTGAGAAGGAACTGGGATGTACCACTGCTCCCGATAACCAATATCCTTAGTTCCACATCACCAAACCCTAGGAGAAAAAAAAGTGATTTGAATGAACACAGGGAATTGAAAATGAAAATGGTGGCATAATTAATTCACCCTCACATTTTCTCAAACCCATTAGCTGTATTTCCCGCAGTGGAACTCAAAAACACCATGTCAAGATGGACGCAAACACCATAAAATAATGTCCATATGAGTCAGGCTAATGACAGAATTTATATATTTTAAATAGGGTTGTGCAAAAGTTACTTGCGATTAATCGCATCCAAAATAAAAGTCTGTGTTTACATAGTATATTTGTGTGTGCTGTATATAATTATTTTGTATATATAAATACACACACATGCATGTATATGTTTAAGAAAATGTGTTATTCCTATATAAAATATTTTTATTTATATAATATAGATTATGTATTTATATATATATATATATATACAGAATTTAAGCGCAAATAATTCTTAAATATATACATGCATGCATAGGTATTTATATATACAAAATAATTATATACAGCACACTCAAATATATTATGTAAAACAGACTTTTATTTTGGATGCGATTAATCGCAATTAACTTTTGCACAGCCCTAATTTTAAACTATTCCTTTAATATCAAAAAATACCTTATATTATTTAACAGTGATATGCCAACAAGTTGAATATTTTACATTAATCATTTTTCAAATATATGTTTCTGTTTTGTTATACATGTATATTTTGTAATAATATAACACTAGTTGTGAATTAGACTTATTGATAAAATAAGAAAAAAATAATATGCAGTGCATGTGTTCAATGTAATTACAGTCAGAAATACCCTGGTGAAAAAAGTAAACATTAAAAGCAGAACTTATTACAGAAATAATATACTTTAAATGAAAGTATAAAGAATTAATCATTCAATGTTTTCAGATTAATAATGAATCACATCTTATTTACAATTAAATTAAAAGTATTATACATGTATAAGCAATGCAGTTAGGGTTAGGGTTTGTAATTTTATTATTCTATAATTTCATAATTACTTCATTGTCTTTAAAACATGGTTAAAGTTGTACTAAATGTATTGACAATGGTAAACTAAAATATACTTTCATGTGATTTCTATTGAAAATCTTTATGTTTATGTATTATACATAAATATTAAGTTGCAAATTAGTGCATTTAAAATATCAACTTCACATGCAATATCAAACAACACACTACAGTTAGAATTATAATCAAGTACGTTTCATGTATGATAACACATCGAAATAAGTGCACTTTTCTAAAGCATGCCAAAATGATTTTAAATTTGACATTTTTACACATATCACTTTTAAAAAGTGTACTTAATTGCATTAAGAAACAGACATGAATGTACACACTCTTTAAATAATATTTCATAATCTGCAAGTACAGTACTGTTATATTTACAGTTAAGCACACAATGCATGTTGTGAAGTAATTTCAAACTCACCTGGTCTTTTAGGCATGTTTCCAGAGGCTGCTTTGGTTTATTGTTTTTGATGTTTTTGTTGTTCTTGATGCAAAGAGCTTCTTTCTTAGTTTTTAAAAATAATATTAGTCCGATGCCACTTTACATTAGGTTTCTCATCTCTGTTGATTATGGACAAGCTCTACATGGATGGAATAAGGCCTGGAGACATGGGGAATTGAATTCACTCATGCACTCACCCAAAACCCCCACCCCACACAAACACATGACTTCGATTTTGACTGCATGAGTTGCATCATATGGCATAGGAATCACAGTTTTGACTGACAGAAAATACATTTGTTTAAATGGGATTCATGCTGGTTATAGTTTTTGTGTATCTAATATTTATGTGTTGTATGAAATGCATGTATCTTATAATCTTAAACACTAACTGTCCTGTCCTTTTTTCAACTGATGACAGTATACCAAAAAAAAATGTATAGCCTAAATTAGGTTAACAAACACAACTAATCAGCTATAGGGCACAAGACAAGTTGATTGGTCACGTGTTTGGTTTAATAGTTGATATAAATTATTCACACCAACACTATACAAAACTAAAGTTTTTTTTTTTTGTTTGGTTGTATAGCCTACTAGGGGTTGTATATGGTTTGTGGTCCTCTCTGTGGTTTTTAATTGCCTGTCCCTTTAAAAATCATGATATTGGGTGATGTCTGGCACTAAGGGTTCATGTTCCTTTATATTTTATGTGACCCACTACTATCAATGTGTATTGATCAAAATATCCTCTACAACTGAACATAACGGTCCATTTCTAAGAGATGACTGTACAGCTTATTACATCATTCTTAAAAGTACAATAGATGTAAAAGTGGATTTAAAGACATGGAAAAAATAAGTAAATAAATAAATGGAATAACAAACAAACAAATAAATAAATAAGACATTGTGGGTGAATAAAAATCTTCACCCACAATGTCTTATTAAAGTCCCCTGAAGAAAAATCTTCACCCACAATGTCTTATTAAAGTCCCCTGTAGTCAATAATTGTATCCCTTAAAATTCATCTTTGATCACCAAAATTACATATTTAAATTAATTTTTTTCCCCCCCTTTCTACACCGTTGACTCATTTAGTATACACGTTTCTATGAATAGGGGAGAGCGGGGCACAACGTAACACTTTTTGACTTTGTTAATTTGTGTAAATCTACTTAGGGTTTAGAGAATGTTTTTCCCCCACATTAATTTCCCACATGTCTAGTACATTCAACATTCATATCAAAGATATTTAAAAAAAATCGATTCACACATTAAGGAAAAAGAAGAAAAAAGAAAAGAATACATATAAAGAGGTATACGTGTATAATCAAATTAAAGAAGTGGAATTTAATTCTTTGTAGATGTCCATAGTTCTGGTTGATTTGCGGTTTAATAGTCCTTGCAATGTATGTTTCAAAGTAAATCTTCATGTCAGCCTTAACATGGTAGATGTTGGGTATCCTTTCAGACCCTTTACATTTGTGTATAAAACTTACAAAGTAGGCTAGTATAATGAGATTTAACATAAAACCGTGACTCTTGTCAATATCTTTTTTTGTCATAAGAAAAAAAAATAACATATCTAATTAATTTTATCTAGTTAATTTTAATTGCACATAACATATTAAATAAGTATTCCACATCAAGCCAAAAGAATTTAACACTTAGGCCTATATTCAAAGAAAAGATGCAAAATAGTTTCAGAAATTAACAAGGTCATTTCTATATCTTTTTAGGAACTGGTTTGGTGGATACATTTTATGTATAATTTTATTTCATTTTTATTTCAATCCAAAAGTAGTTATTTCGAGGTGTTGCAGGGCAATGAATCAGGCATCTGAAAAATGTATTATTACTTTTACTATCTTTAATATCCACGCCGTAACACAAAACCACATCTCTGCACAAAACAAACAAAGCCTGAAGTTGAACTTTGTGACGCAGCGTGTGTTGCAGGGAAATAACGCCGTGTAGGAAACATGACAGAAGTAAGCGCAGCACACATCATGGAAGCGTTTGACTAGTACCTATTTTTTACTCTATGATTTTTTACAGTCTATGACTAGTACAGTATGTCGCGAGCTTTCCTCAGACAACATCAGGCTCTGCAGTGTTTGGGAACAGGGCTCGGTTGTTCTGTACTGTTGAGATCTATCGCTAGTACTCACGGGCTGCCTCCTCACGCAGATGAAGCGTCACTTTATGTCCATGTGAGTGTCTAAATCTGACTGTCAAAGCCACTCACTGGCAAAACGTAAAGAAGTGAAATATAGCCTATTATATCTGTCTGTATTTCTCCTTTTCTACAGTGGCCATACTGCCTGAAAAGATGCTCTTACTGCAACTTCAACAAGTATATTCATCGGGGTCAAAATGCAGTGATGACAGAATGTCTGCAAAAAGAGACAAAAACCTTACTACAACTCAGCCAAGTGTCCCGGTCAGTACAGACATCCATCTACCTCTAGAAAAAAAGTACAGATAAGCATACTTATAAAAGGAGAACTTGTTACGGAAAAGAATGTGCTTTTTAAGGAATATACATGTTATTTGCAAAATCATGGCTTTGGGGGGTTAATAAAGATCTTCTGAAGTGAAGCAAACCAAAGCGAACCATTTGTTTAAGAAAAATATCCATATTTAAAACTTTATCAACTAAAATATTTAGCTTCCAACATGTGAAAGAGAGGATTTAGGTTAATACTCGCTACTTACTTGAATTCTCTGACATCCAGCTCTCAAGCCCCGTTCACACCGCCAGCGACAAAGCGACAAAGCGACAAGATCCCATTCATTTCAATGGAGCGCTGGCGACTATGAGGCGCCGGACTGGACAAAAGCGAAGCGAACTGCGCTAGAGAGAACGAGCGTTTCAGTGCGCGCGAGAAAGGCCGAGTGTTTTGCGCGCGAGAGAGACCGAGCGTTTCAGTGCGCGCGAGAGAGACCGAGCGTTTCAGTGCGCGAGAGAGGCCGAGCATTTCAGCGCGCGAGAGAAAGAACCGCGTGTGTGCGGGCATTAGTACGTAGCCTAATTAATTGTACATTATATAATTACTAGGCATGGAAGTTCGATTTATGGACAACAATAATCAGTACAAACGTCTTTTTAAACTATTAACATAAATAATTCGAGCAGATAAACTTTCATAAGGAGGATTAAATAAGATTGAATTTATAGCCAGTAAGATTTCATAACTAATCACTGAACCATAACCAGATTTTTCGTTTCTTGGGCGTCAAATAAAATAACAATGACTTTGAATTGTATTCACCAAAATCGGGATGTTGTCTGCTATGTGCAAGTGTTTCCATGAGAGCACCAAATGGATAGGATAATGGCATCTGTGAGAAAGATGGTTAAATCTGCAAAGACTGCCTTTAAAGAGAATGCAGGAAAATATCTAACTGCCCTGACTTGTAGGCCTATAGCTACAGGAAATGTTAGTGTTGTTTTTTTTTTTCGTTGTTTTTTTTTTTTTTTTTGTCAAAGATGTTATAATCTTTAACAAAACGTTTAACATTATTTGACAAGCACGAATACACAAATACATGGACACAAAAGACACCGATGCACAGAAACACTACACCAGTTAATTTTAATTGGATTTTTAATTAAATATTCGTTAAAATTTCTATTTTATGAAATTGTTGTGTTGTTGCTATATCACACTAAAGACAACCGTGTCAATTTACTGTTAAAAAAATAAATACAGAATTACATCATCAAAGTATGGTAAAGTCAGCTAAAAAAAGCCACGTTTTCTATTACCAATAAGCCATGCATGACATCTAATGATAGGCTATTATTATAAACTAACGTTATAGTTCGAGTGTTGTAATTATATGATGCACGTTAGCACTGCTGCAGTTCATTTTACAATTTCCCCTGCATTACATTGACTATTAGGGACAAGAAAATTGATTATTTGTCAAATTCGAATGACGTTTTTATAATTTGTGACAGTATGAGCGAGTTTAATTTGTTCATTGATCGATCGTTGATCTAGTAAATGATTTAATCCACTGAACACAGCTGTGGAGATATAAAAACAACATCTCCCAACATCATATGGTTTCTTTTTAGCCTTAAAAGTCATTTATTCCCAGTCAAATTAAAATTATGTATCACTTGTGATGGTCTTTTGTATAGATATGGCCAGACGTGCAATCTACCAATAACACAAGAGCGACAGCACTACGAACGCCCACAAGCGACATCACAGTACAGAGCCTAGCGACACACAGCGACAAAGTCGCTGGCGGTGTGAACGGGGCTTCAGTGCGCGTTCTTCGGATGTCTGCACTCAGAAAACCATATATCATGATGATGAAGAATTGCAATGTCACGAGAGTGACTGCGATAGAGATTATAATCAAAACCAAACATGTTTTAGTTTTTGGCAGGGTATCCCAAGCACAAGCTGTTAAAAGCCCCGCCCTCTACTGCATTTAAAGATACATGCATACTTCCTCTCAAAAACTGGGCATTTACAACATGGTAAAAAAAAAAAAAAAATGATATGTAGGGTATTTTTAGCTGAAACTTCACAGATACATTCTAGGGACACCTGAGACTTATATTACATCTTGTAAAAAAGGGGCATACTAGGTCCCCTTTTATTTGTGGGTGAACTATCCCTTTAATTTGTGCTGTACTGTTCCAAAGGATCAGCTCAGTGTTTTTTGGAGGAGGAACACCTAGCTTAGCTCAGCCCTCCACAATCGCTGCTGTCTTGGAGGCTGTTTCCAAAAACGTCCATCTCTCAGATGATGCAGAGGTCACCCTTGAAGTGAATCCGACACCTGCGGGAAAAGCTAGTCTGAAGGACTTCATGTTAGCAGGAGTTAACCGGTTTTCTGTTGGTATTCAGGTACGCTGCTTTCACACAGGCCACCATCTGTCCGACGTTATGTAGCTTACTCACACTTGAGCTGTTTTCCACAGTCACTGAATGATGATCACCTGAGGACACTAGGGAGGGATCACAACTCCCAGCATGCTCTCCGGACAGTGTCAGAGGCCAGGACGCTCTGCCCGGGACGTGTGTCTGTAGATATCATGTTTGCTCTTCCGGGTCAAAGCGTAAAGTCATGGGAGAGTGAGCTGGAGAAATTGCTGCCGGTTTGTGACGATCATGTTTCACTGTATCAGCTGACTTTGGAAAGGGGGACACAGCTTTTTAAACAGGTTGAAACCGGGGAACTAAACGTGCCTGGTGACGATGTCACTGCTGATATGTACACTGTAAAAAATTTCTTGTCAAATTAACAGTAACTTACTGGCAACAATTATCCAGTACTTGCTGTATTTCATTTAACAGTAAAATTACCGTAACACTAACTACAGTACTGTTAAGCATACTGCAAATTAAATAACATTATTTTACTGTAATTTCTTACCATATTAAAGTACAGAATTACACTGTTAATTTTTAATAATACTGTATAGTATGAAATGTTATTGTATTTATTTTATAGTGCTACTGTGTAACCTGTAGAAAATCAGTAGAAATATTATTTTAACTGTTAATGGGAAATAGAAAAAAGAACAATTGAAGCTTTAACTGCACAAGGTTTATTGTGTATTTTCAAACACATTAGTACATTTACATAATATACATTTAAATACATTAATACAATTAAATACATTAATAATAAAAATGTAATATAATACAATAAAAATCATGCATGACAATCATGAACAATTATGCATAAATACATGCAAGAATTATCATGAACAGGTAAAATAGAAAAGATTAAAGGGGTGCTATCTGATCAATCTATTAGAAAGATAGTTCATAACAACTCATCCACCCACTCCCTGCTGGGGTAAAACAGCTTAAACTAGTCTAAGATTGTCTATTGGTTTGAGATAGACTGTCTAACTGGTCAGTTGCTGATTTTAAAGGGTTTTTGGCTGCTTTCTATCTAAGGGACCAGATTTGCAGGGCTGGGAGACACATATAAACTTATAAACTATAAAAGCTTTGACGAGTAAACCACCAATCCAGATGAGTATAACAAAATGACAAGTTATCCAGTGTCCTTTAAAAAAAATAAATAAATAAACACAAAACAACCTCATCATGCACATGTGCCATGAAAAACTTGCATTACGGATATCAATAATTCTTTATATGCAGACTTATGTTCTAACTTTTGCAATAGGAAGTTTTCTATCCAAGCTTTTATGCAATTAAACCTTAAACTGTACTGTAACGTTTATTTTCACACAACAATTCTAAACAACTTGCAGATAGACAAAATTCACAGATGGATAAAAATCCGTTTAAAATGTTCTCAGTGGTTCAGTACTGGACCAAGGTATAGTAGTAGTAGTTAGATAAATAGAATAATTAAATTAGATTAGATTTACAATTCATCGGTCGTCAAGATGGATAGGGGTCTTCTTAACATGCACAGCTCACACCTGTGAAAAAGGAGAACAGACAAGACAGTTAAAATATAGTACGTTTTTGTTGTTGTTTTGGCTAAACAGCAAAAACAGACAAAATGATGTCTAAAGTGTAATTCACTTAATACTAAAATCTTGTTTGGACTGTTGTTTAAAATCAATTCATTTACGATCACGTGAAAACGTAGGCTAAATCTTGCTTGTGTGATACTAAGTTACATGACTTAAAAAAAGATTGACAAGGCATCGTTCCCTTCAAATGAGTACATGTCAGTTTACACATAGTAAAAAAAAAAAAAAAATGATATTATAGCCGACAATACTGTAGTATATGCAGTGAATGGTTCCTACCGGAACACCCCCAGGCAGTTTGTGTAGTTGGTATGACCCGGGGTTTTTTTGTTGTTGTTGATTCTAAGTTCGCTACGCTAGTAAAGTGTTCAACACCAGGCTAACTCCCTCGTGTATGTGTCGTTAATGATAACCAAAGATTAACAAAGACCACAACAAATACTGTAAATGTCACACATACACCTTGGGCGCTTTCCGCGGTCCAACTTTATCACTGAGGTAACGTTATAATGGCAGAACGCCAGGTCAGGATTTACACGAAAATAAGCGTGAAAAAATCAATAAGAGGAATCGGCACTTTAATTTTATAACAATAAATCCGAATCCTAACCTTGGATGTCCGATTTCAGGATACATTTATCGATTATCAATTCCTAACCCCTGTAAGTCATAAAATAATGAACGTGCAGGCGCTTCCACCGACTTAACGTGGTAAATAACAAAATGATTAGACCATTTTGACCGTATAAGAGGTTACATATGAAATATATGTTAATAAAATCACATTTAATCAAGTAAGGCTATCAACATAAAAGAAATCCGCGTCTGACTTATACAGACGTTATCGAACATTCCGCGGCCACTTCTTTCTAACGGTAATCTGTTAACTCATATGGTTTGCATAAAAATATGAATTACTAACCAGATGTATGGCGAAAACGTTGCCGACCGACAGCGACGCGATGCACGGCCTGCGTGTTCTTACAGAGGGAAGGGAACTGAAGAGTTCTTCATAAAATGGCAGCTTGTTGTGGTTATTTTTCGCGGTCATTTCGTACTAATGTATTTGAATTTACAGTAACATCCCAAATGGCTACATTGAAGAGTAGCCTATCATATACATATTATATTAAAATGTCGAATATATTAAATTGAATATAGAAATCGTGGTCAGCTATTCTAAATAACTTTAAAGTTATTATTAGCTAGAATCCGTTTGCATACACATTATAAGAATTATTACTTACCAGATGAAGAAGTTGCAGGTCGGCAGAAAAGACAGCAGCACCACTGACACGACAGAGAAACTCTTCCAAAGTCAAATATGCTCTCATGCACACCCCACTGACATAAATTATGTCATAAATTATGACTGTTAATGGTCAACCAGTGCTACATTTTTATTTTAAATGTAAGAATAACATTAGTAGGCTAGCAATTTTACCCGTGGAACTGTGTGTGGTGTTTTTCGCGGTCAATTGCACTGCTGTATTTAGATTAACAGTAACTGATAATTTCCCAGAATGCATTACAATTCTACAGTAACATACTGTCAACTGTGTGCACAGTACATAACTGTTGAAAAAACAATTTAATACTGTGAAAAAAACTAAATCTACTGTAACTTACTGTACATAGATTATACAGTAAGAAACTGTTGAGAAAAACAGTATAATCCTGTGAAAACAACAGAAATCATTTACAGTGTACGAATCAGCACGCAGAGTCTTAAAGAAGGCTGGGTTTCAACAGTATGAGGTGTCCAACTTTGCCAAAAATGTAAGTTATAATTCCTTAAGTTCTTAAACCTATATACGGTATAAAAAGTATCAAAATAAGAAGTAGCACTAGCAACACTAAAGTCATGTGTTTGATTCTCAGGCATGCACTGTAATATGCTAATTATTTGAAATGTTTTCTTGGTTTATTGATTATGTACTCGTTGTAGAACGCTGTCAGTGAACACAATGTCGGGTACTGGAGGGGACATCAGTACATCGGTGTAGGCCCAGGTACATTCATGCAAGATTTTTTTTTTTTAAAGAAATGAATACCTTTATTTAGCAGGGAAGCACAAAATTGATCAAAAGTGAATTTCTAAGGAAAAAAATATCTAGTTCTATTGGCTTTTTAAAAATCTATCGGCTTTTTCAGAAATAAGCTTGCGCAATTTATAAATGATAGCAAACAGGAGACGACAGGAAAACACCGATCATTTTGATATGATGATTTGATGCTCAGAAAACACAAATTATTATTATCAATGTTAAAAACAGTTTTTGCTGCTTGCCATTCAAACATTTGTGGGAAAGATAAAAAAAGAGAGAAATGAATACTTTTATTCACCAAGAATGCATTGGATTGATTAAAAGTGACAGTGTATATGTTTAGATTTCTATGCAAATAAATGCGGTTCATTGAACTTTCTATTAAAAAAAGTATCACCATTTCCACATTAATGTTAACCAGCACACCTATTTTCAACATCGATAACAATAATACATGTATCTTGAGCACAAATCATCACAATAGAATTATTTCTTAAGGATCATGTGACACTGAAGACTGGAGTAATGATGCTGAAAACTCGGCTTTGATCACAGGAATAAATTACATTTTAAATTCTGATTGTTTAAAAATTACTGAATCTGTACAGATTTTTATATAGATTTTTTACTGAATTTTCGATTAATCAAATAAATGCAACCTTAGTGAGCAGAAGACTATATATATATATATATATATATATATATATATATATATATATGAAGAGTTCAGATGCAAAAGCCTCTAAATGCCATTTGAAATTTTCTTCTTTAATGATGATTTTTATCAAACTTGTATATTTAAGTTCAGTAATTTCACTTAAATAACAATTAGGTAATTATCATTGCCATTTAAGTGAAATCACTGAACTTAAATATACAAGCTTGATAAAAATGATCATTCTAGAAGAAAATTTCAAATGGTATTTTTTGCATCTGAACTCTTCATATATTACCATCCTCAAACTTTTGAATGTTAGTTTATAGACTGATCTTACAAAGACACACAGTAAGATTTCTCGTGATCTGTCAGGGGCTCATGGGCGCTTTGTGCCGCGTGCAGTGGGAGGAGTTCAGAGGGAAGCACGAACACAGACTTTAGAGCCAGATGTTTGGATACGAGAGGTTCAGCGTCACGGTCACGGGACGCGCCGTCAGATACAACTTGACCACCGTGGCCTGTAAGTGTATCTGACATGTAGTCCACACACAACGAGCTGTGTAAGCAATCTGTTGCTCAGTTATTTATTCAGATCATAATTGTATCTGCAGGCTGGAGGAGGTTTTGGTCATGGGTCTGCGTATGAATGAAGGAATCACCCGGCAGGTAAAATCAATGGACCCCGCTTCTTAACACAACATAGTGCAGGTCACATTTCGAACCAATTATGTTTTGCTTTTTTTTTTAAAAAAGGCATTATGTTAATATGCAACTAATGCTTTTTCTTATATGAACTGGCCAATGCATTTGACCTTTTTTTCTTATGAAATGGTGTAGCACTGGGAGTTATTCAGCCCAGAAGCTGACCTCCAACACATTTTTGGGATGTCAGAAAACGTTCAGGAATTGCAAGCAGGCGGGCTTCTAATGCTTGATGACAGGTAATGCTTATGACTTTATTTTACTTTTAAAGTAACCCAAGTGCAATTCACTTACATTTTAATTAGGGATGGGCAACGATTAATCGCGATTAATCGCATCCAAAATAAAAGTTTGTGTTTACATAATATGTGTGTGCAGTGTGTATAATTAATTTAAATACCCACACATGCATGTATATATTTATGAAAAATGTGTTATTAATATATCAAATATTTATATTTATATATAATATTAATTGTGAATAAATATATATAAAATATATACATGCACATATTTCTTAAATATATACATGCATGTGTGGGTATTTATATATACAAATTAATTATACACATTACACACACATATATTATATAAACACAAACTTTTATTTTGGATGCGATTAATCGTTGCCCATCCCTAATTTTAATTCCCCCCTGATGCTCACCTTTATGTTTTAGGGGTTTGCGCTGTTCCTGGGAAGGATTAGCGTTACTAGACAGCATCTTACCCACAATGCTGCTTGAATTAGAGACGTTTTTCCAAAGTAGGGTTTCTGCACATCAGCAGGAACACAGACTTTCACAGAGACGGATGACCGTTTATATCGGAGAAACATGACACAGAGATAATGCGTAATAAGGTAAACATGAAACAAATGCATCCATGATTGAAGTTGTTTACGTATGTGTCAATAACGTGACGTGTTTTTACCCTTATCTATTAATTTATTCACAAATAGAACATTAAAAAAGCATTGCATATATGACTTGAATGCACCTCTTCAATGTGAACATGCTTTTAATCTCTGAATTAGAATTCAGTGTAATTTGTTAAGGGAGTTCGGGGTGCATAAAGTAAAAAGTCAGGTTGATGTGTTTCTGCATCTGTTTCATCACCAATATAAAGAAAAACAAAGTTTTCAATGTTGCCTGTGTGTCTATACGTATTATTTTATCTATACACTTTTTTATATATGCTTTAACCCTCTGGGGTTGTTCGGCCCAAATGGACCCGAAGAATTTAAATAAATTTTTTTTAAAAATCACAGCTTCCTCGGAATGGTCCGAAATTTGGTGACTTTGTTGATATTTGGTATTTGAAGACCCCAAAAAATTGGGGACAGGATGTGAATAGTCTAAGTGGTTGTAAAAAAAAATAGTCACACTTGGGGTGTTCGGGTCCAAATGGACCCACATGGAAAATGAATGGGAAATTGGCAAAAATGTGAAAATACTGAGTTTTTTTGTGCGTACAATCTACAAATCAGCCACGATCTTGAAAAAAAGCACACCACAGTGAAGGGGTGAATCTATAAAACATCAAGAGTGCAAAACAGACACAGCCAGACAAAACACTTTTATACACAAACACACCAAAAAAATTCAGATGCTCAGTTTGTCCACCAGATGGCATCCATCTCATTTCAAAAATTGCTTTTATGAGGCCTAGGCTTGACTCTAAAATGAAATACAGCTTTAAAAAAATTTTAAAAATATATATATATTTTTTTATATTTTTTCTATTATGTTCAATGGAGGGAAATGTTGTCATAATTATTGCATTAATACTAATTATAGTTTTTTTTTATTTTTGAAATTTTCTCAAAACACCAAAAATGAAAAGAAAAAATATTATAAAAAACGAGTAAAAAAAAATCATGATTTTTGTTTTTTTAAATATGAATCCCTTTCCCACCCGAACACCCCGAGTGTGACTCTGAAACGAACAACCCCAGAGGGTTAAGACAAACCTTGTGCAAATTCAAAAGTCAACACCATTACTGAGTATTTCTCCTTACAAATGCAGTGAACCAAAGACAGTCTCAAAAATGCAGTTTGAAAACACCCTTAATTTCTACTCAACTCGTAACCAATCCCGTCAACGTGCGGGCAGGGCTTTTCCAGTGGGTGAGAGGTAGTACACATCCATGAACCAAGATCTAGAGAAAATAATAAAAAAAAAAAAAAAACACTCTACCTGTCACACATGCATGTGGTTGTCTGCTATTTTTACTTAAAATATAATTCAGAAATCTTTGAAACGATTAACACAATGATCTTGGATGATTTTTTGATCTATGAAATCTGAAGTGATTCTTTGGTGGTTTTTGATTCGACGTGCAGAAATGATTTATTGGATCTGCCATTTAAAGTTACTCCTCTTCAAGCCACCCACATGATTGCTCAGTCAGAGAAGGTCACGGAAGAATCATGAATTGTTCCTGTTGCTCCCTTTAGCCTATTTCATAATATATATTGCATCAATTTAGTTGAGACATTATCGTGTCAAAAAGCTGTTGTTATGATCCCTATAAATGTCTAGGATTCAAGGGACACAAAACATAAGAGATGGACAACCGATGAAGTATTTATTTACACACAAGCAATGACAGAACCCCCTTAGAACTAAGTCCGCTGTCCGTGGTGCTGATCGAGCGCCTTCTGAATATACAAATAATTATGCAAATATGAATGCGCTAAAACGTCAATGCGTCTTTGTCTTTAGGCTACTATTGATCGAGTTTTGTCATTTCTCTGTAGGCATATTAATCACTGCATTCATAAATATTCAAAGTCTAACGGGATTCAATGTCTTTCTGCATTATGTTGTGTAATTATGCACAGCGTGATTGTATTGTCAGGGATTCACACATTCTTACTAATGCGAGAGGATTTAACGCCAGCACAGCGACTATGACTAAGCCGCACTGCAGACGATGGGAAGTAAGGCTTCAACGCCCACAACTTTCTTCGTTCATCCATAAATGGACATATTGTGTGAGGTTTGTTCTAAAAGTAGACGCTGCTGCCAAAGTGAGGTGAGCTGGGGTACACCTTATAAATATGTACAGTATTATGACTCATGAATATCACTGAAGTGGCGTTACATTCTCTTGTTTGTCATACGGTTTGCTTTTTAACTTTTTAGCGGATAATGACCATGAACACACTCACGCAAAATGAGGGAAAACACGACGCATTATTTCTTAAGGACAATTTTATTGTTGTCTGTTATACATGACAAAGTGGAAACAAGTTTGAGGTAATGAAGGTTTATTCATTTCCAAGAAAAAAGAGACAACAGCGCGTGACTGCGTCTTTTATTGTTGTCTGCCTAAGAAACGTGCAAACAAATGTGAGGTATAATGTCAATACAAAGAAAACATGCATAACTCCCTTATACAACATTTTCCAGTTGGAAATACATGCGCGAATGTGTGCGTTTTGAAACTGGTCCAAACTTGTCATGAACTGCACTGAAAAATTGGTAACAAATAGCTTTATTCATATAATATAAGTCATTCATAAGTCAAAATATAATTTAACAGCACTGAATCATGCGACAAGACCCATTTTATTTGTTAAATTAGCTATAAATTGCTCCTTAAGGTCATTGGTTACCACACTTTACTGCGTGATAGGTTATATTAACTCTTAATAAGTTTACAAGAGCATTTTGGCAAGAAATGCCATAGAATAACCTAGAACATAGAACCACAGATTCCAATAAAGTACCTTTTAACAGTTTAGCTGGTCTACCAGTTAACACCAGCTAATAATGACCAGTTTAGACCAATAATACCAAGCCTGCTTTTCCTGCAGGTTTTTAAAGACATCGCACAAATACTTTGAAATCTGTCCTCTGGTCCAGCCAGGGACTTATAGAATTTAATAATTCTTACGTAGCTGAATAATTATTATTCATAGGTTTGAAACAGAGTCCCTATAGCGTTACTCTTTTACTGTATTTGGCACCTCTCAATAGGTGTACATCTTTTAGGGGTGCTCGGCCCCATCACGCGCCGCAGATCGCTACTGAAACTCGGTCTACGCGCGAGCGGTTGCACCGCCCCACACGGCTCATTCACGGCTCTTTTGTTTCTCTTTCTGCTGCTCAGCGCTTGATACGTGTGAATGGAGATGTCTCGATGGAGAGAGGGTCTGGTTTCTGTGGGGAGCCCTCCCAGCACCGCCAGGGCTTCGAACATCTCCTCGAGGTTAGTGGAGTCTTTAGCAGACACCTCAAAAGAGACGCTGTCCTCCCCGAGAAACCGGCAGATCTCTGCGTGTCGCACAGCTCTCGGGGAGTTTAAGTCAGATTTATTGCCACAGATTATGATTGGAAGCTGTCTGTTTTCTTTGGACTTGGTCAGTTTGGATTTGGCCGAGACGATCTCCTCGCGTAAAGAGCAGACCTCAGTGAAAGACTCTCGGTCAGTCACGCTGAACACCAGCAGGAACAAGTCACCTGTTGAGGACATAATAGCACATTAGAACTTAGTAAATCATAGATATTGTTATTCAAATGAACAAAAAAATGGTACAGGCTATGTATACTGACCGGTCAGAATAGTCAGTCTTCGCTTGGCAGGGAAGTCTCTCTCTTTGGACGCGTCCAGGATATCTAGCTGGTATCTCTCTCCTCGGATGTGGAACAGTTTGCTGTGAAAGTCTTCAGTCGTAGGCTCATAATGTTCCTCGAATCCATCATCGCCGAGGAAACGGCGTATAAGCGCCGTTTTTCCCACTCGGGGCGCGCCGAGCACAACTATGCGCCTGTAATGACTGGGTTTCACGCTGACCACCAGATCCTCGTTTTTACTGTCATATCTCATATACTTTGTTTTATGGAGCTGAGAAGCGGAGACGGGGTCCAGATATGTCCGTAGTTTGCGTTCAGAGGACGAGGGTCGCTTTCCGGTGCTGGAGGAGCGCACCACCCTTGGATGTCTCCAGTGCGATGCGCATTGCAAATGCTTTTCAACTGTTGCGGTGGCTTCAGAATGATAACTGGAGAGCGTCGCGGTGCCATCAACTGAAAGAAGAGCTTTATCAGTTGTGTTCACCTCCATGCTCCTTGGTGTTATCATCCAGAACGGCTCTTGGTGCAGTGTGTTGTACAGTACGCGCATCCCGCAGTGCTTTTTATATGCTGAGGGTGGATGGGTTGGTGTCGTGTGGTGCGTCATTCAACGCTTATAGATTTGGTTTCTTCTGGTGAATCTGAACAATGCTGCTGCCTATTTAAGGTATTGCCCACCGCAGAGTTACTTGGATCTGAGCCATTCTTATGCAGAGCTGCAGATTTTCAGTATTGTCAGTTAACATTGAAGAAGTCAAAAGTTTTTCAGTTTAAGTTGGATTGAAAATGCCCGAAAAGCTTAAGGATTGACATTAATACGCATTTGTAAAAAGTTGATTGTTAGATATTGTCTTTCACCATTAAAAAAAATGTCGGTAGATTTTTGTTTTGTTCTTGGAAGACGTTTCTTATATGCCCAATACTGCATTTATTTGATCAAAAAGAATACAATATTAATAACTGTTTTAAAATAAATGTAATTTATTCCTGTGATCAAAGCTGTATTTTCAGCATCGTTACTCCAGTCTTCCGTGTCAAAGGATCCTTCAGAAATAATTTGATGCTCAAGACACATTTATTATTATTATTCATAATTTTATTATTATTATCAATGCCGAAAAGAAAATGTGCTGCTTTATTTATATTTATTTTTTTATAACTGAAAACATGTTTTCAGGACTATCTGATGAAGGGAAAGTTCAGCATTTATTTGGAATAGAAATCTTTTGTAAACAGTGTTGGTGTAAGTAACCCATTGAAAGTAACATGTAATCAGATTACTTTTTTCAAGTAACTAGTAAAGTAACATATTACTTTTAAATTTACAACAAAATATCTTCTCTTTTTTTTTGAGTTACTTCAAATAAGCAAATGCAAGAAATGTAATTTATTTGTTTGTTATTAAAACAAACATGCCCGCCCAGCAGGGAGTAACGCAATATTGTAATACATTAAAAAAACGTAACTTTCCCCAACACTGAATATAAATATCTATCTTTATTGTCAATATTTAATATGTCCCTTCTCTATGAATAAAAGCAGCTCCCAAAATTATATTTCATTGAAAAAATGGCCAGTTAGTTCCTCTCTGCTAATGAAAGAAGTATCGATAGTTCCTACCCTATCTCAAGAACCAATTCGTACGAATTCGTACGAGTGATTCAAAAGTGGCTAATTCGTACTAATTACGACCTCACTCGTACGAATTTGTACGATTTGTCTAAACCCACGTGACGGTTATGTTTAGGGGCGGGGTCAGGGGTAGGCCATTCGTACGATTTCATACGAATTGGCTAATTCGTAAAATATGTACGATTTAGCAAAATCGTACGAATTACGAATTAGCCACCTCGTAAAATTCGTACGAATTCCCGTGAGATTGGGTTCATAGTTCCAGAGAAACCAAGATTTGCATGTCAGAGAGAAACTCAGTTAAAAGTCCCAGCACTGTATAACACAGCTCAAGCAATCAGCACAGACCTGAACCAAATGTTGTATAATTCTGTCTTCAGTTTGATGTGATGTATATCTGCGTGAGTAGCATGTGGGTGGACACATTTTAGTTTATTTCCCTCAGTCATCTGGATAATTGTTGGGTTGCTAATGACTGACTTTCCAGGAAAAAAAAATGCAAATTGCATAATTATTGAACACTAGCTTTATTTTTATTTTTCAATTGCCGGATGATTTTCAGATGAAAAGCTTGTGTTGTTTGTGTGTGGGCGCACGGAAACATTTGGTCAAAGAGGTGCAGGTTTATCCGTGTCTGTTTTTTTGTGTGTGTAGATGAGACGGGTATACCTTGGGAATTGCATCTATATGAATGATTTCACATTCCATTAATCCCTGTCTGCGTAATGATGTTGATGGCTCTCTTTTGATAGAAATAGAATAACAGCTGACATTAATAGTGCGTTGAAAATAATCGAAGCATCACGACAATGATAACAATAATATATATGATCACGACCACAATTCACATGTAGCGGAAACTTCTGAAGAGTACTAATGGAAATCATAAACTTTAAAGAAATATACTTCACGGTGACGTGTGAACTTAATTGCATTTTATTTACAGTTAAATGAAGATTTATGTTAAAGGCAATTGCTTGAACTTAAGTAATTTATTCATGTCATTTAATAATTTCTTCATAACTGTCTTTGAAATATGTAGTTAAAGTGCACTGCTGAATGTGTGGACAAACATTTATATCAACTTTAAATTGAATATCAAATAACAGACATCCAGTTATTTTTATAACAAAGTACTTATCTGCACAAAAATAGAGTCATAATGCAAAACATTGGTCAAAAAAAGCACTACACTGTAAAAAAAAATATTGTTGGTTTAACTTAAAAAAATAAGCGGTTGCCTTAAAATTTTAAGTTGATTAAAATGGAAAAAGTGAGTTAATACAATGAAGGAGATTGATTTAATCATCAAAAACTCTTGTTATCTGAACTAAATAAATTATTTAAGTTGATTTGACAAAAGAAAAAATGTTGTGATAACAAATCTTGAAAATAGTTTTTTACAGTGTATTTTGAGGAGGAATATGGCAATGTTCAAGAAATATCGAGAACATTCTGGCTATACGAGAGCATGTCTGCACATCTTTGTATTGGGCAAGACATCATTACTTAACAGAGAGGACAAATTGCCACCTTATTCAGCGTGAACACACATGAACATATCTGAGTTCAACCTCATTCTGTCAAGGCCACTCTGAATGGACTGAATTGGTGAATGTGCTTTGCCTTTCTTTTACAGTGCTTACCTTGGAGTGCTTGAGACTAAATGTTCTCTGCTGAGAATGAAATATTCATCACCATGGCAACTGTGCACTTTATAACACTGGTTTACAGAGTCTAATCTAAAAAGCTGAGGCTATCTCTATTGAGAGCCATCACAATTTTACTGGACTTTTATTGAAATTGTGTGTATACATTGTTGTGAGATGTTCTTATAGAACTTACAAGCTGAAGACACGTATGTCACGAATGCTTTTTGTTTTATTGAATTCACCTAAATGTAAGCTGTATATATGTATTCACTGTCTAAAATGTTCCATCATTGTAACAATTATTAAATTAAGTCTTAAAATAAGTAATTAGTTAATAAGTAATTAATAGCTGAAAGTACATGCTGGAATTTTAAAATGTAAGTACAATGTAAAAACATGTATGTACACAATAAGTCCATTGTATCAAATTATTAATTTCAATGTAAGTACATAGCACTTAAAGCCACTTAATATAAAGTGGGACCATAATAACTTAAATTGTATCAGCTTGAAAAAAGTTGCAAAATTGTCTCTGTTCTAAATTTCTCTTGATTTCTTTTTCTCACATCATTTTTTCTCATTTTAATGCTCAACATGGAAGAGTGGATCAGCTTGCTTTGTGCAAAATCAAATGTTTTTTATTGAAAACAACATTGTCATATAGCCTACTTTGTTCAATTTCACACTAACATTCTCACTTGGAGCAAATAATCTCTCACAAAATGTAACACTATCCATCAATAAAAAAGTGAAAGAAATACTGACAAGGTCCTGATATTGATGAGGGGGCGGAGAATTCGCATCAGCTGTGTGTGTGTGTGTGTGTGCTTTGCAATCAAGTGTGTTTCAGACTGGACGTGCTGCGATTGATGATAGCTTCACAACAACAAAACACACAGATCACTTTGGTCTTGTCAATTCAACCATTTAAAGGGGTGATGAACTGAGAAATCAAATTTTGGATTCTGGATCTACCGAGCAATACAGAATATTGTGCAGTGCCTGGTTGTGCAAGACAGTCGCTGCATAAGCTTCCTCTGGATTCCAATAGGACTGCATGGATAAAATTTATTTTTAATGACGTTCCAGCTGATGAGGTAAAACATCGTCGTCTGTTCGCTTCATTTCACTGAGGATTGTTTTGTCAACAAGACTGGATCTGCAGACCGATTAAGAGTAAAGAACGGTGCTGTGCCGTCTATATTGGATCTGACAAGAATATTGTGCAACACACGGACTCTGGGTTGAACATGTATGGGCAAATCCGGTTGCCATTTGACAACATAGGACGTTTTCCCCCACGTACACCGACGGGTGAGTTAAACTCATTATAATATGCAAAACTGTTATCCACTCACAGCAGTGGGCGTTTATTTCCAAGTCTTCAGTGCGAGACGCCCATAAAAACCGACTGTTTTTTAGGTAGGCTCACAACCAGGGTACAAAATAGCCTATTACTTGTTCATTTTGATGTTTTTGAATGCAAAAACCAAGCGAACGCTATAAGTTGACCTCAGACAACAATATAATAACATTTAAAAAGCCAGTTTATGACCCCTTTAACATTTTTTTAGTAAAGTAAAGTTTCCATTCAGAATCTTATTGGCATCCATTTCGCGCCGAAAGCGAAAACGTTTACCAACTTTGGCTGGCTCACAAGCCCAAATAAGTGTGTGCGCTGTGCCTGTTGTTTTGTTTCCAGTCAAGATCCGTTTGCGCTTTGGTCGACAAAGCAACAAAAAGTCCTCCTCGCGCGGGGCAAGCCATTGAAATTGATAGCGCCACTAGTCAGGGAGCCAAAGTCTCAAAAGCTCTATAAATGGGTTGAACCTGACATGGTCTGCCATACTTTTTATTTGTGTTTTTTCTGTTAACTTTGACCCTAAGAACAAATAATTGGAGGGTCTGCTCTGCCGGAAATATCGCGGAAAAAAAATTGTGGCCATTTTAGTGTACGCACCCTTTATTTTTTATCAGAAAAATGTGAAAAAAATTTTTTTCATCAAATCCTTAGTGGGTTGGGAAGGTTCTCAATAAATGCATTCCAGATACACAGAACACATGTGCGGACAACATACACTGACAAAATAATTCTTAAAACACATTTCTACATGATTTTGCATCAATTTAAATTAAAAAAAACAGGCGTTTTTTCACTTTTTTTCCACTATTTTCATCTTTACTTCATTGGCAATCAACTATTCCATTAAGTTATGACAACAGGCAATATGCCATTCTTTTCACCAAAACTATACTCATTCCACAGAAAAAATGATAAAAATCCAAACAAAATCAATGGATCTGTGATGATTTCACTACTAGTTGGCGATCAACAGGCTCAGAATTTCAATAGAATTTTAGACTACTCTCAAAATTCTTAAAAACATGCTGTATATTTAGCATCATGGCTCACTTACAAACACACAAACACACACACACACACACACACACACACACACACACGCGCGTGATCTTAGTAATTTTTATGAGTTTGGAACAACCAACCAACGGTTACCAAAGGTTACCAACAGACTTAGACCGGTAGGTCTGCCCCAGAGTTTTGGGAAAAGAATGGTAATATGGATATTGTAATGGTAATTAACTGAAATGACCACGCAGTCTTCAAACAATAATATTTCTGATGATTCCTCATCCCAAATGTATCCCTGCAGCAGCAGCATTCATTCTCTACTAGTTTACTTAGCTAGCTTTAGCCGTTTTAGCTAATTTCGGTGGTTTCTTTACACGGCATTACTCCTCACAGGTATGGGGTAGAGAGTAGAGACTTACTTTTTTTAAATGATCAGAATATTATGCTCTAAGAGAGGTATGTGTCCTATATGTTCAATAAGCTTCGACCAGAAGTTGAAAAATTGCCAAAATTTCAACTGGACTTGTTAGGTAAAGAAATAGATATGAGAATAAATGCTGCTACAGGGATACTTTTGGAGCGAGGAATCATTGGAAATAAACTTGTATGAAGCCTGGTGTGGTCCTTGAAGTGTTTTTCATGTCAGACAGATAGTAGGCTTGTAAGGATAGCTAAAGGCTACACCAAACGTTAACTGCCATTAGCAATTAGCTACATGGCTAGTTGTTACAGGTTTAGAAAGTTTAGCTAATTAGCTTGTGACATGAATGGCCACACAGACAAAAAAACAACAACTATATAGCTATATTGGATATCAGATGTACACAATACTGAACAATACAAATGTTCTGTAAAATGTAAACATACTATAAATTATGCATAGTTTGTTTTTGTTTGTACAGTATATAGAATGAGTGATTTGTCAAAAGCTAGTAGTAATAATAATAATTCATTTTATTTGTGGGCGTCTTTCAAGACACTCAAGAACACCTTACAATAAGCAATAAGTAAACCAATGAAGGTTCCCTAAAACTGGAGTAATATGCTCATTCAACAGTGTTTGTGTAATGATCCGAGCTGCTGAATTCTGAACCATCTGAAGTTTATGAATACAGGATGACACTCAGACTCTTAACCTGAGAAGAAAGAAAGATAACAGAGTCGGCGATAGTAAGTTTAAAACTTCCACAATTCCGCAGTTTTGATTTAGTACCTACTAGTAAAATTTTAGTTCCCTTTCAGTCGATTACATGCGGCGTAACATCGACGTGACAATGTAATCGGGACCACTTCAGGGATCGCATCACGTGCCCCGCTCCGCAGCGTGGGTATAAACAGGAAGCGGGTGCACGCACACATTGTCTTTCACTTAGGAGCCAAGCTTTCATCTGACTGAGTTCTGCAGACTGCTGCAATGTTTAAGATTCAAGAAAAGCAAGACTCTGTATTAGGGGTGCGCCAAAATATCGATATGGCGATATCTCGCGATATTTACCCCCGCGATCGATTCTCGATGTGCTCTTGCCAAGGATCGATCTTAAAAGCCGTTGTAAAATGCTCTATTAGTATCCATTACATTTTGCCTTGATGAGACCCATCTCCAGAAGTAGATAGGGGGCGCGCGTTGCGAGTTTGGCTGTTTTGAGCGTAAAAAAAAGCGCAGGCTACACTTGAAAATGGCGGAGTCAAGCGAGGTCAGCCGAAGCGAGAGCAGAAATTAAAAGACGCTCCAGCAACATTTAAATCCAAAGTGTGGACTCACTTTGGATTTTATAGCAGTGCGGACGGGGCAAAGATAAAAAAGGACTACGCAATATGTAAGAACTGCTTTGCAAAAGTCCGCTACACGGGAAACACGACAAACATGCACAGCCACCTGTCGCGGCATCACCCAGAGCTCTGTGAGAAAGCCGCGCATGGTGCTGGGTCAAAGTCGACACCCCCCGGCGTAAACACCTTTTTCCAGGCAAAGTTACCACCTTCTTCTGCGAGGGCAAAGTCAATCACAAATGGGATCGATGTTTACATGTGTAAAGGGTTTGTTCTGAAAAATGTCTATTTTTGGATGCACTTTAAGTTGGGTACAGTTTAGATGCACTTTATCCCTGATATTTTTATTTATTTTATTTTTTATTTGAAAGCAGTAGCCCAAAGGTTTATGTTTCTTGCACTTAATAGTGTCACTGTTCATATTTATGAAGGACAATCAGTATTGTTTACAGTTGCACTGAATCTGTCCTCAGCCTTACAACTATTTTGCACCCAAATGGTGTCACCAGTTGTCAAAGACTACTGATTGCAGCAATTTTACACTAAAATAGTGTCTGACTGTTTTGTTGCAACTGATAAGACACAAGTTGTATTTGTTATTGTGTTTTATCCAAAAAATAAATAAATGGAAATTCATTTTACTAATTAAAAAAATCTTTTTATTTCTTAAAACATGATATATTGTGAGTTATTACTGATAATATATCGATTATCGCAGTATCGCCATATCGTGATATTATCGGTATCGTGAACAATGTATCGCGTATTGTATCGTATCGGGAAGTAGCCAGTGATTCCCAGCCCAACTCTGTATCCAGTGCTGGTGTGACTGTGCGATCAGTGGTGGCCTCAAGGATTTTACAGCTCACAACTGCTGTTTTCACAGCATTGCTTGTGTGTGTGTCGGTCTTGGTGGGCGTTCCTCTTTGAGAGTGTACCCCGATTATACCGCGGCTATCCTTGGGTACTTTGGCACTGAAAGAATTTCTATTTTTTTGTTTTCACTAAAAGAGCAACACAAGCGTGACCCTGCGTTCTTTTCAGGATGTCTTTCCGCTCGTGCGTTTATGGATGCGGTCATTCTCTGGCGCCAGCAGATGGTCACAATAGTTCCTTTTCGTGTTGGGCATTCAGCACGCTGAGGCAACTTTTGTGAATAGTTCATGTTTTCATTGCGGGAATATGACTATGACTGTGCTGAGATTGAGACTTGCTTACCTCAAGGGAGGTGCAGTCCCCTCGCCTATGCCCTGATCTAGCTTTTATTTTGGACCTCAAAATAAACCTACTTCTGTGCATGAGCAGGGTGATCTGAGGATTGATGTGAAGACTTCCCCACTGAGGCAATCTCCTTGGGTCCCTCACACCTTACAAGCGCTGCAACTACCAGCCATGTCCTTTGGGGCTCCGCTTGATGATCAGATGTCTATCACAGCATCGTAGGGGGAGCTTCAGTCCTCTGGAGATGAGGATTCGGGTGTGTTGCCCCCTTCGAAGGAAACCGAACGTTCCATTGGTCAGGCGATGTCCACCTTGGTGGTCCAGGAGCACCACCTTTGGCTCAACCTGGCCGATATGAGAGACACCATTAAGAATCGGTTCCTGGATGCCCCTCGGTCCCAGGTTGGGTTATTCGGCGACGCGGTTGAGAGCTTTGCCCCACCCGTTCACTGGTCGCAGACCCTCCATCCGCTCGTCACTGAGGTCGACCTCCTGGGGCATCCTCTGCTCCTGTGAAGCCCCAGCAGCAGCCACCATCCAGGCCTCAGTGTGGACTCCACAGGTTTATCTGTTTGCCGCCCCGGACAAGTCTCACTATCAGTTGTTCTATTCTCTGACCGAGGGCACTCTCGCCACGGATGCTCTGGCACACAGCTGGTCCCCGGACCTACGCAAGTATCCGTTTCCCCCAGTGAGCCTTCTTGCACAGACATTGTGCAAGGTCAGGAAGGACGAGGAGCAGGTCTTGTTAGTTGCACTGTATTTGCCCAACCGGATCTGGTTCCCGGAACTGGTGCTCCTCGCGACAGCCCCTCCCTGACCCAGGATCTGCTCTCTCAGAGACGGGCCACCCTATGGCACCAGCATCCAGACCTGAATGCCATATTCTTCGTTACAGCTTTGAGGGATGAATTCCATAAATACTTGGAAAGCCATGGAGTTCACAATGTTACCTCATACATATCAGTCCTTTATTGCCCACCTTAGAAGGCACTATGAAGTAGGTGGTATTTTTAAAATAATGGTTGTGCCACAGAAAGTATGTTCTATTTGCTCAGCATAAATGAATGTTGGCTGCATGCTCTCAAAGTTGAAGGAACTTAAGGAGAAAACGGAAGAGGCAGAGTATTCATTTACAGTTATCTGACGCTTTTTTTCAAAAGCGACTTACAATTGCTATATATGTCAGAAGTCACACGCCTCTGGAGCAACGAGGGGTTAAGTGTCTTGTTCAGGTACACATTGGTATCTCGCAGTGGATTCAAACCCGGGTCTCTCACACCAAAGGCATGTGTCTTATCCACTGCGCCATCACCACCCTAATACTCTGCATACTTCTTGCAGAATATGAAGAAGAAAGTGAGTTGACACCATAGTCTCTTCCTACAACACAGCAACTAGAATACGTTAGGAACTCCAGGACCAACATAAGCAGGCCCTGAAGGAAGCAAGACAAGCCAGAACAGCTTAAGCCAGAGGGAGTCACCAGATCGCTGGTAGTATGACTGAAGACCCGACACTGCAGCAAGATATCATACCTGCAGGCATCCCAAAAATTGAGCTCTAACCTGTATAACCACCTGGAATGGATGATAACAGATGCATCTCCAGAGTTAGGTGAAGACGGCCGGGTGAAAGTTAGTCCTAAGCAGCAAGAACAAGTTCTCAACCTTGCCCAGGATGTCTGCCAAGCAGTTGCCAAGATCCCTGAAACACGTTGGGACAGCCGTTAAAGAAACCAGAAGCAAGTCAACTGTGTCACTCCTAAATAGATTTAGGAACAGCATCAGCTACACAGAAGTACATATATATATATATTTTAAAACAATGGCAATGGCAGTTCAAGAGCAGACAACTAGGGATGGTGCCTTCATACCAACGAACCTGAAGGTTGGGCGATTCACACAGTTTGATAACCTTGACTTCCCAGAGTACACAAAGGATGGACGAACACTGAATGGCAGTTCATTCCAAGCATTTACCATCCCAGATAGAAAACCACCCAGAACACCTTAACAACAACAAAGAATCACCCTAGAAACCACATAGAACACCTTAACAACTACATAAAAACAGCCTAGAAACCACCCAGAACACATTAAAAACTACATAGAAACAGCCTAGAAACCACCCAGAACACATTAAAAACTACATAGAAACAGCCTAGAAACCACCCAGAACACACTCTAGAAACCACCCAGAACACATTAACAACTACAAAGAAACAGCCGTGAAACCACCCAGAACACACTCTAGAAACCACCCAGAACACATTAACAACTACATAGAAACAGCCTAGAAACCACCCAGAACACACTCTAGAAACCACCCAGAACACATTAACAACTACATAGAAACAGCCTAGAAACCACCCAGAACACCTTAACAACTACATAGAAACACCATAGAAACCACCCAGAACACCATACAAACTACATAGAAACACCCCAGAAACCACCCAGAACACCACACCTTAATAACTACATATCCTCTTTTTTCATCTACTATTCTTCTCTCTTGTTCAGTCCACCCCTGTCCTCTTCACTCTACTCTCCTCATTCTACTCTTCCCTTCTGTTCAATCCTCCACTCCTCTTTACAGTCCTTTCCAATTGTCTGATGCCTTCTCTTCTCATTACCTTTTCCTCCACAGCAAACCCAATAAGATCAGAACCAAATCTGCCAATGGAAAATATTGTGCATTCAGGTGAAAGAAATGTAGATGTTTGACACTACTAGGTAACCAGCTTTTGACAAATCACTCACTCTATATACTGTACAGTACTATATACAAAAACAAACTATGCATAATATATAGTATGTTTACATTTTACAGAACATTTGAAATTGTTCAGTATTGTGTACAGTCTGATATCCAATATAGCTATATTTTTTTTGTCTGTGTGGCCATTCATGTCACAAGCTAACTAGCTAAACTTTCTAAACCTGAATGTAACAACTAGCCATGTAGCTAATTGCTAATGGCAGTTAAGGTTTGGTGTAGCCTTTAGTTATCCTTACTAGCCTACTATCTGTCTGACATGAAAAACACTTCAAGGACCACACCAGGCTTCATACAAGTTTATTTCCAATGATTCCTCGCTCCAAACGTATCCCTGTAGCAGCATTTATTCTCATATCTATTTCTTTACCTAACAAGGCCAGTTGAAATTTTGGCAATTTTTCAACTTCTGGTCGAAGCTTATTGAACATATAGGACACATACCTCTCTTAGAGCATAATATTCTGATCATTTAAAAAAAGTAAGTCTCTACTCTCTACCCCATACCTGTGAGGAGTAATGCCGTGTAAAGAAACCACCGAAATTAGCTAAAACGGCTAAAGCTAGCTAAGTAAACTAGTAGAGAATGAATGCTGCTGCTGCAGGGATACATTTGGGATGAGGAATCATCAGAAATATTATTGTTTGAAGACTGCGTGGTCATTTCAGTTAATTACCATTACAATATCCATATTACCATTCTTTTCCCAAAACTCTGGGGCAGACCTACCGGTCTAAGTCTGTTGGTAACTTTTGGTAACCGTTGGTTGGTTGTTCCAAACTCATAAAAATTACTAAGATCACGCGCGTGTGTGTGTGTGTTTGTGTGTTTGTAAGTGAGCCATGATGCTAAATATACAGCATGTTTTTAAGATTTTTGAGAGTAGTCTAAAATTCTATTGAAATTCTGAGCCTGTTGATCGCCAACTAGTAGTGAAATCATCACAGATCCATTGATTTTGTTTGGATTTTTATCATTTTTTCTGTGGATTGAGTATAGTGTTTGGTGAAAAGAATGGCATATTGCCTGATGTCATAACTTAATGGAATAGTTGATTGCCAATGAAGTAAAGCTGAAAATAGTGGAAAAAAAGTGAAAAAACGCCTGTTTTTTGCATTAAATTGATGGAAAATCATGTAGAAATGTGTTTTAAGAATTATTTTTTCAGTGTATGTTGTCCGCACATGTGTTCTGTGTATCTGGAATGCATTTATTGAGAACCTACCCAACCCACTAAGGATTTGATGAAAAATAATAATTTTTCACATTTTTCTGATAGAAAATAAAGGGTGCGTACACTAAAATGGCCACAATTTTTTTCCGCGATATTTCCGGCAGAGCAGACCCTCCAATTATTTGTTCTTAGGGTCAAAGTTAACAGAAAAAACACAAATAAAAAGTATGGCAGACCATGTCAGGTTCAACCCATTTTTGAGACTTTGGCTCCCTGACTACACGTATACCGTGTCCTGTTGCAAAAGCATATGAAAAAAAACCTACAAAGTCTGCCAGGCCAAAAAGACCGTTAATCGCACTATAAAAAATTTGATGGGGGTTTGTGTTAACGCCATTAGTAATGCATTTAACTGACAGCCCTAATAATAATACATCAAAAACTGTTCATAATATGTGTTTTTTAAATCAAGTGATCAAAGTGCTCGTTGCGATCACCGTATGGCACGGATACGGTGTTTTCTCGTGTGGCTCGCGCACACTGCACTGTCTTCACTTGATCCGTTGCGTATATCGCCGTGGATATTGTAGTTTTGTATTGCTAAATCCCCCGACCACTTTGTCGGTCTGAGAAAGCGAGACCAAGACAAGACCGAGAGGTCTGAGACCAAAACAAGACCAAAGACTGTCAAGGCCGTGACAAGACCGAGACGTAGAAGTGGTCTCGAGACCAAGACCGGTCTCGAGACATACATCACCACTAGCTGGCACAAGCAGAGGGGACGAGATCAGAAAACAGGATGGTACCGGCTGACATGAAGGAACTAGCATGCAGGGTGGGATCATCAAGGGAGGAAGGTGTCTGGATGCAACCAGCAGCCAAACGGGACAGGCAGAGGAGGAGAAAGTTCAGGGGTGGGGACATGGATAGGAACTAGCTTTATGACCATAAATAAATGAGCCTGTGATCTGATCCTGGCTCAGGCATGGATTGGGACCTTGCGACAGACATGGTGACTGACTCCATAGCGGGAGTGCGCTCTAGCAAGGGGTCTGTGGCGAATGTGGGCTCTGCATCCGTGGGCTGACAAACTCAACAGATTCAACAGGTCCCTAAAGGACATACACTGGGCAGGTATGCCTTGGACTGCTGAGGTTGGTATCAGGTCCAAAAAAATCCTTGTGTGGTCCTCGAGAGATCAATCATCTTGATTCTTCCTTCTGTCAGATGTGAGTGGCGTGCATGAAGACCAGCCGGCGCTCCAAAAATATATTGTCTTTTATTTACTTAATCAAAAAAACTTGAGGAAACATAAGTTGGAAACATAATATGGTCGTATGTTGTATAGAAAAAAAAGATATACATTATAACCCAAATGACTATCTACTCTCTTCCTAACATCATTCCTGCTATTCTGGATGCCCTTCCTGACACAACCCAACACTCAAATGATAATTTGGCATATCCAATCAACCTAACCTGCATACCTTTAGAGATTATATGACTTATTTATAAATGGTATCACAACATATTTATAAATGGAAACAAATCATGTAAGTTGAGTGATTTACACCATTCTCTACAGAGCGCTCACTGATCTCTATGCTAGCATAGATAACCTACCAACTCGTGTATCATCTAGAATTTAGTTTCTCATTAATAAATATGACTTTGCTCTGTTATTTATGAGCTCGAAATTCATAAGTACAATTTTTTATGACTCTAAATGAAGTTGAGCATGAATGAGGAAGTAAGCTGCATTACAGACACGCCTGTTTTACAAACGTCACTCACACACAGAATCAGGAAACTACTTCAACTCCTCAGTTCAGAGAAACAGAAACTGAAGTGTTGTTGAGCTGTTGTGTGTTTGTGTCTCTCTGTATCCACGCAGTAAAATGGCTGAAGCCAGAATTTCAG
The DNA here is from genome assembly GCF_988280905.1 of Pimephales promelas. Classification (NCBI taxonomy): domain Eukaryota; kingdom Metazoa; phylum Chordata; class Actinopteri; order Cypriniformes; family Leuciscidae; genus Pimephales; species Pimephales promelas. The sequence goes on along the minus strand of NC_142771.1, from coordinate 11,166,753 downwards.
TGGATCAGAATGAGTTTGTGTGTCCAGTGTGTCTGGATCTCCTGAAGGATCCAGTGACTATCCTCTGCGGACACAGTTACTGTAAGATCTGTATTTCTGGCTGCTGGGATCAGGAGGATGAGAAGAGAGTCTACAGTTGCCCTCAGTGCAGACAGACCTTCAGTCCAAGACCTGCTTTAGCTAAAAACACCATGCTAGCTGAAGTGGTGGAGAAACTGAAGAAGACTAAACTTCCTGTGGACTGTTACGCTGGAGCTGGAGATGTGGAGTGTGACGTCTGTACTGGAAGAAAACACAAAGCCGTCAAGTCCTGTCTGGTGTGTCAGGAGTCTTACTGTCAAACTCATTTAGACCGTCATGAGGAATATCACTCTCGTAAACCACACAAAGTGATTGATGCCACTGGACGACTGCAGGACATGATCTGCCGCAAACATGATAAAGAGCTAGAAATATTCTGTGTCACTGATCAAGAATTACTCTGTGTGCGGTGTAAGGAGTATGAACATAAAAACCACAACACTGAATCAACTGCAGCACAGAGGACAGAGAAACAGGTATGAGCTGAGAGAGATTGATCACGCAGAAATGAAAGTGCTGTCTTTATTTACTCACTCATTTACTTATGTTGTCCAAAACCGCTTTGAAGAAGATATTTTGAAGAATGTCTCATCTATTTAAGCCTAAACATTGAAAGTACAAAAGTTTCAAGCTCTAAAAAGGAGACAAAGTTAAAAGTAATTTAATCAACTCCATTGGTTTAAAAAAGTAGTGCGCTTAATGGTATTGAATGCGCACCTGTAGTGTACTTCAGATCTTTAACCACTCCATCAATTCTGGATTTATGTGACTTTAACTTTCTTTTGTGGTAGTAGTTTGATGTCATTATTGGTGTGTCCTCCAGAAACAGCTGAAGGAGACGCAGATGAAGATCCGTCAGAGAATCCAGCAGAGACAGAAACATCTTCATCAGCTGAGAGAGGATGTGGAGTCTCATAAGGTGAGTCTGGAGAAGAAGAGAAGTGTGACACGTCTCAGTTTGGACTCACTGAACTCAATGTGTGTGTGTGTGTGTAACAGCGCTCTGCAAACACAGCAGTGGAGGACAGTGAGAAGAAGATCTTCACTGAGATCATCCGCTCCATTGAGAGAAGACGCTCTGAGGCGACACAGCGGATCAGAGATCAGGAAAAGACTGCAGTGAGTCGAGCTGAAGAACGACTGGAGCGACTGGAGCAGGAGATCAATGATCTGAAGAAGAGAGACGCTGAGCTGGAGCAGCTTTCACACACACAAGATCAAATTCAGTTCCTGCAGGTAACAGAGATCTAGGAGAACTGGATCATAGTGGACTTGAGCAAGAGACTCACAGAGAAACATTTCAGGAGAGCAGAATGAGACCAACTTAAACAGAGCGACAAAAAACACTCTAAAGTTCAGATATTTGCATTTATATTTCATATGCAATCAAGTTTCTGAAAACATTTGCACTTATATATTTATATTATTTCTGTTATAAGTACGGTGCTCTTTTTAAAAGTGATATTTAAGTGAGTGTAAGTGACAAATACTGGAGTTTGTAAGATTAACGTTATAATGAATAAGACAAGAAAGTTTCTGATTGTGTGAAAGTGCTGGACTGCAGGGGCGCAACTACCCAGTTTCAGAGGGGTATGCAGCAACAATTTTGCAAAATTGTCATTTATTAATACAAATAAACTATAGCTACTCCACCTTGATGAACCCCTCTAAGAAAACTATAGGCTCCATTGGAACAGCAATACAAGTGTTTCTCACAGGATTTTAAGTAAAACTGTGGTAGGTCGACCCTTTATTTCTCTAGGGGGGTTCGGGGGCATGCTCCCCCGTAAGAAAATTTTGTGTTCTGTAATGTTAAATTCAGCAGTCTGGTGCACTTTGAGAGTTCAAAATTAAAAGCTCCAACCCATATTCAGGGTGCAAATTAAACAAAGAAAAATTTGAACCTCTTTTAGTTAGTGTCTGTCTACATTACACAACTAATAATAGTTATAATATTAATCCCATAGTAATAGCCATAAAGGCTATTGTAAAACAAATGCACTGAAAAATAAAGGAAACTTTCATAATTAGTTTTGCACTAATTTCTATACTTGAAAGATATAAGCGCATAATGACATGTTTCATGGGCCGGGCCAGTGTGTCAGAAAAAAAAACTAAAGCTGACTTTTTTTGACCAATGCATTACACCAGCACAGCGCCGCCAATTAAGCAAAGAACAAAAAAAAACAACAAACAAACAAATGGGCCGCCGATGTATGAGTTTTGTGGGCCGTTAAGACAAATAAATAAAAAAAGATGAGATGTATCGGCTGAAAAAGCACGTCGGCCCAGCGGGAATCTCAGTTCCGATGGCCGCCGAGATATAGATAGCCTACATGCCTGGATGTCACATTTTAAATCCTACCTGTTGGCTTTCAGCAATGCATCCAGTTATTTAGCTGCTGTCGCATCAATTGACATGCCATCTCCTTTTCTCTCTTTCTTTTTCTATTTTTAGCCCCACAGCATTTTGTTTTATCCATCTTTTTCCACGACAACTCACTACTCGTACCTGCTCGTTCAGCGCTCACGGCGCCCCCGCCCGCTCGCGGTATTACCCGCCCCCCTTCTCCATGAGGGCGCCTACTCTAGCCTGGCTGTTAGTCCTCTAAAATTTGATATAACATTGAAGGAATGCAGAAATGATTTAGAAACGCACAACAGCAGCTACATATAGAATACAATATAGCCTATATATATTTTTTTTTTAATTTTTTTTTTTACCATCGCTTTGGCGCCCCCCATTGTGCTGCGCCCCTATGCGCCGCATATAGCGCATACCCACTTTTTGCGCCACTGCTGGACTGAAGCGAGTCACTGAAGAGAAGTCAAGTCTACAAGAGCCGACAGATCTGATATAGTGAAGGTGATTGGCTGAAGTGTGGAGATGATGAGTTTTGATTTCTGTTTTCTGTAGAGTTTCCAGTCTCTCTCAGCTCCTCCTGAATCTACAGACGAACTCGACGTTTCCTTCGGTTCTCTCTCCTCTTTTGATGGCGTGAGAGAATCTGTCCGTCAGCTGAGAGACAAACTGGAGGATTTCTGCAAAGAGGAGATCAAGAAGATCTCAGACGGAGGTGAAGTCCTGCTCCTCCTTTATAAAGACGTGTGGAGAATGATCCCAAATCTGAACATGCAACAGTTTCTGAAATCTTCCTATGATTTATAAAACATCCATACGCACAAATAATTTTCTTAAATGAATCCCACTTTATAAATCACAGTTCATCTTTAATTCAAGTGCATCAACTCTACAGAACAGCCACAAACATCCCTTGATAGTTTAGAAGTAATATATACATATTTAATGTAGAATTGAAATTTAGGATTGAATCTGATACGAGTGTTTTATAAATGAGGAATCTGGAGATTAATCTGTTCTCAGAAATGAGTTCTCCATCATCTAATATCAGATTAGAAATGGACGTATTTGATCCGTCATTTCTCTTCTGTTTATTTCCACAGTCACATTCACCAACATGAATCCCAAGACCAGGAACGACTTCCTACAATGTAAGTCACTAAGAAACAAGCAGAAAAACTCACTGAATGTGTTCATGTTCTTCCTGTAGAAGGAGAAATTAATCATGATTGTGATATTTCACATTTCAAAATGTATATTTTCATATTTTGTTGTGTAAATTTGATACAATCATTATTCACGTTAATTAGTATTTTCCTGTTGAATATACTTCTTTACTTTATATTTGTTCTCTCTGCGCATGTGCAGTAACGTTCATTTTGTAGCACATGGAAGAAAAGTTAGGAGCTCATGCAATAAGTGCAGAGGCTCGTTGGAAGAACACAAAGCTTTTGAACGTTTATTGTAGCATAATTTAGTAGCCTATTAAGTTGGCTATAGTTTCAGTTCAGTAATTTCACTTAAATGGCAATGAAGATTACCTATTAATTGACATTTAAGTGAAATTACTGAACTTAAATACACAAGCTTGATAAAAATGGGCATTCTAGAACAAAATTCCAAAGGCACCTAGAGGCATCTGAACTCTCTCTCTATATATATATATATATATATATATATATATAAATTACTTCACTTCCTTTGAAATCAAATAATTATGATTTCAAGTTGCATCACTGCAAACAATTGGAAGAGAACAATAATATAAATTAAGTTCCAAGTGCCCAACCAAAGGGAACATCAATCACAATAATGGTGAGAAAGGGAAATCAACAAGTCAACTAAAGAATTTTGATGTTCTCCCAAAAATATTTAGGTGTATTGACAATAAGGGCCAATCCCAATTCTACCCCTTACCCCTTCACTTTCCCCTTCCCCTCCATTTTGCGCGTCCACGTGAAGGGGTAGGGTTGTCCCAATTCTCTTTTGGTTGGAGGGGGAGGGCTAGGGGGAAGGGCCAGATAGCCCTTCAAACGAAGATTTTTCGGGAGCACACTTCAAACGAAGGGGTATGAGAAGTGTCACTGCTAACCCAGGCTGGCTGCCCAAGCGACAAAGGAGACCCATAAATTTAAGTATTTGTGGCTTTAATAAGTATTGTAACGACAAATAATGATTTGCTTTATGTTACATTCAATATTGTGTTCATATTTACGGTCAGTTTCTTCACAGAAACGTTTGTAAAAAAAAAAAAAATCGCTAAAATTACTGTAGTTTGCTAACGATAGTCCCGCAACATATTTTCGTCGTCTCCGTTGTTTCCTGCGAACTTCACAAGATAAATGCAAGAAAATAGCTGTAACCCACGCGACTGAGATAACTGCAGCTGTCGACGGCATCTTGGAAGTTGTGATAAACATCAGCGCATCTCCTGTGACGTAGGCGCTATAATATAATGACGTTTAACGGAGCTAGGCGTAGTGGTGTCCCATTTCTTAGGGGAATATTTTCACCCCTACGCTTTGCCACTCTGTTTCAAGGGTCAAGGGGAAGGCGAAGGGGTAGGGCTAGGGGAAAGTGAAGGGGTAAGGGGTAGAATTGGGATTGGCCCTTACACTCAAGATGACTGGAAAATGAGCGAATACAAATTACAAAAAAATGGTACTCAAACCAGTCAAGTAATGTTTACAAGGTTTTTCTGAGTAATGAAAGCACACATGCAAACAGTACAGATTACTAAGAAATTTTAAGTAAGTTCAACAAATTATTGCACTTTAAGTAAAGTTAACAAAAAATTCTTAGTAAGAACAATGTTAGATTTTACAGTGTTGAGAAGACATCGCTAAACAAGAGGATTATGCTGTATGTAAAAAACGTGACTTTGTTGATTTGGAATTATAAACAGTGATAAACGAACTACACGGATTTGGAGTGTGAGTAACGTTTCAAGGCAAGAAGAACGCGTCAACACTTGTGGAATAATTAAAGACATTCACATGTCCCGTATACAATGATAAAAGAGTTTAATAATTAAATGATGATTTGCACAGAATATCTGATCAGCTGTGATGAAACACTGATGATACATTGAACATTGAGTCATGAAGAGTTCAGAGACATTAAAATATCAGACAGATTCATAATTCCTGATTCTGATGTGTTTCTCTCCATCAGATTCCCATCAGCTCTCTCCGGATCTGAACACCGTGAATAAATACATCCATCTGTCTGAGAGGAACAGAGTTATTACTAACACTTTCCCACAGCTTCAGTCGTATCCTGATCATCCAGACAGATTTGATCAGTGGTCTCAGGTGTTATGTAGAGAGAGTGTGTGTGGACGCTGTTACTGGGAGATTGAGTGGAGTGGGGATGGTGTGTTTATATCAGTGTCATATAAGAGCATCAGCAGGAAGGGATTGGGTAATGAGTGTGGATTTGGATATAATGATCAGTCCTGGAGTTTGTTCTGCTCTTCCTCCAGTTACACATTCAGACACAATAACATAGAGTCTGTTCTCCCTGTAAAGTCCATCAGCAGAAGAGTAGGAGTGTATGTGGATCACAGTTCAGGAACTCTGTCCTTCTACAGCGTCTCTGACACAATGAGCCTCATCCACACAGTCCAGACCACATTCACTCAGCCGCTCTATCCTGGGTTTTACGTTGGTTATAAATCATCAGTGAAACTGTGTTGATGTTTCAGAATAGACTGAGAGATTTTACCCATAATACTTGAGCTGCATGATAAATCAGTAACAGTGAGATGTTTCAGTCTCTTATTTTCTCTTACATTTTCACATGCTTTTTGTAAACCTCAAGATGTGAGTAAACAATATGCAACAATGTTGGAATTGCATCATCTACTATCTTATTGGACTAGTAAGTGAATTGAAAATGATTGAATAATTGTTGAGAATCATTACACACCTTTATCAAGCCTTTCAAAGCATTTACACACCAGAGATGTTAGTGAGATTGGTAGTTAGTCATCAAGCTCTTGTGTTTGTTGATCTCAGGAACAGAATGATGTAAGTCTTTAAAAAATGTTAAAAAATAATAATAAATAAATAAATATAGAAATTTTAAAAAATACATAAATAAAAGTGTCATTAAATAACATGCATAAATAAAAATTACATAAAACATTTTAAAAATAAAATACATCTAACATAAAAGTGTCATTAAATAACATACATAAATAAAAATTACACAAAACATTTTAAAAATAAAATACATCTAACATTACATTAGTGAGTAGATAATATATAATAAATGTAACTTAATAGAAAGTAATTTTTATACTTATAATATTAAACTTTCAGTGTATAAAGTTCAGGATGGGGGTCCCTCACGTGAGGGTGATCATATTTGGGGGTATATGACTATAAAATAATAATAAAAAACTGTATCTGAAAACTTTTTGTTACACTGTCCCTGATTATATCTGAATTTGAAAAGCCTATACTGTTTTACAATTTTGATTAATTGTAATTAAGAATTAATAGCCTACCAGAACTGACAAACCAATTACACGAAAGTGTTCAACATTGCTATATAATTATTATTAGTAACACAACTCACTTAATTTGTAGTAAACTAGTGCAGTTTCTGCAGCTCGTCATCGCCCCCTGCTGGTCTGGAGGTCTGGGCAATGGGTGGTAGATCTGTTTCTTTATCCATCTATGATACAAACAAACCAATGATTCAAATAACAATCATCTCAAATAAGCAGAATTAATTCAGTCACACACTCATTTGTTCACTAATTTGAGCTACACAACGTGTAAATAAGATGCGCAACACAGCCGTTTTAACTTTTATTAATTTCCATGATATGAATTCTTGATATCAACAATTAAATTTGCACTATAGTTCAAATTATAGTTATTGATATCAGGAATTAGATTAATACTAGTAACAATGGCAATTATTGATCTCAACAATTACATTTTTACTAGTTAAAGCAGCACTATACAGTTGTTGTTGTTTTTTTTTACCTTAACTGAATGACTTCGGAGTTATTATTATTTGGTTATATGACTATTTTCGGGTTAAATGTTGGGCGTCTAATAAAATCTCCCCTTCCCCTTAAATCACTCCCTCTCCGAGAACATCTTTAGTATATTCCCCAGCAATAGGCTATTTCTTGCTTTGAAAATACGGCAATTTGATATTTGATTAAATTGTGATATTTTAGCAATAAAATAAATTATAGTAATTTATAAGGTTAAACAAAATTAAAAACAAAAGTAAACTGTCAAATGGTCACAATGCAACCTTATTAATAATTCATGTCCTCAGGGGTGAGAACAAATGGATATACCATAGGGGGAAAAAAAGAATCAGTGTATATGTCTGATAGAAGTAACAAAAAAAGGCCTTAATCCAAATCACCTGCGTTTTTGTTGGTTTGACTTAAAGATCATAGTATAATGTAACAGAAAATCTGGAGATCCTTTACTTTTGTTACTGAAAATAAAATGCATTTCTTGCTAGATAATTTAAGATTTAATGTTCACTGTAATAATACTTTTTGACAGCATATTATGTCCACGGACTACTAATGTGAGAATGTTGTTATTTTGGAACTAAAACATTTGATCACATAATAATAAACATGGGAGAGAAAAAAAACCTTGTACAAACCAAGTGTTGCCACGCGAGGGCAGCAAAGGCGTGATGGGATTATGGCCAACTTTCTTTTCCATATTTCCTCTCACGTTTGTCACAGGCAAAACATAGATGTACATTGTCTGTTTATATATTTTCTAGATATTTCAATCAGGGAATCGTAAAAATACGTGGCCTGTCATGAGTGTGTGCGTGTCGAGTGAAAGGAAACAAAGGGTTTGGCCAGGACAGGACTGTGTGTAATGATTGACAGGAGGAAGGGTTATGCTATGTTAAATGCAAAAATACGCCATCAAGCAACAATGTAAAAATAAAACATGAAAAGAAGTTCACCACGTGGAATGCATTCTGCTATAATTTGCTCAAAAGAAATTGTTGTAATGACACACCTAGATGCACTAATATCATTCCTGCTCTCATTGCACATCCATATTGTCTAAAAAGTATGGCTTGAAACTCGTTATGTAGTTTAACTTTTTTTCAGCAATGGTTAGTGAAAGGATGTTTTCGTACTTTGTAAAATGTTGTCATCCACGTGAGGTCAAACTAATATTAGTGCTGTTTATTGGACATTTACACTCTTCGGTGCACCAAGGCTGCATTTATGATCAAAAATACAGTAAAAACAGTAGTATTGTGAAAAATTATTGTAATTTAATATAACTGTTTTCTATTGTAGTGTATTTTAAACTGTAATTTATTCCTGTGATCAAATCAATCTCAAATCTTACTCAAATCTTCAGTGTCACATGATCCTACAGAAATCACTCTAATATGATGATTTGATGCTCAAGAAACATTTTTTTTCTTTATCAAATGTTAATATTTTTGTGGAAACCATGATATATTTTCAAGATTCTTTGATGAATGCTAAAAAAAGAAAAAAATATTATTTCAAAATTTCAGAAATCGTGTAAAGTTATGTGTTTAACAGAACAAGTAACGCAAGTAACATTAATGACTTTTTAAAGTAAAATTTACTTAAAAAAATACTTTTAAAATTTACAACAAAATAGTTCCTTTTCAAATTAGTTACATTGTTTTCCCATGTTTTGACTGACAGCTCTAAAATCATAAGTGCAGAGGCATATTGTTTTCATACTATGGAAGTCAATGCCAGTTGTTTCACTACCAACATTCTGCAAAATATATTTTGTGTTCGGCACAAGAAAGAAACTCATACAGGTTTGAAACATGTAAATGATGACCGAATTGTCATTTTTGGGTGCGCTGCCCGTTTAAGATTAATCTCTGTTTGTCTTCTGTCTATTTTTGATGAGAAGAAATGGTAAGAATTCTATTTTGGCAATCGTTCAGTCTATGTTGATCCACTAGAAAGAGAGTATCAGTTTGGCAAGATCAGAGCTGGTATTTCCAGAAACACTTGCTTGGCCAAAAACACTCGTCACAAGGAAGCTTTGAATAGGAATTCTCTTCTTTCTCCTGCCTTTGTTCCTTATACTTACTTACTTCCTCACTTTTTGTGCATTTATGACAAAGAGTCGGAGTGTTACCAACCAAGGATATGTGTGCACTTGGAGAGATTTTTGGTTTTCCTTCATTGAACCCATTAAATGCGCACACACAAACACACGATTAGGCCTATACTAAAATAGATTCGTTTAGTTCCAGTTCTTTGTGAAATGGAAGAAAATTGCATAGGCCTAATATAGGTGCAGTACACTTCTAATGTGTTGTACACAGTATCACTTTAATAATAGCCTATCAATCATAATGCTAATTTCTATTGCACATTGCAGTTTGATCGATGAGTGTTTTTGATGGGGTACAGGAGAGTACAGAAGACAAAAGTTATGGGAAACACTTTTCTATAGAGCAATCACACTTTACCCCTCTCACTAGAAAATCATGAATAAATCATGAACATAAGTGGTAGGAAGGTTTGTGGGAAGAGTCATAAGTAATTTAACACACACACACATTAGACAATTTCACATGGAGTTTTTTTTTTTTTTTTGCTAACAAAATACAGCCTCATGCTTGTTTTGAGACCAATTAGATATTTTAGATAAACTATTATCGAATATAAAATGAAGCTAGAGTGAAAAGTAGCTATTTTATACACATTAACCCCTTAACTGCCCCGCCTTTTAGCATAGACATGAAAAGGATGAAAGGCTAAAAGGATTTTTGTACTCTTAATGGAATATCCAATTTAAGTTTTTAAGCTTTCGAATGATATAATTTATGATGATTAGCCTACTAAAAAAGTGATAGGGAAAAAGGCAAGTGGTTACATGGTTTTATTTTTATTTTATTATTTCTTTGATGTGTTTAATCATTTTTGGACATTTACTTATATGTAGGCTATTGGTAGACAAATTGTAAGAGTTGTAAACATTACAATCTGTGTAGACCTATTGATGCTTTTCACATTTATGTTTCCCAGAAGCGGAAGTATCTGAATGAGAGAATACATATGATACATACATTATATATATATATATATATATATATATATATATATATATATATATGCTATATATATCGTTCAAGTAGCTGCATTGTAAAGTAATAGGCTAGTAAACACTAAAAAAACACTAACAACAACAACAACAACAACAACAACAACAAAAACACTATAAACATAAACTAGGCTAGCCTACTAATGTAGTGTATTTTTTGTCTTATTTAATCAATATTAAACACAACCTTTTCTGGATTTATGACACGGATGACCGTTAAAACGCGTCATCACTGTCCCTGAAAAGGGTCCATTAGTGGAAAGTGCCATGATTTTTCCATTTGAGAGCACATTCCCAGCCCAGGCAGAGCTGCATATCTGGTCTGTCAGGCTCGTGTGTGTCTCGTTTCGGAGCAGAACGGGTTAAAGACCGACTCTGTCTGTGCAGTCCTCCTTTCCCTCCCTCTCTCCCTCCATCAGCCTCTTCCCTCGGTTCACTTTACTAGCCTTTAACAAGAGGGGGGCTCTGTCGTCCGGGACTTTTTTCGGGATGTGTACCCGTAACTCCTAACCGGATAAGGCCTCCTCCACAAAGCGAAAACAACACAAACACAGAGGCAAAACTTTGAGGCGCTTGACTGAGTTGAACGTGTGTGTTTTTGAACCAGATTCTAGAAACTAGCAACACTGGAAATATGCGGAGATGTCGAGGGCAGGACAACTACCGATAGGATCCCACAGTTGGGACTTTTATGTCAAGCAATGAGAGGTAAGGACACAAAGGACGTGCAGACGACTACGATTTTGTCTCTCGCGAGTTAAAATAAGATTTCAAATCTTACTCTATTATTCCAGCTGAGTCACGCAACAAAATGTATTATGCCGCCTTTCAACATTCACCTCTCTCTCTATCTCTCTCTGTGTGTGTGTGTGTCTCTCTCTCTCTCCCCTGCCGCAATACCGCATTATGAAGGTGCGAACGCTGCGAAAGCCTCTTTATTCTCGTCCCACGACGTTGAAAATAATTAGGTTTTATTTACTTTCTCAATATTAAAACTATGATAGAGAAATGAAATGTGGGAGAGCTTGTTCTCCCCACTGATTGAAAGTTGATATTTATCTTGTGAAGTAGTACTAACGTTACGATAAAAACAAATGTATGAGGGAACATTTGGTTAATAAGGCTTATTGCTATATGATTTATCTGAAATATAACGTGAATATACGCTACGCTACTTTACAGACAAAAGTATATAGGCCTAAAAACTTTTTATGTGGAAATTCTGTAGGTTACAGGCATCCTTTTCATTTTATGATTATTTAGAAATATTATTAAAGATTATTTCTTTGATTGTGCCCTTTCAGTCTACGTTTTAATATAGTACTATGCAATACAGTTATGATCAAAATCAATGCTGATCTACAAACTTAAACTACAACAACAACAACGAATATACAATAAAAAACCTTGGTAACTGGATAAACCCTACGTATCACCCTATATCAAGTGATAAAACCGTGATATTCCTGAAAGTATGATGTCAAATCACAAACCTTTTCTAGTTTATGTAGTTAGTTCATCATAGTTACAACTTCATATCCAGATATACTTGTGTGTAAACAAATATATGAAAATGTAGGCTTATTTTATAAATATGCCCATTGCCTATATGATATCACGTTGTAAGTGTGATTGTAAGTGTAAAATGACAGAATTTTGTACGACGCCTCTTTTTTGACCTAGCCTTCATTAACCCCCCTGATGGGTTGGATATTCAGACCTGAGAAAGGCTTGCAGATGCAGATTCATGAGGTAAATCATTGTGTATTGTGCCCAAGTGCCAGCACAGGGCTTGTTTTTGAAATTCCACCCTCTTAGCGCAGCGCTGTGTGATCCAACAGACTCTCAGCAGAAATGTGATGTTAAGCAAACTGCTGTTATTGATTGTCGTCTAAAGCCAGTTCAGCGAGAGCTGAATGTGTCACCACCACGTCAAGGTCATGGCCTGTGCGCTAAATGTATGAGATTAGGTTCTCATTGCTGAATGATGCATGTGGCTTTGATGTGTGCGGTCCTTTTTTATTCAGGGTGTGGACTTTATATAAAATTATTAATAATTTTTCAGAGGAAACTATACTAACAATGACTAAAGTGTAGACTTCTGCAATAACGTGTAATCATCAATAACATAAAACAAGCAGTAATATTTCCAGTCTAATAAAAATGAGTAATTATACCGACTGTCATCATTTATTCACCTTCATCTCATTCCCAAGTATGACTTTCTTTCATCTATGCTCACAAAGTAAGACTACACCCAGTGGCATTTTTCACAATATCTTCTTTTGTATTCCACATTGTAACGACATAAGTGAGCAAATGATGAGAGAATCAACATTTTTGGATAAACTATCCATTTAAGCTTTCAACTAGGCTTTTTCAATCCAACATTTGAGTTTGTCTCGACAGACTTTCATTAGAGTGTAACTGAAGCTGTGTTGTTTTTTTTTCCATGAGTGAGTAATGGATTTCCTATTCCTAATGACTTTATGTACAATTTCTCACGTTCCAACATTGAGATGAAACGCACTGAGAGTTTAATCCCTTACAGTATGCTTTTAAAATGATATAAGCTCATGATATTTTTACTTATAGTTTATCACATAGAAAAATAACACCATTATTTGCATTGATTAAGACTACAAACGAAAGTACAAAAATGGTAGACTGGCCATTACACCAACAGTTTCTGTTCAAAAACCCATTAAATTTGTTATGGGCCTCACTCTTGTCATTTTCCTTTTGTTAAATGTAGGTTAGTGACTCCTGTTTCACGTCGTTTGGTTGACTTGGGATGTGTTGTTTGTACATTTTTGTGTTTGACTAAATGTGTCAGTGACCAGGAGGATGTTCCAAATGGCACTTAGATTTTTGTTATAGTTTGTTCGTGGTTACAGAAATGACAGTGTACATTATCTTGCGTCATTTGTTGTGATGTAAGTCAAGTCCACGTGGCTTTAACACTGATGTAAGCTTATCATGTGAATTTCAAGTTTTGCTGGTTCTAGTTTAACCAGTGAAGTTGGGTGTCGAAGGTTTTGCTGACATTTTCCCCCTTGAACTTTACACTCTTGAAAATAAAGGTTCTTTATTAGAGAAACAGCGGTTCCATGAAGAATCTTTAATATCCATGGAATATTTCCATTCAACAAAACATATTTATAGTGGAAGGTGGTTCTTTAAAGAAAAAACTGTTCTGAGGGGTTCTTTTGGGAACCAAAATGGTTCTTCTATATGGCGCCACTGTGAAAATCCTTTTGGCATCAAGCAGTTTTTCAAACAGACTCCTCTGTCTTCTACGGGGCAGACAGGTAGTTAGCCTGAGAAAACCCAGACAACTTCCGGCAAATTTAGATTTGCTCTGAAAGTTAGTCTGGCTCATTCAAGCCCATTTCCAATCCGTCGAAATCGCGGCACCAATCAGAAACGTTTGGGCGGGCTTTACACGATGATGAGAGCGCTGGGATTTTGAAGCAGATTTTGTAGCCTACAATACAAAGATGGATGCCGACAATACATCGAACATCACTCGTTCAAATCAGCTATCGTGTCTGTTTTAAGCAATTTGAACATTTCCTTTTTGTTAAAAACCGAGCAAAGAACAACACTCGGAGATGTTTGGAGATGCTCTGATTGGTTTTACGACTACCCGCAATGTCCGTTGGTGATGCCCCTCTGGAAATGATTTGCTTTTGACGCTTTGCCAGACCATAACTCAGTTACAACTGGGAATGGTCTGGTTTTAACCAGGCTAACAGGTAGTAAGATTAAAGTCCCTTTAAGACAAGTCATTTCATTTGGCGGCCATCTTTGAAACGTCTCTCGGGCATGCAAGTGCAGCTCCTATCTCTTTCAATAGGGAATCATCAAATTCTCCTAAACTACTTGCCAAGATTCCGATTAAATTTGATATTTGAAATCACCAATGAAATCTGACGACAACTGTCTCATAAATTTTGTTTCTAAACTTTCGAATCATGACCGAAAACAAATTTCTTTCTGGCTGGATCAAGCTAATGCTTCTGTACAGTGAAAGCGCGTGTTTCTAGGAACCGGAGCTTCTAACGGCAGCTGCAGTCATGCAGTGACAGTGACTTTACCAATCTGCGATTGGCTCTTATTTACAGTAGAAGGCGGGACTTATTCCACCAGATTAAGCGTTGTACTTTTCATTCAAAGCGATACAAGTGACGTTATTCTGTTTCTGTTATTCTGTAGTCTTTGGTTAGCCTATCTCCGCCCTCCTATGTACTTTCGCTCAATTTTTATTTTCCTTCAGTACTACGTCTGGGATTGTGGTGTATTCTTTGGGTTTCTCCTGTAAATTTTTTACCGGTCCAATAAGCGAACAGAGGGATTGACTGAGAATGATGACGTTGATGTTGTGCGCTAGTTTGAGTCGTCGTCCATCACGACCAAAATTTAGGCTCTGGGCAGATCCAATAGTTTTAAACTGCAACAGAGTAGCCGCTTGTCAATGGAGCGAGGCCAGACTCTCTGTACAAATGAAATGTATGAGAGTCTGGTGGGACCAGGCTAATCTTTGGTAAGACTCTACCCACACTGGTATCTACTGGGTACTGATAGTGTTATAGACACTACACACTTCAGCTGTTTTGACTGAATGGCACATCTTTGATACCCAAGATTATTGGCACAAAAAGACCCAAAGAGCAGGATGTTTCTTTCCTCAGCTGTTGCTCATTACTTTGAAGACATGTTGGATGCAGATGATTTATGTTCCTTTGATTTGCATTTACTATACATTTAAACTATAATACATTTTAATTCAATTGTAAAATGCAATGCAATTAAATGTCTGAAAACACTGCATTCAGTTCACTTCACACTTAAGTACAATCTTAATTAAGAGAATGTGTATTTGGCATGCCTTCCAGGGGACATGTGGCCTGAACCAGAGTACAAAACCCCCTACAATTCCTGGCTGGGATAGGAACTGTTGAGAATTTGAGTTGGGATGGAGGAGGGATGCTGGAAAACTGTTGTGGGATGGGGGTGATTCGGCCATTTATATATAGGCCTCTAGCTGATTGGGTAGATTATCTGAAGGTGCTTTGAAGTTTATTTTTTTCTGTAATAAGTAATTTTTTGTTTGTTTTTAAAGAAGTTTGCTAAAATCTACTTTTTCAGAACACAAGGGTAGGCTTTGCCAAAAAGCTACTGAATCTGAACTACTGAACTGAGGTATTTTTCCAAAGAAGTCGAGGGAATCTAAAGTATGTTTCATTGAGATGAGGCATGTTTCTTGTATGAAATGCAACATTTTTATTTTCACCTCTCTTTTCCTCAGGTTAACAAATCTGTAGCACAAGATTTCTGAACATTTCGTCTTTGTGGCGAAACATCACACTCATTATAAACAAAAGTGCATCCATCGGCATCACCCCACACCCAAAGTCATCATGGCGACCTCTTCGTTACGGCGCCAGATGAAGAACCTTGTGAACAACTACACGGACGCAGAGATTAAGGTCAGGGAGGCGACGTCCAATGATCCGTGGGGTCCTCCAACCTCGCTCTTGATGGAAATCGCTGACATGACGTTCAACGTGGTGGCGCTCACCGAGGTCATGGGCATTATCTGGAAGAGACTCAATGACCACGGCAAGAACTGGCGGCACGTGTACAAGGCCCTCACTCTGTTGGACTATCTGATCAAGTCCGGATCGGATCGAGTGGCCCAGCAGTGCAAGGAAAACATCTACGCCATCCAGACTTTGCGGGATTTCCAGTACATTGACCGGGATGGGCAGGACCAGGGAATGAGCGTCCGGGAAAAGTCCAAGCAGCTGGTGGCTCTGCTCAAGGACGACGAGAAGCTGAAGCAGGAGCGATCACAGTCACTCAAGACCCGTGAGCGAGTGACGGGAAACAGCGGTGCCATTGGTTATGGATCTTTACCGCCCCCCTACCCAGGACGTCAACCCAGCATAGATGCAGTGTATGTTGAGGAGCACAGCAGGCCGAGGGGCTCACCTTCCTCCTTCAACTGTGAGTATGACTGTTCATACTGTTCATGAATGCAGAGTCACACACTCATGGGGCGTCAATTTGTTTTTGAAAAGTCCTGGAGACAGTTGAATATTAGGTTATGTTTTTCTTTCATGTTGTTTGTAATAGAGCTGTTTCTGATTATGAAGGTCTGCATTTTTTCAAAGATCAAAGTGCAGATACATGGAGTTATTGCCTCCCAAAAGAAAGAACTGATTCTGATGTGCCTGAAACAAGTCATCAGTGATTTACAGTCTTAATTCCTGCACAAACCTACGTAGGTTTGTAAAACATTTGCATAATGGCAGTCTGTGTGGGTCTTCAATGGCTGCCTACGAAAAATGACTACTTTGACTCTCAAACACTGTAGTTGTAGCCGAGACTGGACAGACTGATCTCATGAAATGGCGTATCTTTGACGCGCCAATCAAATTTCCATTTTTGGCGTGCTATCAACACGCATAATCGCTTTTCAGCGTGTTTATGAACGCCGTTGACTTAATGTTAAATTACTGTATGTATAAATATAAGACCTGGGGTTAATACCATTTATGAGTCTTCCCCTTCCATCCTAGGAAAAATAAATATCGCTCCCCTGAAGTAGATCTACGTTTTGCTTCGTTTCGCTCGGACATTTAATGGCGTAGACATACACGCATACACGCGGATAGCTCAAAATGCGTATCGATAACATGCCACTTGACTTGAAAGTGGTGTGTATGTTTACGCAAAAGTCATGATGTCATGTTGCACTGGAAATGTGATAATACATGGGACAACTTTTTAAACAATGTTGCTGTCAACTGGACCAATTTAACCATTAAAATGGTGAACAGAAATAAATGGAATCCAGAAAAGTTTTAACAGAAATTGGGGAAAAAATAAAACAGAATTTGTGAAAAAAAAATTAAAACGATTTCATAGGGCCATATATTAACAATGGATATTCATCTTAACAGTGTTGAAATTACTTGGACTAGTAGTAGTATTACTACTGTTACTAGTGTTTTCAAAGATCAACTTTAAGTGAGCGTTAGATGACGTCAAAGGTAACCCAGTATTTTTTGAACGCTCAATACTTTCTAAGCATCAAAGTTTTGGTGTAATGGACTTCCAATGAAGGGGCAGAAATCTCTCATGTTTCATTAAAAAAATCTTCATTTGTGTTCTGAAAATGTACAGAAGTCACTTTGTTTTTCAATTGATTTCACTGGAACGGATGGTTCCTTCTTTGACTAGGGATTTCGAAAATAAATCAGCTACTGAAGTTAACTAAACCAATGATTAATCTATGTCAACATGGAAAAATGTGTTTACATAGAGAGGTATATCACACATGGCCTTGCGCTTTTAACCAATTGTAAACATGCTTCATTCTTTTGGAATTTTATACTTCCTCATTTTTGTGAGCATGTGATTTCTACAGTTTTAAAATGAAGTGCTTCATGAGAGTGTGGATGACTCCATATAGACTCCACTATAGATGATGCATGTATAACTGTGGACCTGAAACGCATCTACATTCTTCCCATATTCATTCATTTACTCAATAGTTTGAGGCGTACAGTATGTGATTTTTGGAGGCTTCAGGTTAATTTTTGTCGTAAACTGCATTGGTAGTGATTGTGTGATCACCCTTATGTCTTTTCAAGCTGTATATTTCACCTGTTGGATATAAAATGCTACCTGGCTTCTTTTGTTTGGTCCACTGTTTTGAAACTGACATTGATGAGTTGCGCTGCATGTCAAAACTATTGAAATGCATTGCGGCGATCAAAGATGTCCTTCCCCGGTCTGCATTTTACAGAGAAACGGAAAACATTTTCTGTTATGTATTCTTAGTATGTAATTCCTTACATACTCCAAAATATGCATCTGGGGAATGTGTCTCTACAGCACTACTAGATCAGCTGAAACTGTCAAATGCTTTCACTGGCTGATGTATAAGCCATAAAAATCTATTTAAAAGATTACTTTCTATGAGTTAATCAGCTTATAATGTAGTTGATTTGATAACTATTTGTAATTGACTGACAGTTCTAAATTTAATA
Organism: Pimephales promelas; assembly: GCF_988280905.1. Classification (NCBI taxonomy): domain Eukaryota; kingdom Metazoa; phylum Chordata; class Actinopteri; order Cypriniformes; family Leuciscidae; genus Pimephales; species Pimephales promelas. Next base: position 11,148,127 of record NC_142771.1, on the reverse strand, counting down.
TAATTTTAATTGTAAAATTAAAATGTTAACAATATTTTTTTCTAGACTACAGTACCTCTCTCATATGGTACAATAGACCACATATTCAGTTTCCACAAGGAATTATTTTATAATGTTTAATCCACTGAAATCAAGCCTTTGGGTATGATGTAAGGTGCAATGCGGTTTCACTTTTACTGACAATAGACCAACATGTTTGTCATGATGCCAGGTATTTTGGGAAAGTACAGAAATTTCCCTGTGTTTCCGTGTACACTATTTGGTGTTTACAGGGTCAGATGGTCATGATCCTGAGTGGATGATGTAAAAGGTTGTGATTTGGGCCACAGAGGTGTCCATGGTAATGTTGAGGTATCCGTATCTCTTCACCAGTGCATTCCAGGCCAGACGCCGCCATTCAGAAGCGCTGTAGTGGAAGTGATCGCAACTGGAAAAGCGCAATGGCAGTTTCTGGTTCATCCGCCTCTTCTGGTCCTGGGATGTTTTCTCTGCGGGCACACTGCCTCTTTCAAACAATTCAGATGAGGAAATAGAGACATATGTAGCACCAGCATATGTTGTCATGTACAACAATGAAATAAATTGAATCATTATATCCCACTACTAAAACTAATACAAACAATTAGTGATGCATTTGAATGACATGCCACAGATGGTTGAAACGCCAGATGAAACCTGTATGGGGGGGTTATTATAATGTAAGACCCATCGCCTCGTCCCTCTTCTCCTGCCCCACACAGACACCCCATTGTTTCGATCGCAGAGTTAAACAGGCACAGGAAAGTGATTCCAGTCGGGGCATGGAACAACAGTGATTTGGGTGCTTGTTTAACATTCAGTGGTTGTGCCAGGACTTTCTCTTCCAAACCAAAAGGTTGAATGAGGCATTTTCTCTTTTCTTCCTCCCAGCCTCCTCTTCCTCGCCTCATTTGGCCCCAGATTTGGAGCGGGCCCGGCCGCAGACGAGCGGGGAGGAGGAACTTCAGCTGCAGCTGGCCTTGGCCATGAGCCGAGAAGAGAGCGAGAAGGTGAGGTTCATACACACACACACACACACACTGGGTCATCTGACCAATCAGAGCAGAGTAGACCAATCACAACAGACTGGGTCATCTGACCAATCAGAGGAGAGTAGACCAATCACAACAGACTTAGCCATCTGACCAATCAGAGCAGAGTAGACTAATCACAACTGACTGGGTCATCTGACCAATCAGAGCAGAGTAGACCAATCACAACAGATTGGGTCATCTGACCAATCAGAGCAGAGTAGACCAATCACAACAGACTAGGTCATCTGACCAATCAGAGCAGAGTAGACCAATCACAACAGACTAGGTCATCTGACCAATCAGAGCAGAGTAGACCAATCACAACAGACTGGGCCATCTGACCAATCAGAGCAGAGTAGACCAATCACAACAGACTGGGCCATCTGACCAATCAGAGCAGAGTAGACCAATCACAACAGACTAGGTCATCTAACCAATCAGAGCAGAGTAGACTAATCACAACAGACTGGGTCATCAGACCAATCAGAGCAGAGTAGACCAATCACAACAGACTGGGCCATCTGACCAATCAGAGCAGAGTAGACTAATCACAACAGACTGGGCCATCTGACCAATCAGAGCAGAGTAGACTAATCACAACAGACTGGGCCATCTGACCAATCAGAGCAGAGTAGACTAATCACAACAGACTGGGTCATCAGACCAATCAGAGCAGAGTAGACTAATCACAACAGACTGGGTCATCAGACCAATCAGAGCAGAGTAGACTAATCACAACAGACTGGGCCATCAGACAGATAAAAGTTTGTTACAACTCATTATTTTCCTGGAGGCTTTAGTACAGCACCGCATTTCCAATTACAGCTAGCATGTGGGCTAATGGTTAGCTTTTGGAGTGCACTGACATGTCGTTGTCTCCCATCAGCAAGAGCTCAGTCGTGATCCGACAGTGTTGTCAGTGTGTGAGGAGAGGACATTAGCATCCACACTTACTGATAATGCAGGTCTAAGTGAAGCTACTATGACACTTAGTGTTTTTCTAGACTGTAGCATTGATCCAATACTCATAAATCAGGCTAAGTGGAGCTGCTAATACTTCAGTCAAAGACCCATCAGCTCAGTGTTTTTAAAACACCACCTTTCAGAAGATTTTTTTATGCTTTTGAAAGAGCCAATTTCATTAAATTTCTCAATTGCATTTATTTGATGAAAAATACAGTAAAAACAGTGATACTGTGAAATACTGTATTATTACAATTTGAATCAACTGTTATATATATATATATATATATTAAAATGTAGTTGATTCAAGTGATGTAAAGCTGAATTTTCTGCATCATCTTCAATGTCTCACGACTTTATCTTCAAGAAACATTTCTGATTATTATCGATGTTGAAAACAGTTGCGCTGCTTCATATTTTGTGGAAATAGACAGATTGTTTTTTTCTTCAGGATTCTTTGTTAATAGAAAGTTTAAAAGACCAGCATTTATTTGAAATATAAATCTTTTGTAACATTATTATGTCTTTATTGTCGCTTTTGATCTGTTTAATTCATCCTTTCTGAATAAAAGTACTCAATTATTTTAAAAAAGTACAGTAGTGTACATAAATACGAACATGAATACAAATGTAAAAGATTAACTTATTGTGCTTTTAAAATTGTCAGCATCCATAAGTGTGTAAGTATGGAACCCCTAAAGGGACATGGTGCATTCCCCCAAGAAACTTTGCAATCGCCCGTGTAAGGGAAACAGGTTAATTATTTATTAATTTATTGGGAATAAACGCATAACACAATCCTGGTGGAAAAAAGAAAACATCTTAAGTATATTTGCAGCCAGACTAATTATCAGTACACTTCAGGTGTGTTAATGATTAGTTAACTTGAACTAATTTTGTATTTTAGTTGTAATTAAATTGTAGTAAAAGCATATTTTAAGTGCATTTAGTGTACTTTCATGTGCTAAATTGGAACAACTTCAAGTATACTTGGTACACTTTAAGTATATGCTTGTTTGGGACTAATTACATGTTTGATTAGAGATATTGAAGTGTACTTTATTTGTTATAAATCCTGTCAAACCTGGTTATTTGTCAAACCTGAAAAAGCACCGTGTTTGTTTTATTGTGTTTATTTCTGCTGTTGCTTGTATTTAATTATTTGTGCTTATTTGACAGATTGTTTACTTAACTTTTAATAGTGTTTGATGTGTATATTTTATATGTCGCTTTATTAACATTTGTATTGGCTTTATGCTCAGCTGCAATACTTCCTGAACTTAAGCCAGCTCCTTGTCTCCTGTCTGCCATTATTGGTCAAATTGATTAATTCAGGTGTGCCTGACCTCAGTAGTCACGGCAACAATAATCAGACACACCTGAATTAATCAAGTTTGGCCAATAATAGCAGACAGGAAACAAGGAGCTGGCTTAAAGGATTAGTTCACTTTTGAAAAAACTTTTGCTGATAATTTACTCACCCCCATGTCATCCAAGATGTCCATGTCTTTCTTTCCTCAGTCGAAAAGAAATTTAGGTTTTTGATGAAAACATTCCAGGATTTTTCTCCATATAATGGACTTCAATGGGAACCGGATGGTCCAAGGTCCAAAAGACAGTTAATAACAGTTTCAGATGCAGCTTCAAATGTCTTTAAACGACACCAGACGATGAATAAGGGTCTTATCATGCGAAACGATCGGTTATTTCAAAACTTATTCCAAAAATTTAACTTTTCTAAGGACAAATGCTAGCCTTGCTCTATTCTGTAAGGGCGCGTTTGCAACGTCACGTATTACGTAATTACGTTCAAAAGGTCACGGGCGACGTAGCCGAAAGTACAGAGTCAGTGTTTACAAGTTGAACGCATAGGTTGAACGTGCAAACTAACTCAAACGCTGTTTACAAAAAAAGGAATTAAAAGGAAAAACAACGATGTCGGACGATTTTGATTCTGTACTTTCGGCTACGTCGCCCGTGACCTTTTGAACGTAACTACGTATTACGTGACGTTACAAACGCGCCTCACAGAATAGAGCAAGGCTAGGATTTGTCCTTAGAAAAGTTACATTTTTGGAATAAGTTTTGAAATAACCGATCGTTTCGCATGATAAGACCCTTATTCATCGTCTGATATCGTTTAAAGACATTTGAAGCTGCATCTGAAACTGTTATTAACTGTCTTTTGGACCTTGGACCGTCTGGTTCCCATTGAAGTCCATTATATGGAGAAAAATCCTGGAATGTTTTCATCAAAAACCTAAATTTCTTTTCGACTGAGGAAAGAAAGACATGGACATCTTGGATGACATGGGGGTGAGTAAATTATCAGCAAAAGTTTTTTCAAAAGTGAACTAATCCTTTAAGTTCAGGATGTAGTGCAGCTGTGCATAAAGCCAATTGTTATTGCATTTTATGTAAAGAAATTTCTATGGAATTCTGCTTCCTGATTGGCTCTTCGATCCTACACACGCAAAATGTTTGCGTTCCCCCAAGAAACTCGATTGCACTCGAGTTGATTTGGTCTTCACTAACCCCAATCCTCTTCTCTTCCAGCCCGCTCCTGTTGTGGATATGGATGAACAGACACAGCTTCAGCTCGCAATGAGTCTCAGTAAGGAGGCGCACAAGGTACCGCATTACCAGGAGTCACAGCTACACCTGGCCTTCATTCATTCGCTGTAGTTTCAGTAACGCGCATGTACTGTGTGTTGTAAGTGACACTGCTTGTATATTGTGTGATTGTAAATCTGTAGCCAGTTCCTCTTCCTCCTCCTCCTCCTCCTGTTGCTGCTGCTGCTGCTTTGGACATGGATGAAGAGGCTCAACTTCAGCTGGCTCTGAGTCTCAGTAAAGAGGAACATCAGCAGGTAGGCATCTGGAGCACGATAGCTTCCCACATTAGAGCCCGACCGATAAAGGATTTTGAAGGCCGATACGATACAAATATTTTTTGGTTTTAAGATCCGATATTCCGATATATCGGCCGATATTTTTTTTTTATTAAATATTGTTGGATTTCACACACGTGTAAAAGAAAAGCTAACTTTTCTGCACAAGATACGTTTGATACTTTTTCTCCTTTGTCTAAATGTTCACTCCTCGCAAGTATAACTTACATTTTACAATGCAGGGACTGTAACTAGAGATATGCTAGTTATAAATACAGTAATCATTACTTTATTTAGGCAGAAAAAGTTCATTGTGGTTTCCAAGCTCATTAATGTTAACGTTAGCGGTCTTCCACTGATGATAGTGGCATTAGCTAGCTTTGTGGTTAGCTAGTCTTATGATGAGCCATAATTCAGCAATAGATAACATCATACTGCAAATTGTAAAACATACATTTTCAATATAACAGGCCAAGGAGAGATGATTGAAGCGTGTTTCGTCCGTTTTTATTTAATTTTTTAAATATTCATTTATCGGCCATTATAACTGCCGATACCGATATTTTGGAAAATGCCTAATATCGGCCGATAATATCGGTCTGGCTCTATCCCACATCTAAAACTATTTCAGCCATTGGAAGACCAACATGTGACATTGAAAATAGGTGAAATCCGTCTTGGAAAAGCACCAATACTTATTGAATGAGTTAAGTTCTTTACTGAGCTATTTTAAATCGTTAAACCCCAGTTTACATTGTGCATTTTCATAAACTCAAACTTCTATAACTTGTTTTCTGTTTCACTTTCTTAATTTGTTTCACTTCTACAAAAATCTGCCAAATGTCTTCTTTAAAACCAGACAAATCTTACGTCTGAATTCCAAAGCATTCTTGAATTACATCCATTTAGGTTTGAAATGTGCATTTTCATGTTTATAAAAAGAAAAGGGGGAAAAATATACTTTAAAAGAATACAAAGTTCTGTCATGAAACTATAAATGGTGCAGGCTGATTGGTCCTTAACTCAATTAGCTTGCAGTTACATAATTCTCTCTAGGGCACAGCTGATTGGTTCCTGCTGTGTCAGTAGCCAATGAGCTCGCTGCTAGGCCTTCAAATACCTGGTCAGCAGTTGCTTTTCTGAAACATCCAAACTTTTCTGAAGACAGTCGGTTTGCTTCAGACACAATAATATAAACCCCTCCAAAAAACAATATCTACGCTTTTCATCGTATATTTTCAGCATTGACGTGAACCGTGAGCTTGTTGTGCCTGGTTCAGGATTTTTTCCTGCTATCTGTTCTCCTCTTTGCGTCCGTCTTCACCGTTAACGTCCCGTTTACAGACTTCATAATATTTCAACAGAAATGACATTTTGGGAAATTATTGCAATACAGTTTGTGTGCGAGTCCGGAATAGAGATCGGCCAAAATAAAACATAAAAACGATTTATGGCCGGTGCATCGCTAGGAAAAAGTATGATAGGATGACTGTGCATGCATGTCATTTGTAGACTCTCTCTCTAAAGTTGTGTTCTTAAGGCTGTCTTCTGTGTCTGTTGTTCACTAGGAGCAGCGAAGTCGCCAGGGAGACGAGTCGTTGCTCCAGAAAGCACTCGAGGAGAGCAAACGAGAAATGGAGGCCAAAGGAGGAGTACGAGACACCTCTATTAACCTGTCGGCTGTTTAGAAGCTCTTCTGAATGACTCCTGTGATGCATTTATTTTGGAAGAGATAAACGGATTTAAATCTAGAGTTACTGCGATGAATCATTCCTATTGTAAACAAGAAGTCAAAGTTACAAATATACATTGAATCACAAACAGGTACAGTCAGGTATTGCTGTAATTGTAGGAAGGGTTATGTATTTGTGGTCAAGCACTTAATGGAGAGGTGGAAATTTCTGTGTCGGACTTATTGTTCTTCGGGCTTTTAGAAGCTTCGAGGTGCTGTACTGCAGTTAGATGTCCCCATTGCATTCGCTTGCGTATAGATACACACTGTATTGACCTAAAAACTCATTCTGAATGTGCTGAAAGTGCTTTTCTGTGCTTTCCTTTGGCAGTCTGCCATGTTGGATCTTGCAGATATTTTTGCTCCAGCTCCTGATGTGCCCTCTGCTGCCAAACTTTGGGATTCATCCGGAGGCCATAGCGGTTTAGCCCAGGCTGGTCCTCTGAGGTCCGACCCCTGGGATAGTCTGGGTAAGATCTGTGATTGAATGTAACTCTATCTCAGCTATGTCAACTCTCACACAGTAAAGGCACACCCAGTATTTTTTGACAGATATGTTTAAAATAATAAAGGTGCGTTTATTCTGTGTAGGGTGTGAGTGCACATGGTCAAAATTATGTTTTAGCCAATAATTGTTAGTTCAAGAAAATGTTTTGGCCATAAATGTGTCCTTACAGTACAAAATTGTATTTTGCATTTCTTTTATTTTCAGTGGAATTTTAAATTGAGGGTTTTTTTTGACAGAGCAGGGGATATGTGACAGGAAATAGGACAATAGGGAGATTGATTTGACCTAGGTTGCCCTAGGTTGCCCAAACACGCAAGCTCAAACAAGATAATGCAAAAAAATGTCCTGCCCAACTGGAGTTAGAAATGAGTTACTCACCATAGCCTGTTTTTACCTGCATTTGGTGCAGAAGGACTCTTTCAGGTTGCGAAATAAATGACAAATATGCCTGTGTGAATATTGACTAGAATAGGCGTTACTGTGACAATGGTTGACTACAAGGACTCCGTTTTTCAGACTTTCAACATAAACTAGAAGTGCCAGTCAGGGTTATTATAAAAAACATTTTCATTGTTTGAAATAAAATAAACATTAGCTGAAATCAATTTGTGTATGTATATATATATATATATATATATATATATATGCATATATATTTATATTTAAGTAGTTGCCAGGGCAACATTTGTCATTTTTTTTAATTAACTAAAAGTACTAAAACAACTGAAATAAAAATTAACAAGAACTCTGCAACAAAATTGCTAAAACCTTAAATAAAACTGAAATGAAAGAAAATATACAAATAAAAACTAATTCAACATATCAATACAAATTTAAGTATCTTAATGATACTTAAATAAAATGGGTAATATTATAAAATAATTAAAAACCTCCATAATTCTATTATCTGAATGTTTTTCATGGTTTATACTTTTTATTAGCAGTTAATGTACATGGCCTTCACTAGTTTGTGTATACAGTTTTTTTTATTTTATTTCTTAATAGCAATTTCTATCCAATAACATTTTAGAGCTTGACAATTTTCTTAGAAATTGAGTCATGGGTGACAAATACGCCTGTGAATAGGCGTTACTCGATGACAAACCTCCCCCAAAAAACAAAAACAAACATATTATTTCATCACGCTTGATGATGAGATGGTGAGAAACCTTGTTCTTAAATATAAACCGCAGTTGTTAAAAGACCAAATTAAAATCCGAAACATGATTTCAGCTTCCATCTTGTTTCTTGTTTTGTCTCATTTTAAATCATTTTAAGCCATCATCTGGTTGAGAACCACAGATTTCCCCTTGTATCTATCAGTATAAAAGCCCAAGACCACTGTTGGTTCAGCCAATGAAATTGGTGCACCTTTAAGCAAAATGAACGTAAACGTGCAGCAATACTGCTTTAATAATGTGAGCTCCACACACCTTTTGGATTGTGTTCAATCAGAGCCCAGTGGTCTAGTAGCCCGTGGCCATGGAAGCTCATGGATGGCACCGCCTGCATTAAGTGTTCGTTCCCAGCCTTGGCCACAGACACATCCTGACCCATGGGACGCCCCCCAGAACTCCTCAAGCCCTGTGTCCATCAATCAGACCTGGATCTCCCCGGCACATGGTACAAGCTTAACCACGTCATACCTTATGCAAATAATACATAACACTGTAACCCATTACTTGCTAAATATACTAATACTGAAGATGCCATTCAATTTTTTTTTTTTTTAAACTTTTCTTATAATTGTTCCGGTTCTTCTTACTGTGCACAATACTCTGGGTTCGTTTTCCCTTTAGTAGAAGACTGAATTTGAAATGTGTGTAACTGCTAATTCATCAACATGGATGTGTAGCATAGAGATGACCTCGAGTTATACGTGAACTACAAGTCACAAAACTCCAGTCAGTGTCTTCATTTCATGGGTCTTTAAATTCTCTAGGAACTGGAGTGGATCCCTTTTCTCCCTCAGTTTCTGACAAACACGGATCTATTGGGCCTCTCAAAACTCCATCGCCTCGTGCAGGAAGTCCCTCAGGCAATCACTGTTCTTCTCAAACTGAATTCTAATTTTTTACTTTATAATCATATTAATTATTAATATTAACAATTACTACTTTGCATTATAATATATTTCATTTACTCATTCCATTTTTGTACTTCTTTTTTGTGTCTGTGAATAGTGAATTTGTGAATTTTACGTTATATATCATATTTGCACTACCTTTAAAAATTTTGGGGTTTTGAAAGAAATTAATGCTTTAATTCAGCAAGGATTCATTACATTAATCAAAAATGACAGAAAATACATTTATAATGCTACAGAAGATTTTTTATTCAAATAAATGCTATTCTTTTGAACTTTCTGCTCAAAGAATTTTGAAAAAAATTGTTTCCTTAAAAATATAAAGCAGCACAACTGTTTTTAAAATTGATAATCAGAAATGTCTTATGAGCATTAAATCATATTAGAATGATTTCTGTAGTATCATGTGACACTGAAGACTGGAGTAATGATGCGGAAAATTCAGCTTTGATGACAGGAATAAATTAAATACAATTACATGTATTCACATGGAAAACACTTATTTAATTATTTTATTTAAAATGTGTTTATTTTTTCAAAGTATTACTGTGTTTGATGATTCTTTAAAAAATATTAAAGAAAATCGAACCAACCCCAAATTTGTGAATGGTAGTGTACATATATATATATAAATCTCAATTCCTTTTTTATGATTTATACTTGTATAGATGACGACCTCTTTGATGAGGCTATGGATGGAGGTCAGGCAAATATAAATGGCCACGGTAGTCTTGAGACTTTCGATATGTCTTCCTTTGGCGAAGGACTACCAAAACCAGCTCAAACCGGAAGTACTCCAGAGGCCTTTCTGGGTCCCACCGGAGCTTCACTCGTCAACTTGGATTCACTGATCCCCTCCAACCCTCCTTCCAAGAACTTCAACCCATTTTTATCAGGTTAGAATGAACCACTTGACCAAACTACTACTCGTCACGTGTGTCAAAATCCACATTATTTGAATTGATTTTGGACTTTATCCCATTTAGGGCCGAGCGCTCCATCGACATCTAATCCATTTCAGCACGAACCACAGCCCCGCCTCACACTTAATCAGATGCGTCCCAGCTCCACATCTCCTGTACCCACGTCCCTCCCATTTAATGCCTCTCTGCCCATGGCTGCCAGCAACCAGCCCAGCTCCCTTCCCAGTACCTTCACACAGTCTGCGCAGGTCCCGCCGCTGATCCCTGGACACCTGCCTCAACCGCTGCTACCCCTGTCAACCACATCCACGCTTGGAGATCCAGAACAACACAATCAGAACCCGTTCCTATGAAAGACAGTGTGAGCAGATCCAAACAAGCTTTTGAAATGACAATTTAACCACCGACTTGACTTAAAACTGGAACACACTTTTTGTAATGTCTTTGCTTCTTTCACAGCTTCCTGGTTTTGCTCTATGCAGTCGCTCTTAAGAGGCGTTCACACATACAGTGGTTTGCAGTGACGAAAACCATTCACGTTCAACAACAGCAACCGTTGGTAATTCAATGCGGCAGAGTTGAGAAATGTTCAAGATTATCCACGAGTCGCCATACAATGCGGATAATGTATCCATCTCCTGTCCTGTGAGATACTATAGTAAAGTGTCAGTAATGGCGCTTTTCCACTACACAGTACCGACTCGACTCGGCTCGACTCACCTTTGTTTGGTTTTCCTCTGTGTAAAAGTTGTACCTGTACCTGCTTTCGGGTAATTTTTTTTTGTACCACCTCCAGCGAGGTTCTGAGCGAGCTGAGGCGATACTAAAATGTCACGTGAAAACAATGCCGACTCCTAATTGGTCAGAGAGAATCGTCACCATTCACTGCGTCATCATTACACGCGCCAGATGGAGTATCCAGAATATCCCCGCCATTTTTAAATAGTTTGGCCAGAGATAGTTACTAAACTAACTACTATTACTACGGCAACTCGGAAGAATACGCCGTGGTCAAACGAGGAGGTGCAGACTTTCCTTTGTTTGGTTGCCGAAGAGAAGATCCAGCGAGAGCTTGATGGGGCAACAAGGAACGAAAGGCGTCGCTATGACGACCGGGTACTATTTGTGTCGGTACTGTCTGCAATGCAAAACGGAGCCGAGCCGAGGTGAGTCGAGTCCATCTGAGCTGGTATTGGTAATTGAAAAGCGCCAAAAGATGGAGAAAATTGATGTCGGTTTGGTGTGTCTTGGTCTTACCAAAGAACTAGTGGCAACAAAAAAAAAAACAACAACTGTGGGGTCGCATCTGGGCCAAAAAGTTGCGTTTGATCACACGCAAAGGCTACAGCCAACTAGCACATTCATTCTGCTTCAGCAAATAACTCTCCACACCAGCAGGTGGCAGTAGTCTGTGTTTGAATTGAAAAAAGGGAAACTTGAAGAGCTAGAACTGGAGATTGTTACAAAAAAAATATTTTCTGAAGACCTCATCCCTATGCCCTAATTCCTTCGAAGGGTTTACCCTCCAGAGTGAGAGCCTCGACGGGATGAAGGGTGTTGTGGAACAAAAAAACTATTCCTTTGAACGCCGAGCCAATTAAGAAACTGGCATCATCACACAATTGTGTACGCTGCTCACCTGCACAAATAATCATGGGAGCAAAGTGTTTAGCAGTTGTACCCTTCGGAATCTTTCATTTCGAAAGGGTCCTTTTAAGTGGCAAGTTATGAGCACTTCGGTTTGGAACGTCCCTTCGTTTGGGACTTTCAACCAGATAGTTCTAGGAACTCTGTTATAGGAACGAGCCACCAGGGTGTGTGTCCACCAAAGCATTTTTTCCACGCGCCTGGCGTATGTTTTCAATTGTTTTCAATGGTAGCGTCGCGTTTTTTAAACGCCATGAGCGTACCGAGGCGCTGAACGTTTTTTTCACGCTGAAGCGCCGAGCGCCCATCGTTTTTACTGGTCGCTGGGAGTTGAAAGATTTTCAACTTTGGATAAAACGCAGCGCTCATCACTGTCACTTTTTACCCAGCCGTCCAATCACAGTGGAGGAGGGGCGGGACTAATACCACACCGACCAACTGTCACAACATTCAAACTGCTGCAGATATTCTGTATCATAGCAACGAAACGTCTCAACAGAAAAAACGCTGCGCTGCCAAAACGCTCTCAAGCGCCCAAAGCACGGCGTCTTCAGCAGAGCGTCTGGCGTTTTCAGCTGGCTAAAAAGGCTTTGGTGGACACACGGCCTAAATGTTCCCCTTGGGCCATTTTCCTGGTTGCATTTGCACTGCAAGTAGGAATGTCACGTAAGCCATCACTAAATGGCTCAGGACTTTTATTTTGCATGGCTTAGCCAAAGCCTGAGCACACAGTGCTGACATTTTCCATCTTCATTAGTTTACGATCCTATCTTATACGTTATTGGGTAGAACCGTTACACATTGAAAGTAAACGGTGTAGGAAAAAGTATGTGAACTTACCGAAAAGTGGGTACTCTCGCCATTAGTTCTTGTAAAGGTTTGAAAGGTGCGAAAGCCCCCTATTATGGCGGACACGATCGTTCTCACTCCGAAGTTTCATTCGAAGGCGTTTGGAACGCAAATTAAACCCATTTGAAACGCAGCCTTCTATGTGCGCCCTTTTCACTTTGCCATTTGTTTGATTTCATCACTTTAGTTTTTCATCTTGTGCACTGGTTCGCTAAGCTGAACAGCCAATCAGATCAATCTCGATCACCGACAGACTCCGCCAGAAAATAGTCAAATTTATTACTGATTGTTTCAAAGCAACTTCACTATAATAAACGCCCAAATAGGAGTTAATGAAAAATGAATCAATAATGAAATGCATTCAATTGCAGCTTTACAGTTTCCAGCTCAACGCAATCTTGATTCAACACACACTGCAAAGACTAGCCGACTGCTGGCTTGGTGTGTGACGGCCTTTACTGTGACGGCCTTTACCCGTCTATGCAGACATACAGTACAAGGTTAAAATGAAAAGTTGTGTAGAAAATGGTTTACAGACACTGCGTCCCAGTTGTCATCATATTTTCAAAAGATTTTGACCAATAACATCAATCATTCACAACCAGCAATACAGCCACTCGTCGACCTCCAGTCATAAAACCCATGTATGTGTGAACGCCTTTAATTTATAATCATGTGTATGAATGTCAACTATGCATTACATGGCAATACAGATTGATGCTGGCTTTGTGGGAGATGACAAATAAATGACACAATTTAAAAGTTGAGAATGTTTAATCCAACTCCTGCAGCATCAATATCTCCTAAACACCTCATCCTTTAAGTATTATAATAGATTTGGGAAGGATAACGCACTGGTTACTTGTTCCATAAAACCCAGTACATAACTAAGCACAAGTCCAAAGACTCTTATACAGTTTTTTTTTCTATTTCTAGCTCTGCTTTAGTGTCTCCTTATTAGTCTGGAGTATCTGATGACTTTCAATGCTGTGCTTTAATTTGCTGGTATCCTGATGCCTCACTCTCACCAGTATGGCAGAAAAAAGGGACTACGATTTTGAGGCCAATAATTTAAGTTGCAAAATGTAAAGTATGATGATTTTGTAATATTGGGCATTGACTGTTGAATGAATAGACCTCCAGCAAGAGAATGTACTTACCGTGGTGTTCAGAATGAATTGATGCCACTTACTAACAGAATGTAAGATTGTGAGACTTGCACATGACATGTTGCTCATCAAATACAAGGATGGAGATGAAACTGAATGGCATGTCTGGTTTATGTTTGTTTATGGTTCATACATCATGCTCTCGACCTCTGGCTTGACATGCTTGCACAAACTGTATATGGTACTAGTCGAATGTTTGGACACACCTACTCATAAGTTATTCTATGTTTCACTTTTCAGAAAACTATAAAATATCAAATTAAAGGATGGAAATCATGGAGTGAGTAAAATGTCTCATATAGCCTTTAATATACAGTAGTCAACATTTGAAGTGGATCAAAATCACAAACCAAAATAAAATGTCAAAAGATTTATGTATTTTAATTGCATTAAATTTCCATCCATTTGCATTACATATTTTTTACATCGGAGTTGTTTAATCCTCCTCTGTAGAATATAACGACTAATACTGTCTTATATTATCGTCAGTTGATTTCATCTAAGGCTTTGGCTGCAGTCAATTGTAGGAGTTCTTGCTTTTCTCTTTGCTTCAGTGATTCTGCTTTTTAACAGCGGGTGTTCATAAGTAATGTTCAATCACCACTTAATCATCTCATTAACTTCAACGCTGCTTCAGTGGTTCTTTAAGGCTATGTTTACACGGAAACGATTCTGAAGAGAAAACGCAAAAGTGGCGTTGCGTAATAACTTTTTATTCTGTGTTTAGACGAGCGTTTTATGTGGGAAATCCGCGTGCAAATGGTGACGCAAAAGTGTATGAAATTCAATGTAGAATGCGCTTCAGGCGGCTAGGAGTGCATACTACAACAACACCATGTCCACGCGCCTGCGTACAACCTTCACTGTCAAGCAGACTTTTGCGTTTTTACCGTTTACACGGGAACGCGGCGGTGGAGCGTTTTTAAGATTTCCACTCTGGAGGGTGGTTTCACTTTTTTGCGTTTTTAAGCCTCAAAAACGCCGTCGCCGTGTAAACGAAAGGCACATCCGATAAAATATTTTTTACGTTTTCACCCGCGAGCGTTCTCGTGTAAACAGGGCCTAACTCTGTAGTGCGCACACATATGAACACTGAGCAGTGTTAATTTAACATGGGCGTTTGTCTATGTACTATTAGTCTACATAAACCTGTTTCATTTATATGACTGACAAATATGAATCTCATTCAGATAATTAATTGGTTTGTTAAAACTATGTTCTCCAAATGGATGGAAATTTGATATGCAATTCAAATACATAAATCTTATTTTTAGACAAATGTTTTTTTTTTTTTTGAGTGCACTTCAAATGTTGACTACTTTATAGACACGTCCTTCACACAGAATGCATTGTTGAGTTCCATGAGTTTTCAATGTAAACAATGCATCTTTTAAAAATGTCTTGACACCTTTCATTTTCTTACATTCCACTGATCAAGAATTGGAAAAACTGTTCCCATTCCACTTCCCTGTGTCTTGCGTTTTTTGCATTACACTGCATTGCTTTTCATTGTTTTCTATGTGAACATGCACTATAAGGACCCTTGCACTTACACCTCACATCTTTTGCAGCGTCTTGCACAAGACACGGCCTTCTAAAGATGTGGAGCTAAAATAAGTACTACTATAAAAATGAATACTTAGTTTTTACCCGGTCCACTGCCCATGTCTTACAAAACACGTTCGGTCTGAACGGCTCTTTATATGTTGTATTCTTTAACTTGTAATGTGTGTAAAGAGTCCCTGAAAATCATACTTGAGTAAAAGTACAGATCAATGAAAATGACTGCATTGCAAGTTAAAAAATCCAGGGTGGTGATTAAAAAGATGATTGGTCCAGTTCCACAGACAGGACTTAGATTAAGCCAGGATTAGGATGTCAATTAATACGTCAATGAGATGTGGTGGATATGACATTTGTTCATTGTTGGAAAAAAATGTAAAATATTAACAATTTCTCTTGTAATCTAAGTATGTCATGTTACAGACCTCAAAACTTATGAGACTGTGTTTCAAGACTTTTGAACAAGTTATTTTCAACTTCACAAAGCTAAAAGTGCCCCTAGTTGGCCCGACTAGGCCTACAGAACAGTCATGTATAGGCACACTATGTGTTTTTTTTTTTAATGCAAAGCATTGAAGATATAATAAATAAAAGCCCTGTAAATATTAGCATTTTTTTTTTTACAAGATTATAAGTGTGTCCTATCGTTGAGAAATCAAAAGTTCTAACGCCTACTTGAACACTTCTGCCAAGTAGACATGCAAGTAGACAAGTGGTCAAGTGCAAAGACCGCAAGTGTGGGTATTTGACAAGGTATTGATTCACAGCCTAATACTAATTAGTTTACGGCCATTACGAATTCTGTTGTGAACGAAGTGCTCTGCTCATCCAATCCTAATCAAACACACCTGAACAAGCTAATCAGGTCTGATTAGGCTACTAGAAAGCTACAGGCAGGTGAGTTTCATCAGGGTGGGAGTTACCCAGACCTATCAGTGTTTCATCAGTGTTGGAGTAATCCAGTTTCAGAAAACTTTTATGCAGCGATTTATTGTGCACGATTCAACAGCAGTACATGTTGTAGTTTTGTGTTCCTCACTGTCTGTCCTGACTGACTAATTCAGCGTGTTTTCCAGCAGAGCTCATTGTGAGTTCACAGGACGAGATGATGACGGCTCGAGTGTAGCTACTGCTCGTTGATTGTCGTTTTATTGTGCTTGTCTGCGTGTTTGTGCAAAACACAAGTCGCAGGTGAGAAGATCTTTTAGCTTCATTACACAGTCTGAAGAAAGATCAAAATGACTTATTTTGAACATGTAGTAATTACAGTACATTTAGTTGCAATAGTAAACTTATGAAAAAAACACGACCTGTCCATGTCTTCTATCTGCATTGTGCTTCTATTACACACAGGTTGAAACCCCACTCTGTCTTTAAAACGGATTGACAGTTTTTAGTGATTCATTTGAGTTTTTCTTGATTAAGCAGATATGCACATTTTCAAGTTTGAAACCTATATTTCAAAACCCTGACTTGTAAACCATTACAACACTCCCTGGTCCCTTTTAACAATCCTCTTGAATCCTCTTCTGTAGAGTACGGTCAGTGTCCGGTGATTCTGACAGTCGTGCCATCCAGTCGAGGATGTACTTCCGATGGAGACTGCGCTGGAGGACATAAATGCTGTCAATTTCCCTGTGGGCCCACATGTGTGCCACCTGTTTTCAGTGAGTTTCAATTAATGATGGATGCTGGAGGTCTCCCAAAAGAAGCACTGAAAGTTTTCGTTCAGATGTTGCTCGTGAACTTCACAAATAATTGCAAAGAAACCGCAAGTAACACATGGAACTAAACATGAAATTATTAAGTAGAACTACTGAACTCTCTCTAACTCTCTATACCGAACTCTCTCTCTAACTGTAAATGAGACCTTGAGCATTCAGTGATGTTTTCTGTCATGTGTCATCATAACAGCAAAGCCAGGAGAGTGTCCGAGCACCAAAAATGGAGGAGGAAATTGTGACCAGTTGTGTTCCTATGACAGTGACTGTGCAGACAATGACAAATGTTGCAGCAATGGATGTGGACGTCAGTGTATGGCTCCATACACAGGTAGTTGTATTATACTTTGTTATGGAGTGTGTGGGTCAGTTTCCCCAAGCCCCTCACCCCAGTGTGTCTTTAATAAGTCTGTTGACATATCCTACTTCATGAACAATAACTGAAATTTAGCACGGATAAGTTTCACAGATTAGCTTTATAAAATGAATAAAGATGATGAATATTTAAAATAAAGTTCACTCTGAAACACTTACTATTCCTGATTTGAGTTTTGTGCTGAATGCCACTGAAAGGACAGACTAAAGATGACTATCTGTATCCCTCCAGTGAACCCTGCGGCCGAGCCACCGAAGCCTGCCATGGAGCCTGCAGCCGAACCGCCGAAGCCTGCCGTGAAGCCTGCGGCCGAGCCACCAAAGCCTGTCATGAAGCCTGCGGCCGAGCCGCCGAAGCCTGCCGTGAAGCCTGCCGAGCCGCCGAAGCCTGCCGTAAAGCCTGCGGCCGAGCCACCAAAGCCTGTCATGAAGCCTGCGGCCAAGCCGCCGAAGCCTGCCGGGGACCCTGCGGCCGAGCCGCCGAAGCCTGCTGTGAAGCCTGCCGAGCCGCCGAAGCCTGCTGTGAAGCCTGCCGAGCTGCCGAAGCCTGCTGTGAAGCCTGCCGAGCTGCCGAGCTGCCGAAGCCTGCCGAGCCGCCGAAGCCTGCCGTGAAGCCTGCCGAGCCGCCGAAGCCTGCCGTGAAGCCTGCGGCCGAGCCACCAAAGCCTGTCATGAAGCCTGCGGCCAAGCCGCCGAAGCCTGCCGGGGACCCTGCGGCCGAGCCGCCGAAGCCTGCCGTGAAGCCTGCCGAGCTGCCGAAGCCTGCTGTGAAGCCTGCCGAGCTGCCGAAGCCTACCGAGCCGCCGAAGCCTGCCGTAAAGCCTGCGGCCGAGCCACCAAAGCCTGTCATGAAGCCTGCGGCCAAGCCGCCGAAGCCTGCCGGGGACCCTGCGGCCGAGCCGCCGAAGCCTGCCGTGAAGCCTGCCGAGCTGCCGAAGCCTGCTGTAAAGCCTGCCGAGCTGCCGAAGCCTACCGAGCCGCCGAAGCCTGCCGTAAAGCCTGCGGCCGAGCCACCAAAGCCTGTCATGAAGCCTGCGGCCAAGCCGCCGAAGCCTGCCGGGGACCCTGCGGCCGAGCCGCCGAAGCCTGCCGTGAAGCCTGCCGAGCTGCCGAAGCCTACCGAGCCGCCGAAGCCTGCCGTAAAGCCTGCGGCCGAGCCGCCGAAGCCTGCCGTAAAGCCTGCGGCCGAGCCGCCGAAGCCTGCCGTGAAGCCTGCCTGTGAAGCTCCAAATCCTGCTGCTGAACTGCCAAGGCACCCTGAGTAGGCCAGACACCTTGGCCACGGTGGTCACGATCACAACGGCCGCCACGACAGTCATGGCTTCCACAAATGTCACGGTGGTCACGATCACAAAGGCCGCCATGACGGTCACGATCACCATTATGGCCAATGTAAATCGTGACGTTGTTTTGTCGAACTCATGCTGAAGTTCTCTTACAGATCAATTCAGTGTTTAATTCGTATGGGATGTTCCTTGTTTATCACCAAATAAATCCTGTTTAATGAAATGTTTTTGCTTGATTTGAGTTTTGGAACAAAAATCTATTTCTGTGGGGAAATTGTGGGGCGTCATTTTTCTGCCTGTTTTCTTTAGACAAAAAAAAATTGGGTATATAACACATTTGCAAATATTACAATTAAAAAATGAATCAAATTCAGGGATTTTTTTTTTTTTTTAAATTAATGAACCTGATTGTTTTTTTTCTGCATTTCTTTCCAGTCTCTTTTCATTTTGGTATTTTTAATTTTCTTTGAGTAAGCGTTGAATGACAATAATTTTCAATCATTTTATTGTTCCCCAACATATGAAACACAAATCGTGTGGCATTTCACAGCAACACTAGTTTATTAGTGAACTAACTACACATTTACTAAATGTGAATCGAATGGCAAAACATTTGCTCACTGTGACGCAGAACAATGCTTTCTAATATGAGTCACTAGACTTCTTGAATATTTGAAACTGTTCCCACACTGAGTACAGTCGTACGGCTTCTCTCCAGTGTGAACTTGCATGTGTGATTTCAGGTTTCCAGACTGAGTGAAACTCTTGTCACAATATGAGCACTTGTAAGGTTTTTCTCCAGTGTGAACTCGCTCGTGAGATTTCAGGTTTCCAGACATAGTGAAACTCTTGTCACAATGTGAGCACTTGTAAGGTTTTTCTCCAGTATGAATTCTTTGGTGCCGTTTCAGATCACGAGATGTAGTATAACTCTTCCCACAGTCAAAGCACATATAATCTCTCACTTGATTGTGTGTTTTCTGGTGCTGTTTAAAATTGTAAAGCCATAAAAAACTCTTTCCACAGAGAGGACACACATAAGGCTTCTTGTCTGAATGAACTTTCAGGTGTGATTTTAGTTGTGGTGATGACATAAAATCTTTACCACACTGATCACAATTAAATGGCTTTTCTCCAGAGTGAATGAGCCGATGAACACTGAGACATGATGCATCTCTGAAACTCTTTCCACACTGAGTGCATGTATACGGTTTCTCTCCAGTGTGAATTCTCATGTGTTTGTTAAGGTCTCCTTTACTTGTGAAACACTTCCCACACTGAGTACATTCGTACGGTTTCTCTCCAGTGTGAGTTCTCATGTGTCTGTTACAGTGTCCTTTATGTATGAAACTCTTTCCACAATGAGTGCAGGTGTGTGTCTTTTTGGCTTTTGTTTTTTTAATTGTAACGTTACGATGTTCCTCCTGCATTTCATTCAGTTCTTGTCTTTGCCCTTTTACTCTCACCTAAAATACACAGAAATACAGTTAGAATCAGTTCAAGTGAACCTTTATTTAATAGCAGAAAACAACATAGATCAGATCTTTCACTTATTTATTCTGTCATTATTCTGATATTCTGTCATTCACTTGTTAATATAGTAAACTTTGACAACTGCTGTATACAAGGTTATGATCCTTTGGATGTATTTCTCTAACATCCATTTGCTTATTAATTCACATCTATCAAAGCATCAACAATGAAGAATGAAAAATGGACACCAACCTTTTTGTTCCTCAGTATCTTCATGTTTTATTCTGGATGGTTCTGGATCACTCGTGTCTTCAATCTCCTCTTTACCTTCAACAGTCACACAGATGTCAGCTGCTACTCCTGGAGTTTGTCCTTCTCTTGTAGGATGATGGAAATATTCCCTGTATTTATTGGTGAATTGTTGTGGGAGGGGCTTCACTGCAGGTGTGAACTGCGATCACTGTGTTTTTATCCAATCTGCATTTAAAAAGTACAGGGCCATCATGTTAAACTGGGCAGCTGAAAAACTCTTTTCAGCTCATTCATTATGGTGATGTATGCATCTTCAGTAAATTGGCACATTAAATCGTTTTATTGGTGTCAACAGGCTGAAACAAACTACAGCATCACCACCTTTCACTTCAGTTTTTGTCTTTGCTCTTTCACTTCCATCGAGACTGAAAACATTAAGTTGTTAGAATGAGTTCAAGGAGATATGGCTGTCAAACGAATTAAAAGTGTGTGTTTACATAATATATGTGGGTGCACTGTGTATAATTATTATATATATATAAATACACACACATGCTTGTATATATTTAAGAAATATTTTCATGTACTGTTTAGATTTAAATATAATAGGGGTGTGACAATTGATTTTTTTCATAGCAAATCTATGAATATTTTGAAATAAACAAATTATTTTATATACTCATAGGCCATTATAATATTATATAATTATATTATATCCATTACTAATTTGCTGTATACTTTTTTGTTTGTTTTTTATTTACTAAACTATTTAATATTGCTACTTCACTTTATCTTATATTTACTATTTGCATGCTTTGCACTGTTGTACAATTACTATAACGGATCCTACACCACGTACAACCCACTGAAATCGGTTGATAAATGTATATCTTATTTATCAGTCTTGCCCTTCGCAAAATGGCGGACGTTACGTATCGCGCGGGCCCATGTATAAATAATTCTATTGCTGCGTGACGTCCCAATTCGCTTACTTATACTACGCCCTAAAAGTATGTACTCTTTTTGTGAGGAAAAAGTACATACTTTTGAGTGTGTAGCAAAAGAGTAAGCAAGCTTTGGGACATTACGTCATCTTTAACGGACAGCTCTGTCGCGTGCTGCGTGCATCCATCCACCGTAAACTGCCCTGTCAATCATCTTGTCACAGTTAAAATCCTCCATTCTATCTAATTTTATTTCCTACCGTTTCGGAGAGCACGTTCATCTGCCAGTTGAGGGTCTTTCATGCTCTCCTCGTGTTTGCAATTTGATAATGATGCATTTAAAACGTAATGGCTAACGTGTCTTTACAAAAGATCAATGCTGCTGCAAATGCAATATAATGTGGACAACATTGAATAAATTCATTTTCGTCAGGTTAGATACTGATAATTAATCACTCAAAGCTCTTTATCTAAACCTCTCTACACAACCGCGGGGACTCGTGCGTCCTCCGTATCGACTACGAGTCTGTAGTTTTTTAAAACTTTTTACTCGTGTTTGTAGTTCTAACCATAGGGTTCTAACCGAATCCTCGTCCAACGCGCAATGGTTTGTGGGCAATATCAGCCGTAGGTGCGTTCCATTCGATAGGGTCCCTACACAAGTGTTCACTGCTCCCTACTCCCTGAACACGGTCAGTTGAAGTGGACTTCACTGACTTCCTGTGAAGTGATGTATCAATGTTCCCTTATTCCCTATGTTGTTTGCAGTGCCCTTCGAACTGAACATGTTCGTTCCCTTTGAATTGGAATCTCACTTAAGATGGCAAAATACCCTGTGAAGTCCACTTCGCACCTAGAAGAGTGTGCATCGATCAACACTTCGGATTCTGACCGGAAAAAGTAGACCATCCGGGTATCTTTGAAACACTCATTTCAACATACTACGGTTTGGGACGTACTAATTCTATTTTCGAATACTATTTAGGACGGATAGTATGCGAATTGGGACGCAGCATATGAGCCAGTCGCATCAGACAGGAAGTGCAATAATCGCTCCAGTCTTCTCCGTTGAAATCCATTTCTTTAACTGTCTTTCCCTGGTGAACTCTGAGTGTTCCTTCCTGTGGTTTTGTTTTCCCGTTTACGTGGATTACTCTTGGACTGTTTATTCTCTTCGGGATTATATGCTGACTGTCCTGGATTGATTTATACTGTGGACTGATTTATGTAAGTTTGCTGCCTGAATTTATGCCTGTTTTCAGATTACGAGTTGCTTTGTTTACTGTTGTGTTTGCTGATAATGATGCTTGTTTCCGCCACAGAATGAAAAAAATAAGGTAATTGCGACTTTTATCTCACAATTCTGACTTTTTCTTCTCACAATTGCGAGGTTACATCTCGCAATTCTGACTTTATTTCTCAGAATTTAGAGATAAAGTCAGAATGCGTGATTAATTCAAGTCGCGTGTTATAAAGTCACAATTGCGTGACTGATATAAAGTCAGATTTGCAAGATATAAAGTCAGAATTGCGTGATATAAAGACTTGGGTAAAGGTGATCTTATATTCACACATTAGCCTTTTTTGCTTAAGAACGTTCTCAATACGGGCAATAAAGCACATTTTTGCAAATTAGAAGCAGCTACATGATCTTATGACAACAAAGATGGTCAACTACAACATTTTCCACAATCGAAACAAAATGGGCAAGTATGTTTTAATGGCATAACTACTTACTTGCGAATGTCCACTGAATGTCCAATGTCGAATGGTAAGATAGGGACCGTCTAAAAAGTTGTATTTTTTTTCATTGTGTGCAAACAGACAACTGCATGTAATTCACCTAAAATATTTTTTATGGTCCTAGGGCTGTAGTGCTTTCCTAATGACCACTGTGACTAGCCTACAGGTGAAATTTTGACAATACCCTTACTGTACGTACCAAAATTTATTTAAAAAAATACTGCATTTCCCCTAAAGTATTCTTTTCGTGTTTCAAAGGCTGTAGTGCTTTCCCAGTGACCTGACTGACTTGCAAGTGAAATTTCCACAATAACTACCATTTAATTTCCATAATAACGTACCATTGTCAATTTTGTTTATGAAAAATTAACTGTAAATGAACGTAACTATTTTTCCGCGTTCCAAAGGGCTGTAGTGCTTTCCCAGCGACCACACGGACTTACTACAGGTGGAACTTTGACAATAATTCCCTTACTGTACGTACAATAAACTAATAAGTTCAAGGAATAAAAATACTGTAATACTGTAGCTATTTGTAATGACACGCCAGGCGGCTAATGCTGAACCTGTTGTTACGTGTAAATTAGTCTTCATTGCAAAAGTACCATTTTTATTGTCCTCCACACAGATGCACAGTACAACAAGGTCCACAAGCCCTCGAGGATTCCCAGAAATTAACACGACAACAGCATTTAACCAGAGAATGTGCAATTGAAGAGAATTGGTACTGGCTGGTTACTTCCGGTTTCTGGACTGGCTGCAGTAACACGTCTCTGTCCATGCGGTCAAATGCAGAATAAATGGGAGTCAATGGGGTTTCACCCCAGAAATCCACTTTTCTCAGGATGTAATTTTTTGTCAAGTAATTTTAAAGTTGCATTCAAAAGGGAGGGCTAAGATAATACTCTCAGCTGAAAATTGCATTTTTAAGTTCACTTATCTGTTCTAAAAATCCGTTCAAAACTGTGATGACGTCACACAATAGCAGAATGCTAGCGTGTTCCGGCCAACAACCGCCTAACCTGTTAGAAATCAAAAGGACATAAGTACTCGTTCATTCGACTTTTGACCTAGAATCTATATTGAACTTGCGGAATCAACAATAAAATCTATGTTGATTTAACGACAAGCAGGTGAAAGAGACACATTTAGCCGTTTAGCCCCATAGACTCCCATTCATTCTGCACTCGCCCGTGATCACCTCCAGTGGAATTCTAATGGAACTGCAACCAAGATGATGCATAATGGGGCTAATAGGAAGTGCCAAGGCTCTCCGTTAGACGGGCTCTGATTTAACAAACTGCCGTAGCGGTTGTATTGTTCAGGCAACAATAATAAAGATAAGAGAAATAACTGGCACAGGCTTCTTTTATTCCACGTGGTTGTACACACAGCATATCTCCATTACCACCCCACTCTTTAGCCAATGCACTTCATCTTATACAACACATTACTGCCATCTGCAGGAATCAATCATACAGCTGTACTCATTACATCTCTTTTCCTTTTTTTTTTTTTTTTTTTTTTTTTACTACATGTTACATGAACTTTCACATAATTACAAACACTTGACTATATAACACTCAATTCATTTTTTTACCAATTACAAGTCCATTCGAACAAGTGGTTTTCGAACTCGATTAGATCTCCGTAAGATAGGAATGTCAGTCTTTGGTACAGAGGAATCAAGTTCAGAATCAGGATCAAGTTGCTGATCAACAGAGGGCATTGAGGGCATTTCACAAGACTGCATTTCAGGGGACATCAGCTCCACAGTTGGCTCATCCAAAGGACATTTCTCTGCAGTCTTAAGCAAACTCTGTCGATTTCTCCGTAAGGTCTGCCCATCTTCTGTATGAACAAGATATGATCTCGGGTTTATCTCTTTTAGGACTGTAGCTTTCTTTCTCCATCCTGTAGGCTCCGCAACTCTAACGACATCTCGTTCAGAAAGAGGTTTAACAACATCCGGGTTTAAACCCCCCATCCACCAGCACCATCTAGTGGCCCAACAAAGATAAACACACATTTGGATCCTACACTAACAATTTAATGTTTTAATGTTTTCAGACCAGATGGAAGTGAAAGAGCAAAGACAAGAACTGAAGTGAAAGGTGATGATGCTGTAGTTTGTTTCAGCCTGTTGACACCTGTAATCGTTTTAAATGACACATTAAATCGTTTTACTGAAGATCTCAGACATCACCATAATGAATGAGCTGAAAACAGGGAACTTTTGGAGACAAAGAAGTTTTTCAGCTGCTCAGTTTAACATGATGGCCCTGTACTTTTAAATGCAGATTGGATAAAAACACAGTGATCACAGTTCACACCTGCAGTGAAGCCCCTCCCACAACAATTCACCAATAAAAACTGGGAATATTCCCAACTCCAGGAGTAGCAGCTGACACCTGTGTGACTGTTGAAGATGGAGTTTATTAAAGAGGAGATTGAAGACATGAGTGATCCAGAACCATCCAGAATACAACATGAAGATACTGAGGAACAAACAGGTTGGTGTCCATTCTTGATTCTTCATTGTTAATGCTTTGGTAGATATGAAATAAACATCAGTATTTGGATGATAAACGATAAAGATCATAGCCTTGTATATAACAGTTGTCAAACATTTTTATTAACAAGTGAATGACAAAACTCTGTTGTTTTCTGCTATTAAATAAAGGTTCACTTGAACTGATTCTAACTGTATTTCTATGTATTTTAGACCAGGTGAGAGTGAAAGAGCAAAGACAAGAACTGAATGAAGTGAAGGAGGAACATCGTAATGTTACAATTCAAAGAACAAAAGCCAAAAAGACACACACCTGCACTCAGTGTGGAAAGAGTTTCTCACGGAAAGGAAACCTTAAAACACACATGAGAACTCACACTGGAGAGAAACCGTATTCATGCACTCAGTGTGGAAAGAGTTTCACATTCAGAGGACACCTCAACATACACATGAGAATTCACACTGGTGAGAAACCGTATACATGCACTCAGTGTGGAAAGAGTTTTTCTCATTCATCATCTCTCAGTCTTCATCTGCTCATTCACTCTGGAGAAAAAACATTTAACTGTGATCAGTGTGGTAAAGATTTTATCTCACCATCACATCTAAAATCACACCTGAAAGTTCATTCAGATGAGAAGCCTTATGTGTGTCCTCTCTGTGGAAAGAGTTTTTCATGGATGAAGTATTTTAAACTGCACGAGAAAACACACAATGAAGTGAGAGATTATATGTGCTTTGACTGTGGGAAAAGCTATACTACATCTAGTGGTCTGAAACTGCATCAACGAGTTCACACTGGAGAAAAACCTTACAAGTGCTCACATTGTGACAAGAGTTTCACTATGTCTGGATCCCTGAAATTACACGAGCGAGTTCACACTGGAGAGAAGCCGTACGACTGTACTCAGTGTGGGAAGAGTTTCAAATATTCAGCAAGTCGATTGGTTCATATTAGAAAGCATTGTTCTGCGTCACAGTGAGCAAATGTTTTGCCATTCACATAAAGTAAATGTGTAGTTAACTAATAAACTAGTGTTGCTGTGAAATGCCACAAGATTTGTGTTTTTATATTTTAGATATTAAAACAAAAAGGGTGAATGGAAATAATTCTGGGATAACACAGTAACTTTCCACTGTAAGGTCATGTTTACATATGATTTTTTAAATTTTCCTCTTATTCTAGAGCATTTGATGTTTTTTGAACTTTTCGAAATTGTAGTAATACATTTACTTGACATAACAAATTGTTATATTTGATTACTCTAACAGATTGACTATTTTCATTAGAATATAAAGGAATAGTCAATAAACATATATAGCCTATATATAATGATATATAATTAATACATAAGATAAAATGTAAAATGAAAAAATCACTTTGCCAAGAGAAGAGACCAAACACGTGTGAGACCTTCGCCTAATCGAGTAGTACCGCCATTGGATCGAATTTAGATGGCCTTAGCTTTACCTTTCACTAAACATATTTAGATATATCGAAATCGAAGGTGGCCTTTAAGTTTTGCCTTTCACTAAACATATTTAGATATATCGAAATCGTCTAGCGATTTCCCGTACATCTAAATGCTGAAAGGTAAAACTTCCGAAATCTCAGTGTAAACAATGCGTGACAGCTCACTTCCGGCGTAAAGTCTGGAAACGGTTCAGTTCGGTTCAGAGGTAAAAACTATATAAATACTGTTTGTTTTCTCCCACAAACCACTTGTTTCGTGTCTTAGGCCATCAATATGTACTTACATTTACGAGTCATTAAATCACGTTTAATTTTAACTTCTTTGTGCATGCTCTTTGAGGTGGATCCCCTAAAACTGCATTATATGACTGACAGACAACACCGGTTTGACCGAAAAATGTAAAAATTGAAAATACTGTGGAAACAAAGACACCTACATCTTGGATGCCCTTGAGGTAAGCTAAAACATATCAAAAAATAATTTCAAAGTGAACTATCCCTTTTTAATGCCCTGTAGATGGCGATATTGCTGCATTTTTAGCAGAAATAGGCTGCAGAATGATGCTCATGCTAAATGTAAACATTACATCACAAATGTATTAATGTATAAGCAAAATGTATATATATATATATATATATAGATATATTTACTCAGTAAAACTACAAAGTAGCCAAAAAGATACTTAAAGATACTGAACCTGATATTTTTTTCTTCAATTTGGGCAAAATGGTTTAAACCCCAAATAATTTATTTTAAAAGCAATCGTCTGTGAAAAAAAAACTAGCTCAATGATGCCATCTAATGTTTATCATAGAGGACTATAGCAGATGCGAAGCTCGTTCCAGGGACGAAAAGTCTTGGCCAAGACCATGCTCAGGAAAAAGGGAATTGTGAATATTGAACTTAGGGACAAAACTTATAAAATGAGCGAGTCCATCATGAATCCATTTTTCAAGGAAATAAACTTTTAAATATAATTTTGGTGATTTTTGGAGTTTTAAAATGATTGACTACAGGGGGACTTTAAATAAGTCACACACCACTGATCCTAGGTTGCATTCACTACATTTCAAGTTATTTCTCCTGTGGAACACATTGGATTTGAGAGCTTACAGTGGAGGGAATAATCCAAGCGTTTAATAGTTGTGTTTTGACCACTTTGGATCATGGTTACAATATGCTTTCATTGTGTAGAAAAGAATCTATTCCACAGAGCACAGGACGTCACACGAGAGTCGTCAAAAGCCCACCGGTTCTACATTGAAGCTGTTCCTCAAATGAATGTTTGTGACAGACGTGGGACTTATTAGAGCAACTGTATCACAGCAGCACCCCGATGACTGGAAATCACAACTATTAACTGTGACCTGTGATATAATATTAGCCCCCCAGTTCTCTGCATCCACATCTCTCATGTCTCAGAGCGGTTTGGAAACAGCCAGGCGAGCACATCCTGAAGGCCCTGTCCCGAGCGCCCACTGATCTCTAGTGTTGTGATTGACTGAGGCGCAGTTCGAATGATGTCATCCATCCTGAACAACGACTTCAGCTCCACAAGAGACATGGTGCGCGGAAGATCCCTGAGGAAAGAAATTTATTAATGGAGTGAGGACGGAGCGATAGGCTTAGCATGACTTACTGGAATTACTGAATTAAATCAACAAGGGTGTTTTCATCCACCTATTTTGTGATATCTCATAAAAAAAAAAAGACTGGATGGAAACTGATGCGCATATATTCTAAAAATGTGCATTAAAAAAACATATGCGCTCAATTGAGGCGCATACAGTTTTTATTTGATTAGAAGACATGCGCATAAACTACAACGGAAACACATTTACCGAATAAATGTGACTTCAATAGAAGATTTGATTGGATAACTGGATTAACCAGCAGACCAATCGCATCACAGCATCTCAAATGTTGGTTTGATCGTTATGAAGTCTGCCATGAATGATTTGCTTTAATTCCCTAGCAGAAGCGTCTCACACGATTGCGTTTCCCAAACATAAGGCATCTGATCGCAAGACAACACGACCGCGTTTATTGAGTAAACATTCGCAGCGGCGTCGCCGATTTCAGCAACTTCCATTTATATTCGATATTTTGTGCCAAATTCCCAGGAAATAACGATTTTGCTTTCTTGAACACATGTGATGGAAACGCTGCCTTAATTTGCAAATGTTTTATGCGAAATTACAATTTTGCACATACATTAAAAGATTAAACTTTGGATGTAGAGGTAGCTAGTGTGTGACCTCTACTGACCTCTTGTTGAAGAGTATGAGCACAGCGGCAGCGTGAAGCGGCTCTGCAGAGAGAACAGACAGCAGCTGGACGCAGGACGATGAAATCTGGCCAATGTTGCCACAGTCCACCACAAACTACAAGGCATAAAGAACATATGCATATCAATAGTGATGGACAACATAATCATCCTGTATGGTCATACAGTCTCTCTCCAGGACTCTCAAAACAATGAAGAGAAAACCAGCAAACAATCTTCACGTCCAGTGGTTGATAATCGAGGGATTCAACAAACAAATCCATTACCTTCTGCCATCTGAGTTAATGAGATATTCACTACCAGTAATATGTTTGAAAACACTTCATTGTTCAATATGACAATCTGGTTTTCACACTTTTATTTACTAGTAAATTCATAATCAACTCACAACACATATGGGAATTACTGTGAGTAGTGACGAAAAATGATAAGCAAATCAAACCTCCCTTAAACCTAATAGTACAGAAGCCAAAATAGGGCTATAATATATTTAAACTTATTTCTCATTCTCTTATTTCTTGACTTGTTGATACTCACTATAACGGATGTACAATCTAAGTAGTATTTTGGCCAAATGGGCCCCATACAGCCTCCCAACTCTCGTATTGTTATTTTCTTCCTCCGAAATATGAGGTCCGTGAGGTTGGTACCGACCTTGAAAAAAAAAAGTAAAGATATTTAACACAATTAATTTTTCTAATCCCCTTTTTAACCAGTCCCCCATTTACTTCCAACACATGCACATTCAAAAAAATAAATAAATAAAAATAAAAAAATATTAAATATTAAACACGAATTTTTTATTTATTCTTTTTGTAAACATTTTATTTTTATTTCACTCCAATGCATTATTTAAAATATTTTATTGCGATTTAAAGAAACTATAAGAAAATATTAATAATAATAAGAAGAAGAAGAAACGTCAGACATCATCTTTATTTATGTTGTTCTAACTTTTGTAGTAGGTTACTTTAGTTTTAGATAGCAAGCATATATCAACTTAACGTTACTTCACTAAAACACACTGTTTACTTGACTAAACACAGTGTAAATTATTACAGAAAGCTTTATTTGACTAGCGGAACAGCATTAGTGTGAAGAGGAGAGCAGCTCACCGTGGGAAGAGTGACGGGCGCTTCACCCAAATCCGCATGCGCGTCCAACTGACACAACTGTTAGTCCAGATAAAGGAGTCATATTCATTGACAGTGGGTGAGAAATTATAACAAGAAACTATTATATTTATAGTAATACAGTCTGTCTTATGTAAAGAGCTGGCAAAGGATATTCTGTAGTCGTTTCAGTAAAAGCGTTTTTCCGACTCCAGTTGCACCGAGCAATAAACACATCGCCTCGACCTCTCAGCCTGCTAACAGTTAACGTTACTGTATCAGAATAAAAGCGATGTTTTAAAGATTTCTGTTCTACATACAGGCATTGCATGGAGAGATTTCCTGTGTCGCCACGGCAACGATGCTATTTACAAAATAAAAGTCTCCATGTTTCCTGTATAATTATTTTTGAGGATTCATCGCCCCCTCTGGTGAGCTGTAGCAGATATGCTCCCCAAGCCCCTGTGAAAGAGTGTTTTGTTGTACTAAATGTACATTTGTTGTGAAGTTTACTTCAAATTAAAAAAAAATATTTTTTTTAAACTGCAGGTACTTGCAGTTAATATAATATGAACGGAAAAGGGCCATCATAACTATGTTTCTTAACACACTTAAATAGACTACAAATAGGGCTACAAATAATTACAAATTTAGTTTGACTTTAAAGTACATATGTTGAATTATGTTGAATCCTTCATAATGACTCACATTTATAGCTGGATGGATATTTTGTGTTTTCTGTCTATTCCAATGTCTATTGTCAATGTCTATTCCATGTATCACTTCTTGGAGGATTGTCCTTAAACAAACATTTATTTAACAGGAATGGAGGAAACATGAATTTTTACCCATGCATGAAGTAACTGGATGAAATGATTGGCTGAACTCCAGTGATCGTCACTCTTTCAGAGTTTCTCTTCCTCATATATGAGTCTCTCAGTCTCTCTTATTCTCTTCATCTCTCCACTAAACTCAAACTGCTTCACAGGGAAGATGATGATCATTTTCTACTTCACTCTCCTCACTCTTCTGTCATGTAAGTTATTTCACTATAAACATGTTGTTCTCTCAGGGGTGTCAAAGTTGATTAAATTAATTATATTGATTATGATTTTTTCAGGTGTCAGATCTGTGAAAGTGCTCACACAGAAACCCTCTGTGCTGACAGAACAAAAAGGCAAATCTGTGACTCTGGATTGTAACATTGAAAGGGATGATGGTTATTATGTAAGCTGGTATAAACAGAATCCAAATGCAGCTCCTCAGTTTGTGTTGAAATTCTTTTATTCACACAACTCTCCTAACCAATATGGAGATGGTTTTACATCCAGCCGCTTCACATCTACAGCTCAGTCAAAGATTGACTATAGTCTGATCATCAGTAATGTGGATGTTGGTGATTCTGCAGTGTATTACTGTAAGACATGGGACAACTCTACTAAAGAGTACGTATCACAGTGATTGACAGCATGACAAAAACCTCCTCACTGCTCACATTCACTTCTGCTTTTACACACATCTCACTCGTTCTTGAATTCAACACACAATATGTGCAGTTACAGTTTACAGTTACATTAGTATATTTATATCATTTAAATCAAGTGTAACTCTAGAGCTGGACTGTCACCATAGAGGCATGTTGGACATTTATTTTTTAATAATTTATTTAGTGAAGAAAATTTAAAATGTATACATTCACTTTGGATATCTGTTTTCTATATTATATTTTAAGCAAATATACAGCATATATGACTAATTCAATCACGAGAAGTGTATTATTATTATAGACTTTTAAAAAAAGCCTAATACCATAATACATTTTCAAATATCACACATTTCAGAATATATATTAACATGTATAATAAAATATACGAACACTATATTCCAAAGAAAAGAAACCTAATTTATTTTAAAATTGTTGCATTACAGTTATTCTCAGTCGATTGGACACATTTCTCAGTTCATGAAGCTCTGTATTTTTAAAAAGTAAATATCATCAAACCTACAGGCATGTTATCTATTGATTTCAGAACATATTCAGCTATAGAAATATACTAGTGAAAATGCATTTTATCATAAAGTTCTTAAATGAGGAGTTTTGATTTCTGTTTTCCCCTAACTTTCTCAAAATTACAAATGTACACTATATAGTGTAGTAAATACTCATACAAGTGGAATGTCACATAAACACTTTAGATCTGTTTCAGTTTCTCTCATGAAGCTTTATTTATTACATGATGATTTAGGGTGATTTTCCATTACATGTGAAAGTCTGTACCTTCTACATCTCTTCACTCTTCTTTCGTCCCTTCCTTTAGTCTTTTTACAATTAATCCTCTTATTCTTTCAACTACGCAATGTCCTCTCCTCTCTTCTTCATCTGTTTCTACCCGTTTCACTCTTCCTCTCCCATTCCTCAACTCTCTTCCACTCCTCCACCTTTCTTTTCCCCTCTTATACTTATTTTGTTTGCTACTTTTGAAAATAGTTTTTATCATCAATACAATTGTGATAGCAGAGTAAACAATTAGAAAAAAACTGCATTTCCAGTGATGTGTGTTTTATTAACCATCAGATTGGCCTACTAGTTTAAGGCCAAATTAAATCATGCAATGTGCAATAGAGAATATGACAAACTTACAATCTGTTTATGACAATTATAAAGTGTTCAGATCACAGTGATAATTGTTAAGAGCTGAGATCTGAGTTTTGTGTCGAATAGATTAAGAAAAACTTCCTCAGTGATGAAGTGAGAAACTCATATTATGTAGTTGGTCAGATGTGGGCGTGTCTATTGTTTGATGTGGGCGTGTCTATTGTATGACGTGGGCGTGTCTTTCAGTGGCTCCTCCCTCTCAGAAATCTTGATTGTCTTAAAGTTTCTCTCTCTGATCATCTCAGCATTATTTTACAGCTCTGCTCATCTTTACACGTCACACGGACCAAATCACAAGATGATCTCAATAATCTGTGCTTTCTTCACTCTTCTGACCTGTAAGTTTTCATCATTTCTGATTTTTAAAGTGTTTTGGCACAATCTCATATAAGGATGTGTTTATTCTGCAGGTGTCAGTGGAGTGACTGTAGTGACTCAGAGTCCATTAATCACAGTCAATAAAGGAGAAACAGCCAAACTGGACTGTAATCTGGGGACAGTAACTAATGCTGGTGCTAGATGGTACAAACAGACTTCAGGAGGAGTTCCTCAATATGTGTTAAGATTTCATCATAGCTATAGTTCTCCATCATATGGATCTGGTTTCTCTGCTCCTAAATTCACATCAACACATTCATCTCAATCAGATTATAGTCTGATCATCAGTAATGTGGATGTTGGTGATTCTGCAGTGTATTACTGTCAAACATGGGACAGCTCAGTTAGTGAGTACGTATCACAGTGATTCACAGCATGACAAAAACCTCCTCACTGCTCACATTCACTTCTGCTTTTACACACATCTCACTCGTTCTTGAATTCAACACACAATATGTGCAGTTTACAGTTACATTAGTATATTTATGTCATTGAAATCAAGTGTAACTCTAGAGATGGACTGTCACCATAGAGGCATGTTGGACATTTATATATTTATTTTTGATTAATTTATTTAAAAGTGGGAAAATTAAAATGTATAGATAAGTTCACTTTGGATATCTGTTTTCTATATTATACACTGCTCAAAAAAATAAAGGGAACACTAAAATAACACATCATAGATCTGAATGAATGAAATAATCTTATTAAATAGTTTTTTCTTGTGTTTACTTTTTAAGTGTTGTTTAAGTGTTCCCTTTATTTTTTGAGCAGTGTATAGTAAACAAATATACAGCATATCTGAAAAAAGAAAACATGTGAAAGACATGAAGAAAAGAAACCTGATTATTTTTTAAATTGTTGTACAGTTTTTCTCAGTCGATTGGACCCATTTCTCTAAACTCAGTTCACTGCTCTCAAAACAATAAACACTGTCATCTAAACACACTCGTATCTCATAGCCCAACAGTTCATGAAGCTCTGTAGTTTAAAATGTAAATACTATCATCAAACCTACAGGCGTGTTCTCTGTTGATTTCAACATATTCAACACACAAATATACGAGTGAAAATGCATTTTATCATAAAATTCTTAAATGAGGAGTTTTGATTTGTTTGATGGTAATGTTTAAAAATGACTTGCTCTTATTGCATTCAAAACAAACTTGGTCATCCTCGATGTTCTTGAAACTAAATTCTGAAAAATGTTTACAGACATTCCTTTTCTTTCTTTGTCAAAATTACAAGTGTACATGTATAATACTCATAAAAGTGTAATGTAATATAAACACGTTGGATCTGTTTCAGCTTTCTTTAAGAAGCTTTATTTATTACATGGTCAATTAGAAGGATTTTCTATTACATGTGAAAGTGTGTACCTTCTACATCTCTTTCATCCCTTCCTTTCTGTTCATGTCTTTTTGCAATTTCTCCTCTTATTCTTTCCACTACACCGCTGTCCTCCACTTCACCCATCTCTTCATCCTCTCCTTTTCTTAAACTCTCTCCTCCTCTCTTCTTCATCTCTTTCTACCCGTTTCACTCTTCCTCTCCCATTCCTCAACTCTCTTCCACTCCTCCACCTTTCTTTTCCCCTTCTCATGCTTATTCTTATTTTATTATCATTATTTTTTTGTAATGTTTGCCACTTTAGAAAATAGTTTTTATCATAAATGCAATTGTGATAGCAGAGTAAACAATTAGAAAAGCTGCATTTCCAGTGATGTGTGTTTTATTAACCATCAGATTGGCCTACTAGTTTGGGGCCAAATTAAATCATGCAATGTGCAATAGAGAATATGACAAACTTACAATCTGTTTATGACAATTATAAAGTGTTCAGATCACGGTGTTAATTGTTAAGAGCTGAGATCTGAGTTTTGTGTCAAATTGTTTGAGAAAAACTTTAACCAATTCTCCTCAATGATGAAGTGAGAAGCTCATGTAGTTTGAATGATGTGTGGACATGTCTACTGAATGGGTGGGCGTGTCTATTGTATGAGGTGGGCGGGTCTTTCAGTGGCTCCTCCCTCTCAGAGATCTTGACTGTCTTAAAGTTTCTCTCTCTGATCATCTCAGCATTATTCTACAGCTCTGCTCATCTTTACACGTCACACGGACCAAATCACAAGATGATCTCTATAATCTGTGCTTTCTTTACTCTTCTGACCTGTAAGTTTTCAACATTTCTGATTTTTAAAGTGTTTTGCCACAATCTCATTTAAGGATGTGTTTATTCTGCAGGTGTGAGTGGAGTGACTGTAGTGACTCAGAGTCCATTAATCACAGTCAATAAAGGAGAAACAGCCAAACTGGACTGTAATCTGGGGACAGTAACTAATTATGCTGCTTGGTACAAACAGACTCCAGGAGGAGTTCCTCAATATGTGTTAAGGTTTTATCATAGCTCAAGCTCTCCATCATACGGATCTGGTTTCTCTGCTCCTAAATTCACATCAACACATTCATCTCAATCAGATTATAGTCTGATCATCAGTAATGTGGATGTTGGTGATTCTGCAGTGTATTACTGTCAAACATGGGACAGCTCAGTTAGTGAGTACGTATCACAGTGATTCACAGCATGACAAAAACCTCCTCACTGCTCACATTCACTTCTGCTTCGAGACAACAGATGATAAGAGCACTACTTCACTTCTCTGATCCACGATGTAAGTAACTCTTCAGAAAAATATGTTTATCAACATATACGTGAAGTTATTAACATAATTTCGGGAGGAGTACGCCCAACTAATCTTCTGATTAATAGCGAGGTATATAGACAGCCTCTTATCATTTCTCGTGGTCAGTTCTTTCGGCATCCCTCCTCCTCCTCCTCTTCTCCTTTTGTACCATATTTGCCAAATCCGAATATATGGGCACACAAACTCGTGAAATGTGCAGTATTCCAGGTCTTCTGAAGCCACAGCAGTTTCTCATCTCTGGTCCTCAGGTGTAAAGACACACTTTCTTGAAGTGACCATCACATGTTCCCTTCACTAACAGACTTACAGTATGTGATGGACTCAGTTGAAACGCCTGACAAACGGCATCTCTTTCCCAAAGTGAATTCACTCTCAGATTACTCTCATCATTGTCATCATGCAATCTCATCTACACATGAACAATCATAACAAAGCAAAGAATCAATGACAGCAATTGGTGAAAAACATGACACACAAACACTTTATCTCGTGTCTTAAAGCTAGAAATTCCTCATACTAATGAAACTGCATAGAAACCGCTGCTTATGAACGTGTTTCTTGACATCACAACACTTAATCACTGTAAGAGCTTTAATGACGAGAGTTGTGGTTGACTTTGAATTGTTTTGGAGGTTCGACAAGGTCCATCACAACATGTCATAAAATATTTTATTTTTTCTTCTCTTTGTATCTTTAGGTCCAGTGTTAAAATGACAGTGAGAATGCTAAGCGATTGTATTTTCTTTTTTTAATAACTGGACCGAAATAACCAGGAGAACTGAACTACAAGTGTGAACACACTGAGACAACAGCCGGATTCACTGCAGACACCTCAGAACAACAAAAGCCATATCAGATTGTGTTTAACAGCACTTTAATACTGTGATAACTCGTCACTCGAACAACAAACAGCCTGGAGACGTTATGGCTTTCAACACAACGCAGCAAGATTTATTATTTTACTATTGTTGCATACGGATAGCCTATATTTCTGTAAGTCACGCAGGACCTGTTTTATTGGATTATTCTTGAAACTGGAATATTAATACCACTGTCACAGTCTGCGTCTGCACAGTCCTGTCTGCGTCTACTGCACTCCACTTCCCAGGATCCTCTTGTCCCCTCATTTGAACTCACTATCTCATCAGCCACCTGTTCCTCGTCTTGTTCATCTGTTTCACCTGTTCTTCACATCATTATGTTTGATTCCTCCTTGTATTTAGTTCCCTCTGTTTGATTCATGCCGTGTTCCAGGCAACCTGTAACTCGTGTTTTTCCAACCTCATACCCGTGAAAGTGCACTGGAACGGCAGTCAAACCCGTGACTTTCCACCCGTGAACTCGTACTAGACCGATGTTACGAGTTCTGACGTCACATAGCCCGACAGCCCCTACAGATGCAGTGTTTCTGCAGGCGGTACTCGGTGAGAATACACTTTAGGACAATATAACGTTAACTAGTTTTCAGTCCATTGAGTGCAAGGATAAATTAATAGCAAATACATTTCCAAATATACAAATAAAGTAAAATAAAAGGTATAACAGCTTATTTTGCCTCATGCGCTGTTACCCCTCAGTTTCCCACAAATAAACAAGGAGTAAGCACCTTTGGCGTTAGAAATGCGCGTGAGCCCCGTGCTGGTTTGTTTACATCTAGGTAGTTTGGCGTGAATGACCTGGAATGCTACAAAGTCGTAAGCCGTGGTTTGAAGGGGGTGATTTACGTGTTCAAAAACCTGCCTGGAACGCAGCATCAGTCTTTGTCGGTCGTTGTCTAATGTTAGCCTGTATTGCACCCGTGTTCCTGTCTTCCTGCCTATCTTTGATATTAAAAGTATCCTTATCGTTACTCTGGAGTCCTCCGTTTCCTCAGCCTGCACCACACCCTGACAACCACGTGTCTACGCACTATTTTGCCAGCGCCGAGCATGACCGGGAACGAGAGAGGCCCGTCACCTTGGCATTGAACCCGATCCATTTGGGTCCATAACTAAAGTTCCTCATCCAAACAGCATCACCAACTTGAAAACTCCTAACTTGACATTTGCTGTCTTGATCCTGCTTTTGTTTAGTTTGTTTGTCTCGTACCTTCTGTTGCGAGTCTGGATGCGATGGCTCAAGAGTGGAACACAGTTTACATCCCAACAGCGTCTCTGCAGGACTCGTTCCTGTGGTGGACTGAGGTGATCCTGCAGCAGTCAAATACAGATGAGGACTAAAACAGCAACATACATGTGTTTGTGTGTGAATCTGAAACATTTCTCCATGAAATACATGTGTAAAGGACACAGTCCGCTGAGGTTGAGTGAGTGTTTCACTTCTGTTTGAGTCTCTTCACACACTGAGGAGGTTTTTGTACGACTGAACATATGAAATGCATCACTGTGGTATTCGGACAAGGAACAAAACTCATTGTGACTGGTAAGTGACACTGGATTTTCATTTTTTTTTGAATATTTTCACTGTATTACAGTAAATATAGTCTAAACTTCATTATAGATATATAAACTCATTATTAGTTAATTTAGTTCATTTTGTGAATTCAGTCAGAGACAGTTTTATCAACCGCCTCCAGTAAACAGAAATACACTGACAAGACTTTAACTTTCATCTGTGCTTTTATCTGGTTGTGCTTTCATTCAATTAATAATAACAATAATAATTATTATTATTATAGAACATAATTTTTCATCAATTCGTTCATCATTGTTCAAAAATTTACTTTGTGTTTAATTTGATGTATTTTTAAAATTCTCATTAAACTAATTACTGCATGTACAGTATCTGTGAAACAACATGAGAAGTTGACCTGCAGTGTGACGTGCTGTATCTCATCTAAAACTTTTTGCAAATAATTTTTTTAAAATAAAATTATTCATGAAGCTTTTAGTAACTCAATTTGCACCTATATGTCACGCTGTTGGACAGTTGAAAATGAGCTGAGAATGAGCTAAAAATGGTAGAAAAATAGTGTCAGCATCTAAAATATGCACTGTGTCATATAAACTCACATTTCAACCTAAAATCCTGATCTAGAAAATAAAAATCCTACAAACTACTCACATACATGCACTATTTGACTTTTGTGTTGCAAGTCAATAAAGACATTGAGACGCATGTATTACACATGAATAATAATGACATTAAATATTTATCAAATTATGTGAGAAAAGATGAATTGTTGACATGGTGATGTGTGAAATTTTTAAGTTTAAATGTAGTCAGAGGTCAATATGTCAAATGTGTGTCAGAGATTGTGTGTTGATGCTGATGCAGATGTTTGTCCATGTTAATGGTGTTGTTGATGATACAGATGCTGATGTTGATCCTCCTGTGCTGAACATCCTCCGTCCATCCAGAGAAGATCTGACCGGCTCCAGTAAAGTCACTCTGGTGTGTCTGATCAATCACATGTCTGTGGCTTTTGCTGATGTGCGCTGGCTTATGAACGGGAAGTCTGTTACTACAGGCGTCTTCACCAGCTCTGCTGAACAGCAGCCCGATCAGAAATTCAAGATGAGCAGTTATTTAACCCTCGAGAGCTCAGAGTGGGACAAAGACCCAGAACTGACATGTGAAGCGTCTGTTGCCTCAAAAACCACCAGAACAAACATCAAGAAATCTGAATGCAGCGACTAAACTCACACAATCTGATGTGTTGTTTGAGTAAGAATATCTTCGGATGTAGTGTAATAGAAATCATGAATATAGAAACTATTAAAAATAGTTCAAGAATGTAACCTGAACTGTGTCCTTTCCTACAATATTTGGGCTTTAATGATGATGTAAGATTTACAACCTGTTTAATAAAGTGCATGTTAAACAAACAGTTTTCTTACTGATTTTGCAGAGAAATTAAGCATTTAACATTCAAAAAGCATCAACTACTTCCTTACTAAGTCTACAATCTACAATCAATGGAAGAACAAATATAATAGAAATAGTATCATTATGTAAATACTCAAATAAACCATGAATTCAATACTCAAATAAATCAAATATCAGCTCATCAGTGGAAAGAGTGAATTAAACTAGAGTTACTGCTAAATATCATTTGTTTAGAGCACAGCAGAGACGAATGTCGTCTGAATATGGAGACGATCACATGACTGATCATGAACTTGTGTGACTCAATGATAGATGAAAAATGACTATTATTTGATACAGTAAAGTTTCGATCTAAACCATGAGAAACACAATGATGGCCTGACATTGATGTGATTCGACATCATGTGAATATGGATTGTAAGTGGGTCTTCTAGCAGATGCAGTGAGCTGTGGAGATTTACTTCAGGACAGGAAGTTCATTCTGACACACCGGAAACACCTGCAGTTATAATCGGCTCCATGTAAATCACCAGTTTCTCTGTTTCTCTCTTTTTATCTGTTCATTCAACCAGACAAGAGCATTAACCAGCAAATCATCAGGGAATCGTCATCTGCACATGAACAATAATAAAGGAGCAATACAATTAATTCAAAATTACAAATTGTTACTAAACAAATTTAGCATACAAAAGAAAGCAAAGTCAGTGCTCTTAAATTATGTTTCAGATTTTGATTATTTCAGAACATCAGATGCTTTTTTGTAAAACAATAAACTTGCAGTTGTTACTTGCATTTTATACTTCTTATTTTAATAAGAAAATACTATTGTTATTCCCCATTGCTTTAGCACACAGGCTCACAGTTTAACGGTATAAATACTGTTCGTTTTCTCACACAAACCTCTCGTTTCGTGTCTTAGGCCATCAATGTGTACTTACATTTACGAGTCATTAAATCATGTTTAATTTGGACTTCTCTGTGCATGCTCTTTGAGGTGGTGACCATAGACCTCCATTATATGACTGACAGACAAGAACGTTTTGACCTAAAAATATCAAAATTGAAAATACTGTGGAAACAAAGACACCTACATCTTTGATGCCCTTGAGGCAAGCTAAAAAGATTTTAAACATTAAATTCAATCCCTTTAATAGCACCACAGTGGCCCATAGGGGGTTCAAACCTGCTACCTTGGTGTTTTAAACAACTGCCTCACTCTGATAGTTTTTATCCCCAATTTACCAGAAATATACTCATAGCCCATGACCCCAATCAGGCTGAAGAGATTAAAAGCAAAGCCAAAGAATGGCCTCATCCGGGATTTGAACTCGGGACCCCTCGCCCCCTAAGTGAGAATCGTATTTGAATTATATGATGCCAATACGGGTATATATTTATATGGTTTTGGTTCTGCAATTAAAGAAATTTGGCAATGCATTTGTTTGCATTTTCTTTCATAGACATGCATGACTCTCTCTCAGGATACACCTGCACAATGTGCCTCATCATTTCAGCTTTATGTAAATCATGATGTTCCTCTGAGCTTTCGGAACTGAAACACAAAAACTGAGTCTGTTAAAAAGTCACCAGCTGCACAGAGAAAAAAAAATATTTCAAATACACAAAACCACATTGTAATTGTAACATGATTTTGTGATATCTAATCAATGCAATCACATCCATCACATTTCTAATAGGCTACTCATGCATACTATCAAAAATGTCTTTCTGTAAACAACAGACCAACGCATCATACATTTGACTTAGTTAATGATGACAGATGTCATTTTTATATTAATTAACCATTTAATATGCAGCGCTTCATCAACATGCACCAAGTAAAATTCAACCGTTTTCCGTGCCATCAAAGACAGAAGAACTAATCCAGAAACCCACGCTTACATCCATAAGAGATTGGGATTTCACTCATCCTACAACAAGTGCATATACAAGAGGGTTGGCATTGACACAAGTGTGTATTAAATGTGGCACTGGAGCATGTTTTATTAAAGGAGTCTTATTTCTGCCAGAGGCACTGAAATGTTGGTCCAGACGATGGCGTCCATAGCTCTCTGTGGTTTAAAGTTCATTTGAGAGATAATGACATTTCAAATGAATATATTATATATGGGTCTATATGCATTATTTTTTAAATGTTAATCTTACAGAACAAGTCTAATGACAGTAGGACAGGACCTAAATAATACCAACAAAATATTTTTGGTTTGTGCTTACATTTGAACTAACCTTGCTTTTTGATAAAAAAAACCATAATACATATAATAGTTTCCTTTTTAGCTTCACTCCCATATGCACTATATGTACAAAAGTATTGGGACACAAATCTTAATTATTTAATTCAATTCAATAATTTCAATCAAAGGAGGGACTCCATATTTGAATGTATTTATAATGCAATGTCAGTACAGTCCCGTTGGTGCAATGCTGGGTGTCCCAACACTTTTGTCCATATAGTGTATATTTATAAGAGGGACAATGAATTGAAGTAATTATCATCAAAGAGAGTGCATGTGAATTCTAATAATGATGTGCATTATAAATACTGCAATATCAACGCGTTCTCATCCCAAAGCGCCATATAAGACGCTTTTGCAAAAGCGTAAATATCCAACGCACATGGCACCCTTTAACGTCTAATGAGACGCTTCGGTTAATGGTTAAGTTTAGGTATGGTGTAGGGTAAGGGTTAGACCACTAGGGGGCGCCTTCTGCCCAAATATATCTGCGTCTCATTTCACGTTAAAGGGTGCCATGTGCGTTGGATATTTACGCTTGGAGAACGGGCTCGCAATATTCCATGAAAATAAAAACTGTCCATTAAGTCAAACTATAAATCAAACTATGTTTTTGTCAAGAATGTCAGTCTTGTTTCAGCATGAATTATCTACTAAAATCATTACTTTAAACCTCAGTTGTCAGCATATGAACAAGGTTCACGGTAGCACAGTGAGTTTTGTCCGAATAGTTGTGGCACTAAAGCCCACATCCTGCTCTGTTGACAGAAGCCCTGTGATATAAAAGCACACAAATGTCTGTGCTGAAGAGGAGCAGCGTCCTTCGTGAGTTTTCAGCAGTATGCTCTGCCCCAATTGTCCAGTATTGTGGAGTTGATGCAGGACGGTTCAGTGCCATTCACATACAGAGCAGCGTGTTGGTCTGCTTGCTCTTGTAATGAAGTGATGTACCATAAGTCTTCTGGTGCGTCCAGCTCCAGAATCTGCTTGATGCGCAGTTTCTTCTCAATGGTCCTCCGCTTGAACTTAAACTCAATGATGGTTTTGGTGTAGTGGTTTAATGCAGTGACCGCCGAGCCCATGCAGGTGCCGAACGAGCCCCATGCCAGACTGAGAAAAAGTGGAGATGAGATCAGATTTAATATTCTATTTTTCTAATTTTAGAAGCTTTAAAAACACAACTGGCACATACTGAATATGTACGGTAGTTTATGCATACCAATAAATACTGGTATATACAGTAAAACCAAAAATTATTCAGACACCAGATTAAAAACAAAAAAAGTCATATTTTTATTACCATTTTCTATTAGCGAATAACTGTGATAATGTCAGAAATGTTGAAGGCGTCTAAATACATCATATAATAATGAATACAAGTTCACATTAATTAGTGTATGTAGAGAACTAGATTTGTGCAAAAGACATTTTCAACTATCCTGATAGTGCATCTGGCTTGACAATTATTAATGTACGTCTGCTGGCAAATTAATTTCCAAAGTGTCATACATGAGACTCACAGATAGGACCAGCTGTAGTCCCATGTCTTAGGTCTCCAGTCTTCTGGACCCAGCTGAACAGCCAGCTGGAAAGCTGTGGTGAACATCATGTGTGCAACCATCCCGAAAAGGCCTGGGCAACAGAAAAATTACACCGCGTGTGCTGTCATTTTTGACTTTGTCCACAAGATGTCAGTATGAGTTTTAGTATAATGTCTATTCAAAGAATAAACTCTGCCCAGTTGCAAAACCATATTAATTAGTGTATATTAATAAGCGTAGTAGCAAGTACTTGACCAGCCGTGATAGGGTTCCGAGGAGGCAGCTTCTCCTCAAAGAACACTGGATGAGTAGAAAACTACAACGCAAATATTAAGAAATATTACATTAAAAATTGTGCACTGTATCTCCTC
This sequence comes from Pimephales promelas, assembly GCF_988280905.1. Taxonomy (NCBI): domain Eukaryota; kingdom Metazoa; phylum Chordata; class Actinopteri; order Cypriniformes; family Leuciscidae; genus Pimephales; species Pimephales promelas. Next base: position 11,103,830 of record NC_142771.1, on the reverse strand, counting down.
CCCTGGTCCTGGTCCCATTGAGTTTTAACAAATAAACAAATAAATAAATAAATAAAATAAAAACATGACGGCTTAAATTTGGAAAAGGTCACGTTAGAAGAGGAAAAGTCACGTGAGAGGAGGTAAAGTCTCCATCGCAATATGATTGGCTATTCCAATATTTGTGCGGGAAAAAAATCGTGCCTATCAATCTTGCTCATGCCACGTCGGAGAATATCAGTCTGAAGAAATATGTTAACGGAAGACCAAGTGAAAAGTAAGTAAACAACTCACCCACTCAGATATCAGCGCTTTGTCACGTCAAAAACGATCTGTAAGGGCTTTTTTTTTAGTGAGCAATCAGTTTTATATGGTGAAATTAAAAGTATGGGCTACATCTGCAGTGTTTACTGAGTCTTGATGACCGATGATCCGAAAATAAGTCAACTATTAAATAGAACAGGTGAACATCAGGCATAATAAAGTATCCATTATGGGATAATTATGATAATAAGCACTGTCTTTGTTTCATTAAATAGAACATCAACTGAATTCCTACTCTAAAAATACGAAATATAATTTTATTGGTTGTTGTTATCAATATATTTTTGTTTGATAGTGCGAGTAACTTTATTTATTTATTTATTTATTTTAAACCGTAGGGACTTTGCCCTGAACACCACAAATCACTCCTATTGAGATCAATGAGAATGTTAATGGATTGCTAACACAGTCACATCTGAATTAAATCTGTGAGTGAGCTCAGCAAAGTTAAAATAAAGTGCCTGCAACATTCATTACACCTAGAGTGATTACAGCGCCTGCGCGATCTGGTCTGAAAATAAGGTAGAAACACTTGATTATTGTGACAGAAATGTTATATTAGCCAATTGATTATAAAATGAAACCATTAAAGGGTGGTTTACTGCTTTTTTTTCTTTGCATGATTGTGTTTATGGGGTGCAATATAACATGTATTCGTGTTTTTTCTTTTTTTTAAAGTCTTATTTTTCATAAATTTGGTGTGTTGTGATTGGCTAAATTGTTGTGCACGTTGTCTGGAAATTTCACGCCCATTACCTTTACGGCGAAGTTGCATATGTTCCTGTCAAATGTAAATAATGGTACTGCAGTATCAGTATGAGCCAGAATCAGACACAGAAAGCGGCAATGAAGAGAGGCAAGCAGAACCTCCCTAAAGACAGCTCTTACTACAGTAAACCTTTCTGAATGGTAATTTGCCTATATTTTTAATTTCTAACTTTATACACGTTTGTGGCTAACTGACTGGCTACAGACAATGGTTTACGTTCTTGATCAAATTGAAAAATAACACCATAAAGTATACATGAATAAAACATTTGCAACATTAGTACATACGAAATTCAGTCCAAAATGTTTGTATGCGTTTGTAAATAGCATAATTAAGTGGCTATAAAGCCAGCGCTGGCATTTGATAAAACTAAAACATTACGTCTGAAATTGTACATATACATTTAAAATGATTAAGTCTTAGCCTACTTGCAGGTTGTGGCCCAATAACTGCTGTCTCTGGTTTTAAAGTTGGAACTGCTTCATCTTTTAGTAAAAGTGTCTTGTTGAGTTTGTGGAGATTCTGGAAGCTGTCTCTCGTAAAATGCGCAGCACAGAGAGCTAAATTACGATCGTCATTTTCAGGAACATAATCAGACATAAATTATATCCATTGTAGGCGAACTACAGCGTCCGTGGGAAGCCTGAACACAGAACACAGCTGGATGAACATAACACACTTTCGACGAACTGCAGAAATATGGCCATGACCTTTTTTGCATATTTCGGAGAGAGGGTTGATGTAAATGAATGGGTTAGTGACGGATAAAACCCGTTGTAGTCCCAATCGAGTTGTTTTTGTAGGCATTACACTTCCTGATTTTTAAAAGACGATATCTCTGCTTACGTTGAACCTTCAGCGCTGCAACTTTGCAGATCCTATTCATGCACCAACAGCAACATTACACACTATTTAAAATGAAAAAGTGAAATCGCAATCACCCCCCCTCCCCTTTAAAAATGGAACATTTATTTATAACTAAAAAACCCAAAAGCAAATATTTCAGAAGCCAACCACCGCTGCAATGTGATGAAGCTGCCATTTAGTTTTTTTTAAGTGTACTGTGTACTGTTTTTTCTAATGGCAGGTGCTGGTTGTGCATCAAGTGTGTTGTTGAGCATTCCTACAACTAGGATTATTGTGAAACAAATAGGGGGAGGGAGGATGGTCTCGGCTGGCCATGTCACGTACCAAAACCACTAACCCCCCACACCAATCCGATTACAGCACAAACCACCAAATCCCCCACACTGTTGGGACAGACCAGAGAGGCTTCCCGTCCAAAACAACCTCCCTCCACTGCCACATACACATTCACTGCAAGACAACTTTTTCTTAATCACAATCTTTTCTTGTTTTCAGTAAAATATTCAAATACTTTTCATTAAAAAACCTAATATATTAAAACTTTTCAGAGATTATTTATGCTTAAATTAAGATTTATTTCCTTATGCATTTTTTATTGTTGTTTTGAGTGTAAACCTCACGAAATTGTTACAACAATGCAAAGCTATATATATATATATATATATATATATATATGAAGAGTTCAGATGCAAAAGCCTCTAAATGCCATTTGAAATTTTCTTCTTTAATGATGATTTATGTCAAGCTTGTATATTTAAGTTCAGTAATTTCACTTAAATAACAATTAATAGGTAATTACCATTGCCATTTAAGTGAAATCACTGAACTTAAATATACAAGCTTGACATAAATCATCATTAAAGAAGAAAATTTCAAATGGCATTTAGAGGCTTTTGCATCTGAACTCTTCATATATATATATATGTAAGCAATAAGGTACGAGAGGCTGTGCTGTATTGTGAATAAGTGATGGCTGAAGGGCGTTGTTAGGCACGATGCAAACTTTCATTAAGTGAAAAAAGCCTTCCTTTCGCTAGAAAAAAATAGTCCCTGACCGTGAACCGTAACAACGTTGCAATGTGTAATAAAAACAACAGGGGAACAGCAATGTTGCGCATTGATAAGTATAGACCCCCCCCCCCCCATGCTGTGCTGTGCTGAAGTTGGCCATTTGGGGGCGCAATGATATTTTTTCCTTACTAAGTCCTGAAGTGCCTTAAAGGAGCTGTATGCAAGAAATTTAATTCAATTACTCATAAATTTTCCCTGATATGTAACTAGACATTAAGAAATTATGTTCTTTTCAAATACTTAAATCACTGACAACAGTAGTCCGGCCAGGAGACAGTAGTGTTGCGGCATTCGGGTTGCCAGCTCTTCTGTAGTTTCCACAGTGTCGGAATCGGATAAAAACAATGTCTAACGTTGCAAAACCAAAAAAAAAAAAAACTCGATATGAATACAAAATAATTCATGACAAAGTCCAAAATAAATAATTAACAGAAAAAAAACCTCAATGTGTAGGACTCGTCACTTGCCATTAGAAGCTTCTTGTAGCAGCCTATGTTGCGGCTGGAGTCAAGGGGGAATGGGGGATACACCCTAATTTGAAAGTGATTGCAGTACCAGTTTTGGCCACAATCTTGCATACAGCTCCTTTAATTCCTAAGTCTTTTTCTGCTGTGTAACATCAAAAAATGGCCACCAAATATTTTTTTTTTCTCAAAATAATTTTTCTTTTTTTATGTATGCCCCAATTTTTTTTGTCGCACACTGCAGGGTAAAAAAAAGCGAAATAATGTAGAATATAGACCCAGGGAGGTGATTTTTCACCCCTGTGATGAAGAGCAGTGCTCAGTCTCTGGGGCATCTCTGACCCATCACTGCTCTCTGTAAAGTGTCGGGAACACGGGAAGCGATTGGATTTGTGCTGTATAATCTCATCTGTTTCACAGCTGGGGATGACTGGCAGGAGTTGAGCTTGTAGGATTTTTTTTTTTACTTTTCTGGCTACTTTTCCTCAGTCTGTCTGTGCCAAAAATATGTGAAAGCATAAGATTTCCCATTCTCTCTCTCTCTTTCAGATTTATACATTTAAAACTAACAGCAGGCTATATTAAACTAAATGCAATTAATGGTTTATAAAAAAAAAAAAAAGATATGCCCTTAAATATGTACTGCCCCAACTGTTCTGATGCGTTTTATTTATTTTTTTACCTGAGAGAGCGGTGCACAGAGCTGCAAAGGCATTGAGCTTGAGTCTGTTTATCATGTTAAAGCATGAACTCATCTCTATGACCATCATAGCTCCACCGGTGAACAGCAGACCAATGTATAGACACTCAGCCACAATACACAGCCAGAGCACTCCTGAGAGAGAGAGAAGAGAGAGAGAGAGAGAGAGAGAGAGAGAGAGAGAGAATGGGAAATCTCTTCATGTGTGACATTAGCATTTACATTTATACATCATTGGCATACATTAAGAACATGCTCCTTTTCTACCATTGTAGACTTTTACACACACACACACACACACACACACACACACACACGCATATATATATATATATATATATATTTTTTTTTTTTTTTCAATCAAAAAAAGTTGTGATTTGTTCTCAGTAAAAAATAAATAAATAAACAAATATTTTTTGGGACTTTTTATACTTTAAAATGTAGCTATTTCCATCTCAGGTGACCACCACAAGGTTGTTTGTGTATTTGATCACCATTATTTGTGGTTTTTGGTCCACTCCAGAATGTTTTTTTTTTTGTTTATCTGTGTTACACCGATAAACTGATGCACCTTTAGGCTACTTAATTCTCAGTTACTGAACACTGTAACCTTTTCCAAGGAGGGCTGGGTACCGAATTCGGTACTTTTTAGGTACCGACCGAATTGCCTCGGTACTACAGAGTATCGAAGCATCTTGTTTTTCGGTACCAAATTTCAGTACCTAAGTGGTTAATCTCATCAACGTCAGTGAAACAATAAGCATGCAGCATGCTTGGCTGTGGCGGAAAACAATAGTTTACGCGGCTGTCCAGAGACGCAGCTCGTCGCATGTGAGGCTGTAGTGTGTGTGTGCGTGAAAGCGTCCCAACCCAGATAGATAGAAAATATGTGGAAAGGATCCAAAGTGTACCTATGTACCCGACTCGATGCCAGAAGCACGCGATGCAATATTTTCGACAAGATAATTGCCGCCAAGACCGGTAACATGGTAACATCTGATAAGCGCACATGGTAACCGGTAACATCTGATAAGCGCACAGACACTTGAGAGTTGAAAGTTTATTCGTCTTCAACTGCAAGAACTAGAGCGCGTCACAAATGAACCAAAACTCAGCATATAGGATACTTGCCTCATAGACATGAGAAATAGGCCTATAGACTGTTACATACTAATTAAATAAAATTGGCATTGAAAAAGGTATCGTTCAGGAACCGGTACCGAAGTCAAGGTATCATTTTGTTACGATACCCAGCCCTAATTCCAACCTCTCATGAGCATCAAAGCTTACATGCACAAAAATCTGATGACCTTGTCGATGGAATTATTTGGGTGGTTTTACTGTGTGAATTTAATGAACTAGCAGATATAACAGAATTTGTTTTAGGTAATTTGTGTTTATTGTTCATATAAATAACATGTAACACGTATTACTTACCCACCTCTTTCATGATCTGGTGCAATCTCTAAAAAGCTTCTACAGGTAAATCCTATAAAGAGACAATTCTGGTAAACATTGGCTTCTGGCTGCAAATGTGCATTAAACACATGGATTCACATTCCTTAAGAAGTTTTACAGAATTTATTTTAGGTTACTGTTATAAATAATAAATTCATTGTTAATTCACGCTTGTTCGTTATTCGTAAACTAATGTTCCTCTCCATAGGTTCACTTGATGCTACCAGAGAAGTGATGATTCTTTGAAGCCTGTTTAAATATGCTGTATTGTGTGCGATTGCTTTGTGTTGCTGCTGCTAAACAATCAGTTTGTATGATTGGTTGCTCATGACTGATTTTGCTTGTCAGCTCTGCTGTGTGGCATTACAGATGATAGCAGTTCGTTATTGTAGTTAGTTAGGCGATGTGGTCTGCCCTAGTCCAAAGGCACACTAGCACCCACATCAGTGCATTAAACTAAAGTCGGCAATCAAGTTAAACCCATTTTAAACTGTTCATTTCTCATGTAGTGGTTGGAGACGGTTCAGGCTCTCTCACTACGACACATTTTCTGGTGACCATGTCGCCTATGGTTAGCTCTATCACAACCTGCGTCTTTGACGAAAGCAGATCATGTGATACCCCATATGACAGTGTTTCTCCTGTTTTTTCCATGCTACAAGACTTTTGGAGTTCATGCTTTGCAGAGAGACTGATGTCTTTCTCCCCATCTTGCTAGGTGGAGACTTTTGCCAAATGGGATGGTTCTTCGAACCATTAAACTGGGGTACGTCGTCTAATTCCGCCGGTGTCCACTTTTTCAATGGACTGCTTCCTATAGCTGCTGGTTGGGAGGTTCTTATTTGGGGAGAGGAGCCGTAGAAGAAGCGTCTCCTCCTCAAAGGGGGTCTGGTTTTTATAGCATATACTGTGCCAGATTTACTAACAGCTTGCTCCAGCACAGTAGTTAATAAAACTACTGTCAGGATTTACTAAAGACGCAGTGAAAAAGGTGTAGACGGTCATTTTTGCAGCTGACCTTCTTGTGTATGCATTTGTAGGAGTTTCCCTTTCAGAGTATTTAAATGAATCAAGCAAGGTTATTTACTAGGGTTTGCGCAAGTCAGTTTACTGGTTTTTGCGCCAATATTTAACACCCCTGAAAAATCATGTCTTAAACCAAAGGCTAATTTGCGCTGCTCCTGGTTGTGTTGGTCGTTCTGAAAATTATGCAGTTCTGTCTGTGTTTTTTTATTGTTTTTTTTATTGTTTATTTTTATTTTTTATTGTAGCTTTTTTATTGTTAGTTCATGTTGGCTATTAACTAAAGTTAACATCTAAGCTATTCTTATGAAATGCATAGTATGCTATGCACAATCAAAGATTAATGCTGTATGCAGATTTTGACCATTGCTAATTTTAACAGTAAGGCGTATTGTAAAGTATTACCACATCCATTTCTCCATAGTCCAGAGTCAGGTTTGGAGAATGAACTCCTACACTTCACATTAAAACACCAGTGATTTTTTTTTGTAGGCAGTCCAACCATGAGAAAGAGCCAGTAATGCCGTCTTACCTTGTAGGTCCGTGGTTTGTTCGCAGGAGAACCAGATTCCTGCGTGAAACTTCCTCATGAGGAACTTCTCCTCTCCGGTCTCATATATGTACTGCACCAGCCGTGTGTCGTTGATGTCGGAGCTGTTAAAGCGGATGCAGTACGTCTGCTTGACTTTCATCGGCCCCATGCAGAAGGGCTTGACCACCTTTCTGGTCCCCTCACACCAGTAGCTGGTGGTGACGGCGGAGATCGCCATGGCTAACGCCACGTAGTTGAGCGTGAGAGCCAGAGATGCTCTCTGAGCACGCTGTATACCCATAGTGCTCCAGGAGGCACAAGGAGATGAGTAATCCTGGCTTCGAGGTCCTTGCTTCAGACATTCAAACTTTTGTTTTGCAGATGCGTGCAAAGGCGTCCCATCTGTACTTTCTTCAATTTGATAGACCAACTGGAGCTTTTACAAATGACAGCTGCTCTACTTCATGTCTAGCTCTAATGCTATCAGTCTCTTATGTTTCGCTCTAACTTATTCTACCCACCCCACCCACGGTTCCCTTCCCCCCATCCTTTTCACTGTTATCATTTCAAAGGGCAAATTGCATGAGACCTTGGTTTCGTTCTTCCATCTAAACCTGTAGCTTATTTTTGTGAGCATAGCAATAAAACAGATTATCAATCAGATTATTCTTCAATCTGATGCAGGGCTATCTGCCAAATCTCAGTGGGAACTTCCTCCGTTTTCAAGACTGCCTCAGTGAACATGTCAATGAAGTGCAACAATGGGTTTACGGTAAAGAAGATAAATCTGTAACACCTTTTATGCTGCGAAGAAGCTCTTACATCTGTTTGCACATGCAAAAATTCTTGCTATATACACACGCGCGCACACACACACAAACACAGCAAATCCTATCTGATTTGACAGCTGGATGATTAATGTGGGATATTTCATACAAATGGCTATGGGAAATATGTTTACAGGCTGACAGATGTCAGTAACACTGGACTAAGCCCACAAGGGCTTTTGCTGTATATTATTATTTAACATATATTATTCAGGAATTCATAAATTATCTTGGAGAGAATTAAAAGGGTTCAGCAGTTTTTGCGATGTTTAGAAAAATCTCCACACTGTTCTTTTAAAAAACTTTCACAATGTAAGTGAGTGGTTTCTGGGGGTGTCGTTCTGCAAAAACCATGAAAGTACCATAAACGTAGTCTAATTCACTACGCACTAGTATTTGGAAGTCGAAAGAAACTGAGGTATTGTGTTCTACGCAAGTCATTTCGGGTTTTGCATAACATAAGTTTTTACTTTTTTTAAGTGAACTAATCTCTGTAAGGCACTTCATATCACAAGCGTATTATAATACAGTAGGTTAAAATAATTGTCTATGTGATTTTTTTTTTTTTTTTTTTTTTTTTTCCCAAAAGTAATTTCATGAACTGGTGAAAAGAGATTTACAAGGATGGATCCTAGAGGATAAAAGGAGGGAAATGTAGGGGAAAACAGTAAATTACTTTCCCCCCTTGCTTTCCGAGGTGTTGTTCAACCGAACATACCAAGACTGGATTAAGGCTCATGATATCAAAGAACAGTGGAGGATGTTTATGTAATATGGAATCCAGAGGTTTATCTGTTTCCGGATATTTCATTCTATGTCACAGAGATATTTATTTCACAGAATGGCATTTTATTGCTTGTACCTACTTTTGTTAAAGGATTAGTTCACTTTTGAAAAAACTTTTGCTGATAATTTACTCACCCCCATGTCATCCAAGATGTCCATGTCTTTCTTTCCTCAGTCGAAAAGAAATGAAGGTTTTTGATGAAAACATTCCAGGATTTTTCTCCATATAATGGACTTACATGGGAACCAGACGGTCCAAGGTCCAAAAGACAGTTAATAACAGTTTCAGATGCAGCTTCAAATGTCTTTAAACGACACCAGACGATGAATAAGGGTCTTATCATGCGAAACGAACGGTTATTTCAAAACTTATTCCAAAAATGTAACTTTTCTAAGGACAAATGCTAGCCTTAGAAGTACAGAATCAAAATCGTCCGACATCGTTGTTTTACCTTTTAATTCCTTTTTTTGTAAACGGCGTTTGAGTTAGTTTGCACGTTCAACCTATGCGTTCAACTTGTAAACACTGACTCGGTACTTCCGGCTACGTCGCCCGTGACCTTTTAGTAAATACAGTCACAGTTACATTTGGAACAAAAAAAGGAAGATATTTCGAAGAGTACTGGTAACCAATCATATCACTATTTGGTCCATTGACATCCAAAAACAAACTGACCAAAAAAATCATTTAAATTCATTTAATTCGTTTTGTTAAAAAAATGTGCCGTAAAAAGTGCCGTTTGGATGACCAGGACGCCGCTTTTTACGCCGGCAAAAAGCGAAACGCCGTAAAAAGATAAAAAGATAAAAAAATATTTCAGTGAATCATATTTTTCATAGGCTTGAACAAAGTATTTTTTGACCGAAAGAATATGGCAGAAGTATTCAGTGTTTGTTGTAGGGGGTGAAATTATGTAACAAATAATCCATATGATTACCATTAGATTTCTGATGATTTTGATGATTTCTGAGAACATAATAAACACAGATTACAATAATATTCAACCTTTAGTGCATTCATATTTGTGTATATACTGTATAGTAAGTCTTCCATTGTCCTAGAAACTACAAACTCTAATGCAACATAGATTTAGGATAAGTTAAAATAATGATAAAAAATAATAAATTAAAAATTCTGGAATAAAACTTAGGTGATTTGTCTACAAACCTCATTTAAAAAGGAGTTTCAGATGCTTTGAGGATTATCTGCGCTGGCATTTGATGAGATACATGTCCTACATATATATACAAACTACATTCAGTGCCCTATATAATAGCAATTGCTCAAAGCTTGCTTGTTAGATACGTATTGAGTTGCATTTTTGCAAGTATTATAATTTAGTCTTTAAAACAACATGCGTATGAACTATGCAACGCAACCTAAAATAACGAATCAAAGTAATCAGAAATGTATAATTTTTAGAACCAAGCAAAATTATTTTGAGTCAAACACCCCAGTAGATTTAATTTAGTTAAATTTTTTTGCCAGTTTTGTGATGATTCAGTTTTACTTATACTGTATGTTGCACTTATACTGTACCTCAGACAACATTAATTTCAGAATTAATCCTTCAATATCTGTGCATGGTTAAATGTTGAAGTGCATGAACAGAGATTGTAATCATGACCACGCCGCCCACTTGATTGTGGTTTTGCGGTAACCTCCTGGAAAGGGGAAGCTAAAGCATGTAATCCTTACCTGCGTATCCTCCTATCCCAAACGTAATTGCTTTTTTTTTTTTGTTGTTGTTGTTGTTATGTATTCTATACTGTAAACGGCAGTATGGGTGTTAGCAACGTGATTAAGAAGTATTCCACGTATTTATCCACGTAAAGCGTCAAATTAATTCCGGAAAACATCAATTGTTTCTGAACAATTTTGAAATCACAATGTCACCATTAGATAATCCTGTTAAATGACTGAATCCATAAATCCGATTTGACCTCTCTCAGGCCAATCCCCAACAGCGGAGCTCATATGAAAAATAAAGACATCCCTCACCCCCCCCCCCCCCCCCCCCCCCAAAAAAAAAACATTTAAAGGATGCCTATCATTAAATTCTCGAGAAGGTTCTGGTGTGGATAGGAGGCTGGATACTGTTATGGTTTAACTGCGGAGTCTGTGTGGCCTAGATTTGACCAGTAGTCTGGGCTTCTTCAGTGCAACAGTCACATACGTATGCATATGGCGTCAGACATAAGCCCTGGCTGTTTATCAGTGTTAATGAAGCGTGTAATAGATCTGCTTGACATGATATAATGAAATAATCCCTGTGCACGCTTACTCACCACTACTGTCACAGTGTCAAACTGGTTGTAGCCAGTTCTATCTACCATGTGAAAAAAAATATATTTTTCAGGGCCTTGGTATTATTTATTTGACTTCCTGGAGAGCGTTAACACTACGACTATTTTGTGCTTTCAGCATTGCTTTTTTATAGTTAGGCCAATACTGACTGAACCCATATCGTAGGTTTGTGCTCAACTTGCTTACTGTATTTCAGTGATGGTAAATGGGGCGCAATGGCAGTGCTTGGAAAACATGTTTGTCATTGTTTTAGCAATTCCATGTGACGCAGTACTGTTAGTAATGTAAAAGACAGAAAAGAAAGAATGAAAACATTCAAGGAAGAAGGACAAAAAATGCTTCAGCTGCATCCAGGGGAACAAATGAGATTAAGGGACCTTTTACTCGATACCGTTTAGAAAATATAAAAGAAAAGCTTTTTATTCATCATCATCATCCAATTCTAAATTTGGTTTTACAGTGTGTGAGTAAACGAAAAGGCTTGGACTTGGAGCCGATTGCCTGGATGCCAGCCTGAACTCCGCCCACAACATTTTTTGGTCGGGAAGTTCGGTCAGGACTCGATCCATTGAGGAGTAATTATGACCAGACAAGAAACGTTCGGGCCAATCAAATTGCCAGGGCGGGCTTTATACGATGATGGACAGATGATCTTCAGGAACGTAATCATCACATTATCAAAGAGCGCTAACTGGTTTCCCTCAGAGATGACTGCAGCTGGAGAATTGAGATGTATAGATTCCGCTGTCGCGTCTGTTGTAAAATAAATCGACAGCGCATTCATTTTAATAGACAAACAGAGAACTGCAATCAAGGCATTTGTCGATCGGAAAGATATTTTTGGCGTCCTTCCTACATGATTCTGGAAAAGTGTAACTTATCAGCTGGCTCTGACGGTCGTTAAGAAGATGGTATGTAATGAAAAGCCTGTGGTCGTTGTGGTTTCTCCTTTGGTTGCACTCATGGAGAAATAAGTAAAAGAAGCAACACTCGTTATTTAACTTCTAAAATAAGTAAGTTCTGAAGTTGAAAACTGCGCTATGCAAAGGAGTTGACTTACTGCGTTGCTCTGATTGGTTGTAGGTCTACCGACTATCCAGGTTTTTTTTCCTGGTTCGGTTAAGACACGCCTCATAATCAAAGCCCTACGGAGCGGTTTCAGTCTCACATTCTCACTAGAATATGAGTATGACGAAGTCAGGCTACCAACGCACAGGACAATGGTGACAATTTAGACAAATATGCCAGACTGATCTCATGAAATGGTGTATACATGACACGCCAATTCGTATTTCTATTTTCGGTGTCCTATCAACACACATAATCGCTTTTCAGCGTGTTTATGAACACCGTTGACTGAACTTAACGGGACCCATGCAAACTCACAAACTTCAGATGTAATTTTGTTCCATTCTTGCTGCAAACAAGTCTTAAGGTGGGCAACAGTACAGGGTCTTCGTTGTTGCATTTTGCGCTTCAAAATGTGCCACGAATTCTCTATTGGAGACAGGTCAGGACTGCAGCCAGTCAAGTACCCATATCTTCTTCCTCCGCAGGCCAGGACTTTGTTTTGTGCGCAGAATGTGGTTTTGCATTATCTTGTTGAAATATGCATGGACGTCCCTGGAAAAGATAGGCAGCATATTGTGCTCAAATCTCTATGTCCTTTTCAGCATTAATGGTGCCATCACAGAAGTGCAAGTTACCTTTGCCAAGGGCACCAACACAACCCCACACTATGACAGACCCTGGCGTTTGGACTTGTTGCTGGTAACAGTCTGGATGATCCTTTTCTTCTTTGGTTCAGACCACACGGCGTCCATTTCTCCCAAAAAATACGGATTCATTTCACCACAGTACACGTTTCCATAGTGTGATGGTCCATCCCAAATGTCTCCGAGCACAGAGGAGTCGACGGCGCTTCTGGACACTGTTAACATAGGGCTTCCTTTTTGCACAGTACAGTTTTTACTAGGATGTGTGGATATAACTATGGCAAACCTTTGTCATGTACCACAATACAAAGTTGTCCTGAGCCCATGTGGTGATATCGCTTATAGATGAATGATGATATTTGATGGAGTGCCGCCTAAGGGATCACAGTTGTTCATCTTAGGCTTGCGCCCTTGTCTTTTACGCACTGAAATTCCTCCACATTCCTTGAATCTTTTAATTATGTTATGCACGGTTGAAGGTGAAATAATCAAATGTCTTCCTATCTTTCTTTGAGGAACATCGTTTTTAAACATTTCAATAATTTTCTCACGTATTTGTTGGCAAACTGGCGACCTTTTTTGGATGCTGCTTTTGCACCAAATCATAATTACAATCCCCTGTTGACAGCACCTTTTTCAAATCACATCATTTAACCAATTTACCTAAATGCTAGCACTAAATTGCTCCTATCCCAACCTTCTTTGGAATGTGTTGCAGGTCTGAGTGACAGGAAAGGATACATATTTACAAATGAAAGGATACATATTTACTAGGGGTGTAACGGTACATGTATTCGTATTGAACCGTTTCGGTTCGAGGCTTCCGGTTCGGTACGCATACAAACCGAACGATTGCTTGGACCATTTTTCTTGCCGGCAAAATTCGTGCTGACGCGGCCAACACAACGTTGCGCAACATCCAAATGGCAAGGGTAATGAAAGCAGAACGAAACTGCGCTCCTCGTTATGTGCTTCATGGATCGTTTATCAGTTCGGACCAGCAACATCTGTGCAGCGCGAGCCGATCTCGATCAAGCAACACTGTTACCACACCGCGCTAAGAGATCCGGTAAAGAAAACATTTGAATTCGCCACTGAGGTAATAACATCGCTGCGAGATCTAGTGAGATGCATTCACATTTCTCCGTTATTAACCGTAGATCTCTATTAGATCAAACAGCGCCGTCATGGAAACCAGGAGAAACATTGAGCCGTGAATGAACTAGTAATACTTTACGTCCACAGACCAGCAACATTCACCATGGATTTAATATAGTAACACTAACTGGAACCAGTTTGGCTGGAATGGTGAAATGCTTTCAAGTACTTCACACATCTTTTTCCAGCACTTCAAAATCTTCTTTTCTTTTTCTTTTTGCATTTCTTTCTTTTTGCTGTATCGAAAACGTACCGAACCGTGACTTTAAAACCGAGGTACGTACCGAACCGTGATTTTTGTGTACCGTTACACCCCTAATATTTACAAATGAAATTAAGTTGACCAGACAAAACACAAAAAAATCATGGAATCTCTGTTCTGTGATGCACGTTCGTGACTCTCCTGTACGAACTCATTCATCAAAATGAACAAATCTTTTTCTGAGTCAATTCGTTCATTTCGTTCGTTGAATGAACCAATTGACTCGAAAAAAGATTTGTTCAATTTGATGAACGAGTTCGAACAGGAGTGTCACAAACGCACATTACAGAATAGAGCAAAGCATTTGAGCTTATAAAACTTAAACTTTATTTTATTTATTTTTTAAATGAGCGATCATTTTGCTTGATAAGACCCTTATTCATCGTCTGGAATCGTTTAAAGCCCTTTGAACAGTTTGCAATGAAACTGTCTTTTTGACCTTGAACTGTTTTTGGTTACCAGTAAAGTGCATTATATGGAGAGAATCCTGGAATGTTTTCATCAAAAACTTAAATTTCTTTTCGACTGAAGAAAGAAAGACATGGACATCTTAGATGAAATGGGGGTGAGTAAATTATCAGCAAAAGTTTTTTTTGTTGTTTTTTTTTTAAGTGAACTACTCCTTTAAGTACTCTGTTTTGGTGAAAACAGACCATAAAAGCAAAGAATTAAAGCACAGCAGACACACTATATCAATAAGATCAGTTTCCGTATTTTGGCTGTCAGATCTGTCGTCAGTCATAATCTGGTTAGTAGAGCAGTACTGACCTCTATGACTTGAGGCAACACAAATAGGCAATGTGTGCTAATGAGTTTAGAGAGGTCAGTAGCTCAAGCCGTTCACCATCCAAAACACAGCACACCCACCCAGCAAAACCTTTTCGAGTGAATGGAACCAATCTACTATTATGATTGGGAAGCAAATCAAGTAAGGATCATTGACATGTCATGAGGGATGACAAACAAAACCTATGATTAAGGTCATTAGCCGTCCAACACTGGTCAGACAGAGAGAAAATGCAACAATCCTATTTAAAACACATGGGACATCTAAAAAAAAGTTTATGGGATGCAAAGATGTTGGAAGCAAGATGGATGCTAATGTCAGGCCCCATGACTTGATTAAATTCACTTGTTAAGACATGACATAAGGAATACTGGTTCTGGGTCAAAGCTTCTACTCATTTTAATTGAGAAAACAATTTCAACAGGTGTTGAAGAGGACTATTTATTCATATCAGACATTTAAGCTACGCTTTTAAAAACTTGTAGATTACAAATGGACTCAAGGCATCCTGGACACGAATATTTTAACAAGTCAAAAAAGATGAATCACTGACTGGCCATATGAAATTTCGGTATGGAAATGAAGGTTAGGATCACAATTTGGTTGTATAACAGCACACAAATGTGGATTTGCACCATTTGTTTTTTGATTTTGCCGTCTTATAGAGTGTTTGGAGCTGCAAAACAGTGATGTGTACTTCAGTAAATTGTTAGTAACTGCAAAGCAGCAAAATGATGCTTCCCGAAGATACCCATACCATACTTGCATAACATGAAAATTTACATTGTTCATATTTAAATAAAATAATGACAAAGCAGCTTGTGCAGTGTTTTCCTATTCATAAACGCACCTCTGGGATGTTTAAGGCGTTAAAGTAACCCAGAACCCTGTCTGTTACTGTAATTACCTAGTCCCATTAGAGTTATAGCAGATGGACTTGTAAGTTGGTGGGTCGTATAGGAAAATGAACCCCCACGTAGAAACTAATTCTCTAAGCAAAATAGCAGCCAAGTTGCTCAACACACTTGATGACACAAGTCATTCGATAGCAAAGTGCGGAGTTTTGTTCGTCATCCTTGTATTGTTAGACCATGTCGTAAAGGAGCAAATCAACATAATGCAGTACTCATCAGAAGTGGTGTTACGTAACTAACTAATCTTTCAGAAAGCCTGTCTGGATTTAAATAGAGATATATAATCCCATTCAGCACTTAGAGGAGTTGTCAGGGGGAGCCAAGCCCAAAGAGGGGCCAACGCTAGCACTCAGCACAACGCCATCCTGTCGTTCTGGTAGGAAAAAGGAGTTGGTAAGCAAATTTACAGCTTGAGAATATGGGGAACAGTAAGAGTGGTGCTTTGTCCAAAGAGATTCTGAATGATCTGAAGTTGAACACCAAATACACGGAGGAAGAGCTCTGCACGTGGTACGCCAGCTTCCTCAAAGAGTGTCCCACTGGACGCATCACCAAAGAACAGTTTGAGGGCATCTACGCCAGTTTCTTCCCAGATGCAGATCCTTCTGCCTATGCTAGGCATGTCTTCCGCAGCTTTGACACCAACGCAGACGGAACCTTGGACTTTAAGGAGTACATTGTGGCGCTGCACCTTACCTCGTCAGGCAAGACCACGCGCAAACTTGAATGGGCGTTTGCTCTGTATGATGTTGATGGCAACGGGACCATCAGTAAAAACGAGGTGCAGGAGATTGTACGGGTAAGTATTGGTCATATTTGTCTTTAACATACAATACTTTTTAAAGCATTTGGTGCAGACTGAGTATGGAAAGTGTGCAAGGTTTAGGGGGTTGTTTGCAGCTACTGCTCCTGGCATTTAGCAGCAAGTTGTAGTATGTAGGTAACAGTCCAACATTTGTGAACAGATGGCCCAAGAAGCTCAGGATAGATTACACCACCTGGTGTCATACAAGTTTCAATCACTTAAGCATATCCAATACTATTAGGTGTCAATGTGCCAGTTATTATTTTTATGTTAAAAGCGACATCATTTGAAATATTTTGTATTCTTATGGGAACAGTCAATATTCAACATGATTCCGGAAGAAGACCAAAAAAACCTTCCAGAAGATGAGGACTCGCCAGAAAAGCGAGCAGACAAAATTTGGACGTTTTTCGGAAAGAAAGATGATGGTAATAACTCCTAATAATGTGTGCTATTGCTGTAGATTACGTGAATCATGCCGTGTGCTCATAGTCCATGCATTTTCACAATGTCTCATTGTCTTCACAGATAAGATTGAAGAGGGGGAATTCATTCAGGGTGTCTTGGAAAACAAAGACATCTTGAGGTTGATACAGTTTGATGAGCCAAAGAAGATTCAGGAAAAACTCAAGGAAAAGAAGCATTAATGTCCACATTCCCATGAGACTAACCGGAACTTCGTTTCTATTCATTTGAAACCAAACCTACACAAACCAGACTGCTTTTCCAGGTCACATACTGGATGCATACAGATACCTATCCACAAACATGTCAGAGTTATAAGCCAGACAAACCTAGCTTTTCTCATAATACACACAGACTTCTGTTCTGGACCACCACCACATCTACCCGAAGGGCCTCTAAAAACAATGGAAAATTTCAGAGTCCAATCAATAAGAGCAATTAGGCTCATGTTAACAGTCCTATCTAGCGTATACAATCCTCTTAGGATCTGAAGGTCAGGTAAGACAAATCCGCAGGGTCCAGTTCTCCTCTTTTAGATCCCTTCAGGGTTAAGGTGGTTTAAGCGCTCAACATGCATTCATTTCACAGCCGACTTTTTGAAGAGCAAATTTCTTGTACTGTGTTTTTTAGGATGTACAGTGATGGTGATGACAATTTTAGAGAATTTTTACATGGAAAAGTTTAGGAATTCATATCTATTCTAAGTCCATTGCATTACTGATCAAGCCACCAATGCCAATTAGCCATATAAAAACTCAGTTTTACGGTGTCCTTGCTACATATGTTACATCTACTTACTGTAGTGATAAGTAACAGTAAATGATGCATAGTTTCAAGCTACTAACTCAACCTAACCCTACCCTATAGTAAGTGCATGTTGTTAATTGATATTACTCATAATGTGTAAGTACTCTGTAACAAGGACACCTTAAGTGTAATAAAACATCTTTTCTGTCCATTTTAAATCAAAGATTACTCTTGTAGTGTTGGAACAACGGTGTACATGACAGTCGCAATTGACTATGGTTTCTGTCCATGTGTTTGTAAAATAATAGAGCAGCCTAAAGTTTTAGAGTATTGTATTGTCCATGTAATTTTCTTTTCCAATCATTACAATTCAATATACTGTATATAATTATATTTTTAATTGATTTTAATGCAAATAATTGTTAATATCATGTAACCACTACTTGTTGTCAATGACCTACTTTTATACATGATATTATCACACAAAAACAAAGCTGTCTCAAACTGGGTTTTGAGCTTGAACCCAATTAACCGATTGAGTTTGGAGTGAGATTAGTGTCTCCAAACATGTTTAGACTTACTAAACTTGAATACTAGAAAAGGGCTCTCACCCCAAGTATCTTCATGTTGACACTGCTTACGGCCAAATCTCACAGGACAAGCCTGAAACGCAGGGGCTTACCTCTTTCTTTTCTTAAAGCCGTCTTTGGCTCAGGCTAATGCATGGCCTGGATTCAACACTAGGACACCGAGCTGCAAAACAATGAGCTCTAAAGCATTGTTGCTTTTGACTCGAAAAAGAACAGGCTCACATGCAAAAACACACAGAGGATCATTGTATCTAGTAGGATACAAGAGGATCTAGTTGAGTTGCATTAAACCTGAATTACCTGGTTTTGGATGTGGCCTGCCTTTGTTTTGAACCAGCGGGTCAAGGTTTGGCTGGTCAGTTAGATCAGTCAGCCTCTCCTCACTTTGCAGGCAAAAAAAAAAACGTCTTTCTCCATTGACAGCCATTCAAATGTTGGCATGCATTCTGAATAAATACTTTAATGTTGCATTATGTTATGGTAGATATTTCTTCAGTGAACATTTATTAGGATGGCTGCTCAAAAAAAAAAAAAAAGCAATTAAACATGGAAGCATGGAAGTGCAGGCCCATAAAACAAAGATGGCAGCATGTGCTAAACAGAAATGCAATGCTTATGTAGCTCAAAAGAAGAAACCTCAGTGATGATTAGAGTTGTTTTTATTATTATAATAGACAATGTAGTGATTTCGAGAGCAAATTCAACAAACATCAGATAAATGAATTTTATCAACAAAGACTATTAAGTTGAGAGCAAATAAATCAACATTTACAATATTATATATATACATATATATATTTATATTGTATATATAAAAGATCTAGTTAGGAACACAAGACATTCAACTGAACAGTTTTTCAGAATACACATAATACACACCATTGACATCAATTTTCAATACGACTTCTGCAACATGTAGTTCTAGAATAGCTTGGGCAATGCAGTACAGTAAACCTTGTTACATGCTAAACAGCAAATGTAAACCAGTCATACCCTATGTTAGGTGAAAAGAGAATGATTGTTAGTAACTCGATATAAAGGAAATAACAAAGTAAACGATAACCTGAATGCATTCCTTTCATGGTACACTAATCCATTTTAGATTTCATTTCACATTATCGGACATGCTTATGTGCGTTTTACAATGTTCTTATAGCTGAAGGCTTAAAATCCAATTAAATGTCCATCATGTATTCCTGGTGCGCATACTGTGAGTTTATCTCAGGCAACAAGTACTATAGCATTTTTGAATTTTTTAAAACAAATTCTATGCTTAATTTGTGTATTTATCTAACTCTAACCACTAATGTATTTCTTGTCATACTGACCAATAGTAAAAATAAATACAAATCTAAATAAAAGCACAGATATTTTTTTTCTTTTCCCAAAGTGTGCTTTGACTTCCTGTGCAATATAAATATATCAAATTTCTCAATATTACTGTATAAAGTTTGAAAATTGAAATGTGTCATATATCTTCCAGCATTATACGGTTTGAACAGTGTGATAATTAGCTGCCTATGACAATGTGCATTCAGCAGAAAACGGTGGCATCCATCAGTGAAATGTTTACGTATCAGATTATGACGAAGACTACAGAGAGAAGAGCATGATGTTAGATGATCCTGACGACAGTCACAGACAAAAAAACGCCACGCACGTATTCATATTTACAGTTATGTACAAACACATAACAGAATAGATTGTGAACATTCCAAGGCAATTTACCTTTAGGCACTAAAAGGTGTACATTATAACCCAAATCATTATAATTCACATATGATCCACCTTTGATTGACACCAGAATTCTACAGCCAAACCATATAATTTCACCATTAAGAAACAGTATCGTTTAGAAGTTGCTTTTGTGCGACTTACAGAAGATATTTGGATGCCATCAGAGTAAAACTGGCTGCATAAGAGGATTTCTTGGCTTTAACTGGGAAAAATTATATGACTTTGCTATCGAGTCCTGTCTAGTTCACACATCTTCCATGAACACAATCAATGGACTGACCAGCACCACTCAAATTACACATCAATTTTTTCATTAACCATACAAGAACTAGTCCTACATTTAGACAAAACATGCTTTTCTGTAAAATTAATCTGCAAAAATATGAAAATATATCAATTCCATACTTCGACAATGCAACCTGTCCCCTCTTTCATAAGGAAGGCTGTAGATTTGCCAGTAGTTTATGTGTAGTTTGTGAAAATAGCATTAAAAACTTTCCATTGCATTCCTTGTTGCAAAACAAAACTTTTTCTCAATACAATAAAAATTGAACAATATAACCACTGAACAATGATATGCTTTAGCATTTCTTCCCCATAACTTTGATGCTGGTTATGCTAAGGATGGATTGTTTTTAAAGTCTTTGAACATTGGCATGGCATTCAGAAGCTGTCTGTTCAGACTGAACAATCATCATAATGTTAAGCTGCGTTCTCACCACCAGCAACAAAGCGACGTGATCCCATTAATTTCAATGACGAGCTGGCGATTTCAGACGACATGAGCAACAGCGACCATTGACGACCGTTTCACCTGGTACAGTGACCATTACAGATGGTATTAAAATGCGCTTTGGTCGATTGGACCACAAGTAGACGAGGGAGACACAGTCCTGTTTACACCTGGGGCCTTATTTTAACGATCTAAAATGCAAGTATCAAGCGCGACGCGCAAGTAACTTTATGGGCGGGTCTTGCCATTTTACCGGCGGGATAAATTACTCCTGCACCCGACGCAAGTTTAAAAGGGGTTAGTCTGAAGTAGCTTCATTATTCATAGGTGTGGTTTGGGCGTAACATGAAATAAACCAATCAGAGCGTCATCCAACATACCCTTTAAGACCAGGTGCGCATGTTGCATTGCACATTGTTATTATTATGGCAAATTTACCAGGAGCGTTCACAGCTGAGGAGACGGGCAGTGAAAGATGTATTGGGATGGGTGATTTTGTTTTTTCCTGGTTCTTGACGAACAAACTAATTTGTCATGTGTCTTGTCACTATTGGGCAAACAGATCTGACCCGTCATTTAGGCCTATATTTTTTTACATCTTCATGGAGACCACAATGATTTCCCTCATGTGTTAATATTTTTCCTTGTTTCCTGTGTTGATGAGAGAATCAAAGTGTATGCGCGTTGTGCACCCGCTACATTATAGCCAAGCATGCGCACTAAAAATAGCATGTGAACAACACGTAACGCGCTACTGACTCTAGACTACGTTTTTTCTGGTCAGTGGCGCAACTGTTTTCTGGAACTGCAAAATAGCATTAGGGAATATTTGCACCAAAACATACCTCCTTTTTGCTCCGATCCGCCCAGGGAGCGCAAGTTCATTCCCTAGTTTACCGACGTGCGTCTGTGCAGGGAAAAGCCCGCTTTGCGCGGGTGCAAAATAGAAATGATACATGCGTCAGTGTACAAAGTCATTTGCGCCAGGTGCAAGATTGGGCCCCTGGTGTTTTAATCCGCCTCTTTTGTCCACTTTCAAACACTTCTGTACTGATATGGGCTTTTATCAGACCTTTTGAACTAATAGATGAAATAAACTCGTGCAATTTACATATGAACGCGCTTGGAGATGACGGAAAAACACACAGAGAACAGCTGCTTTTGTTCCTGCTCTGATAGCATACAGTCTTTTCGTATATTCGTCATTCGGTGGCTCTGAATTGTCATCTCGAAATGCTTGCTACGGAAAAAAAAGGCTGAAAATCAAACCCGATACAAATTTATTTATGACGGGCGAAGGTTTCGGAGGCAGTGTGTAAACGTGATTGACAGAACGTGAGGTCGTTTTCGGACTCAGTGTGCAAGGACCCTACGACCACGCCAAACGCTGTGAGTGTGTGTTAGAAATCAGGAATGGCGAGAGAACATTGGGCTTGGTACGTTTTTCATCTTCAAACCAAACTTGAATCTTCAGCCGTCGAGTAGGCGGTCTGTTGTGGCTGTTATGCATTCAACCACATGCGAGTTTACACAAGAAAGCAATTCAGTCGAATGCGTTTTCAACTTCTTCTGGAAGTGGTCAGAAGCGGACAAGCTCAAAACGTTTTAGACCCTGTTTACACCTGTATTTAGCGCCATTAACTGGTGATCCGATCGACCAAAAAACAGCACTCACCGTTTCTCGTTCGTCTTTAACATAAACATTTTATGTACCGATTCCATTTATATTTAGTCTTTTAATTCCCTCCAAAATGTTTGTTTTTAGTGGCAAGTAAACAGATTCGGTGTCTAAAACATGGAATAACACCTCTGAATGTCATTGCTACTGAGTCGCTGGCAGTGTGAACGCAGCTTTAGATCCACACTTTAATTGAAGGAACTATAAATGTCCACAACTAGCTGTGTACTGTAGTTCAATGTGTTTACACTATCACTTTAACACCAAAAAGATTGATAATATTGATTGAATGAAATTTGTTTAACAGGCATCCACCCCTACAATTAAACAAACAGGTGTTTTACTGTACAGTTTTTGTTCAGATCTTTTTCAATGGAGCCCTGACTATTTTTTTTTTATGTTCATGTAATAGACCTACTGGGAAGTCTTTAGTAGCAACTTAAAGTTATTCAAAGGACATGCAGGAATATATGGATGGCTACTCACTCAATATCATAATGCGTCTGCTGTCCTTTCCTCATACTCATTCCACATGACATTAAGAAAATCCTCTATAAAGCTTTGATTTTGTAATTATCTGATATTTTCAGTGGAAATCCACAAAACAAGCAGTGCTTCAAGGGGTGATACCTGTATGGCTTTGGCTGAGAGGTTGAAGTACTCAGGTAAACAGGCATGCAGGTAGATTCATAGATAATGTGTTTGTGTGTGTGTGGTCGGTCTAGATGTCCATGTCCACAGGTCTCATATCTCCTGTCTTGTGTTCCTTAACCCAGAGCTCTCTGTCTTTGGCTGGATCCACACTCTGCAGGAGCTGGTCCACCGGCTCCAGTGTCTAAGAAACAAGAGCAGTCAAAAAAGATGATGTTCAGCTACCAAGTACACTGCTAAAAAATGCACACTACAAAAGTTTGGGGTCAGGGTTTTTCTTTTTTTAAAGAAATTTTTACTTTTATTCAGCAAAAATAGATCAAAAGTACCAGAATAGACCGTACCATGAGTGCAGCAGGCGTAATGATATGACGCAGCGCCTGAAAATAGTCCCCAGCTCGGTAACTTCCAACGTGACCGGGACTAAGTTTGTGTAGTTATGTTGATATGTTGATGGCAGTGAAGTGTATAGATTATTGCGCAGGAATGAGAGTATAGTTCCTAGCTGTATCAGCCTAGAAAATCACAACTTTACATTATCCATCCATCTTAGTACACGATGTAACTACAGAAGTCAAGTTTTTAGGAAAAATATCGAAACTCTTTGGTCATTTTTTTTTTTTTTTAGAAATGCTAATGGTCTTGTCCACTTCAAGGATGCACAGTATGCTAAGCTATGCTAAAAGTGGTACCGCCAGAAACGGAGATCGGCTGAATGGATTCAAAAAAGGTAAAACTCAACAGTTTAACTCTGGGGGAGTTGTAAAATGAGCCTATATCCAAAAAGTGGAGTATCCCTTTAAAGTGATACAGTAGTTCACCCAAAAATGAAGAGTCTGTCATCATTCACTCATCCTCAAGTTGCTCTAAACCTGTATGAATTTCTTTCTTCTATTGAATACAAAAGAAGATATTTTGAAGAATGCCGGTGACTAAATATCTGCAGGTCCCCATTGACTTCCATCGTATGAATGGCGATGTAGAATGGGGACCAGAAACTGTTAGGTAAATGATGTACAGAATTAGCATTTTAACTTTTCCCGTAAGCCGACATCTGTGTTTTATATGGGACGTGGACAGGTGTACTATGGGAAAGGCTGCATGCTCTCAGCTATTCTCAGAGACAGACTTCAAATGTGCTCACTCGAACATCTTTATGTGTTTTCTAACCACTTCATGAAGTGTTACAGAAAACATGTCCATTAAGGCTGAGATCCTGTTTGGACGCATCTGTTGAAACACACTCAGACTGATGGAGTGTTACTCTGTTTGTACGGGTTTGTGAAGTTGAGAGCGCTGGCAGCGTCTCTTCTGTGAAGACAGCAGCTTTCTCTAACACAACCCCAAGGGCTCTGGAGCCGGTGTTTACACTCTGATTTGCCCTGAAACATGAACCCTGTTCATTTACAATGTGTCTAGTTTGCATGAACCTATCATTCAGCAAATCGTTTACTTTACTTTAACAGGCAGACAGAAAAATGAAGGCATCCGCATTTACAAGAGTTGCTTGCAGAGTTAACTGAGTTTCCATTTAATACTACACATTTATTTTATCGCACCACTGGTGTTCACTTGTTTTGAAGGATTTTAAAAGGAAATGTAGATGGTAAAACTTAAGTTCTATCATCATTTACTCATCCTCATGTTGTTCCAAACCTGTAAGACTTTTGTTCATTTTCGAAACCCAAATGAAGATGTTTTTGATGAAATCTGAGCAATTTCTTTCCCTCCATTGACAGTCTACGCAACTACCACTTTCGAGGC
Organism: Pimephales promelas; assembly: GCF_988280905.1. NCBI lineage: Eukaryota > Metazoa > Chordata > Actinopteri > Cypriniformes > Leuciscidae > Pimephales > Pimephales promelas. The sequence continues at coordinate 11,078,716 of NC_142771.1, read as the reverse complement.
CCAGAAATGTAGTAAAGACATCATTAAATGTTTGTGCTTTGGCTTTGTTTGAGCAAAAAGCCTAATTTACCACTTTATTTAGAAAATATTAATCTCCAATGCACCAATGAAGATATTCACCAATGATCGCGTGCGTGAGACAACAATCGACTACTGTGGGCTATACGACCGGAAACAGGAACCAAATAGAGGTATGTGAGCTGGCTGAATTAACATAATTTTTATTCATATCTTTCGCATCTACTGCAGTCAGATTGACCGTGGTCACTCTTAATAACACCTCTCACATGGCTGTGCACTCGTAATGACAAATCAAGGATGTTAAGAGGTTAAAAGCAGGTTTAGAACATGCTCCATGAAGTCAACAGGGTGCGAATTTTAAAAAGACGATAACACGGTGTAGGTAACATCGATTTTTGTTGTTGACATCACTCCAAATGTACAAAAAAAATTAGCTCAATGTTAAAATTGACCAGAGTTCTCCTTTAAGTATCTGGATAATTTCTGGATGTCAAACGTTTGTGGACTATGTTGATAGTTACTGTATTGATGTGTCTTTGCTCTGCTAGAAGACTTGTGTGAACTTACTTCTACATCCATTAAAATGAAAAATCCCCAAAACACTAGTTGAGTAGAAGACATTAAAGCAAAAATATCTTGGATATTCTGAAATTGTAAGCTTATAAACTGCGTACATAAAGCTCATGTAATGAGATTTTCTGATCATATGAAAAAGCATTTGAAACCTGCTCTAATGAAATTCGAATGCACTACAGAGTACGATATGAATATGAAGCTTGGGTTTTGAAATGGCGCTGAGATGAGGGTTTGTTACCCAGAAGAACATTCTGCTTTTACTCACACTTTGGTTGAACATGTCGGTCTCATGCCGCAGCGTGGTGTACTGACGCAGATGCTGCTGGATCATCTCTATTCGCTCCACCTCCAGCCTCTCCAACTCCTTCAGAGCACAAACACAGACAAGCACAGGTCCAGCATCAGTCTGTGCACGGCCTTAGAAACAAAGTCTCAGTGTGGTTCTTGACTCAATCTTAAAGAACTTCTTATGCCCAAAAGGTTCTATATAAAAAGAAATGTCTTAAATGATTTTAAAAGATAAATAAATTAAGTTATTTCATTTTTTCTACTGATAATGAGATGTTTAATATTACAATTAAAACAAAATAAATTAAAATCCAATTTTAGGATAGGACCCCAACTGTGTAAAAGAACCCTTCTGTTTAGAACCGTCTCTTCTAAGAGTGCATCCTAGTCTTCTCAGTCAGGAACATCATGAGCTGATGGCTTAGACAAAAATACCATTCATTTCAGTGGTGGAAAGTAACTAATTACAAATACTTTCGTTACAGTACTTGAGTAGATTTTTTCATTTTTCTTGAGTATAATTAAATTGTGGTACTTTTACTCTTACTTGAGTAAAATAAAAATAAAGTATTCAACTTCTCTACATTTATATTTCATAAAAAGTAGAAAGTACTTTGACAAAGGTGGCGACCTATTTTTTACAGTCTATGGTGCCTGCCGACGGAGCAACAGCGCAAGCTGACATTTGACAGACACTTTTCAAAACCACTGCGGTGGAGCCCTGCGCTTCAGCCAATAACAGACATATCTGAAGCACTACAGCCAATAACAGACAGGTCTGACTCGGTTGCAAAACCAATCAAAACCTCCAGTTCGGGTGGGGGGCGGGGTGTTCAAACCGCGCTTTGACATTCAATCACTGGCGGCTGGCGCTCGTGTTTGAATCAGTAGCTCTAACGTTTCAATTTTTCAGTGAATGTAAAGTGAGTATTCTGCTCGTATTTAATTATGGCAACTACTACCATTGATAATACCCGAACACTGAGCAGTTGAAGACGAAGTAAATAAAAAAGCTCGGCTCATAACATGGACTCGGTTTGCAATGGACGGAGCAAGAATGTAAGTGTCTAAAATACATGCACACAGTTCAATTAATGGTAAAGCTCTTCCTGTTTAACAATACATTTAAACTAGATATACGAAGCAAACTTTGTACAAAGCTGAAAAAACAGTGAAATAAGATCGCATGATTAATCTGTCAATCAGGTGCATGTAAAGTGTAGTTCGTTCCTATAGCAACAGTGGTGAGCTCCCAGCACATTTTCGGTTGGCTACAATGAAAAAAGATCATTTAATTTAACATGTTAACCATACCCCACTTAATTTTTTTTTTTTTTACTGGGAATTTTTTATTCATACTGTTTTATTGTTTTTCTTACCTTTTTTATCGGACCTCTCAATTAACCTTCTTTGCTTTCAATTATGAATGATTCAAATCAAAACATTCAAATGATCATACCAACACTTACTTTTCAAAATTAGTAATAAAAAATTGCTCTTGACAACAGAGGAAGCTAGTAGTCTATATGTGGAGCACCTTTATCATTGATGGATGCACTTTTTTTGGGCTTCAAATTTTGGGCTTCAGTCATTCACTGCCATTATAAAGTTTGGAAGAGCCAGGCCATTTTTTAATATAACTATGATTGTATTCGAATGAGAGCAGAAGTCATATCTTCTAAAATGACTTGAGGGAGAGTAAATCGTGGGCTAATTTTAATTTTCGGGTGAACTTTCCCTTTAAAGTCATACATCATTCTTTTGAAAATACCTGAAAGTTTGATAAACTCAGATATATTATAGCTATTATGTGTTTGTCTTCATGTTTCATCAGTCAAAACATCACTATTTGCAAGTTATTATATCCATATGGGATTTCCTGAAATGTGTAAGTTTAATACTTCTATGCATCAGTACTGGGCCTTCAGTATGAATGAAACAGATGACATGAGAGTGTTTAGCGCTCCATTTCGCTATATCTCACCATTTTGGGTAAAAATAGAAAAATACTAAAGTACTTTGTAACGCAATTACTTGAGTAGTTTTTAAGCAAACTACTTATTTACTCTTACTTGAGTCATTTCAGTACTTCTACTTGTACTCAAGTAAATTTTTACTTAAGTAGCAATACTTTTACTTAAGTACAATTTGTCAGTACTCTTTTCTTTATGGTGAAATTAATTTTTCACTGTAATGTTTAAACCTTTTAGGATACCTGCCATACAGGACTTAAAGTCCCCCTTTAGTCAATTATCCCTTAAAACTTATTTCTGATCACCAAAATGGCATATTTAAACGTTTTTTTTTTTTTCTTGAAACATTTTTATGTCATGCCTTAAAATAGCTCGGATGTAACTCTACACTCTGCCTCATTTAATAAACGCTGTTCGGGGAATATGCAAATTAGCTCCGCCTCCACTCACTCACACCAGCTCAGAGATTCACTCGTTGGCGATCACACGTTGATCTGATTGGTTACAAGGTAGTTTGTGACGTCAGAAACACCAGCGATTACAAACGATTTTTTTTTTCAGCGATTTTTTTTGAGACTGTCTTTCCTTCACTGCAGTTTTTAGGAGGAAACACTCAGCAATGCTGTTTACTCCGCACATTGTTCGCCTCACAAAGAAGATTCAAATGTATCTGCATAAATAAGCATGATCATCTTGCTCAGGGAAACGAGAGAGAAACATCGTGAAATAATTACCAGGCTTGTGGTGACCATCTCCTCAAACCACTTTGACTGAGCCTGGTTGTAAAGGTCCACACAGCGCATCAGATCATCACCTGATAAAACACAGAGACAATCATTACAATCGTGCAGTTACGTTACAATAATAAATAAAAACGTAGAGTGGTTTATGCATGAAATAAAATGGAAGACAATTTAACTTCACCTAAGCATTTGATTTTTTCTTAAACTTGATTTCAAAATTATAAACATTGAAAATATGTAATAAAATACAATGCATCAAGCATACCTTGATCTTAATGTCTGTAACTTTTACCTAATAGCGATTTCGCTTTTCAACGGAATTAATCTAGTTTAAATGCAATTTGGATATTTTAACAGGTAAGACAAACAAAGATGCTAAATATTTTTCTTATCTGTGTGCAGGCACATTGCTTGCCACAAGATGGCAGCCACAAATTACTATTTGTATTGCCTTGCGTTCTGTAACAACAATCCCAGTTAGCATTCAAACTCCAAGCTGTTTACCCACAGCTGCTTTACACTTAACTGCATATAATTAAAGGTAAAAGGTAATTAAAGGCAGCAGATGTGTGCTAGAGAGACAGTGAGTATTGACATCTTGAAAAAACAACAAAAAAAAAAAAACAGATTGCTCCATCTACATGTAAATGAGCTGTAAAGGCTTTAAAGACATCTGCATTAGTGATTTGAACGGCCATGATTATTGAAGGAAAGCGGCGTTTGAGCCCTGCTTAATGTTTGGCCGTTGATTTATAGCGGGAAGGGAACTGTGACTCGCTCTGTGCGTGGGAGTTTGGGAAAGAGAGAGACGCAGATAACATCATACAGTTTTTTTTTTTTTTACTGAGCTCAGCTGCAGTGGAAAACACAGTAAAGCTCTTGGCAGCATCACAATTAAAAACAATCTCCTGCAGTCCGGCACTGGAAGAGATCTCCGCAAACAAAGGAAATCAAAGCTGACTTTCGATTTACACTATATCAAATGACTTATTGTAATTGGTGTAATTCTAATCAATAACAAATGAGTATGATAATATAAACTCGATTTTTACGTTGTAAGGCGAGGGTTAATTTTGCAGACATTTTGATGCCAGAGACCACCTTCCTCCTAAAATATATAGGCAATTCAATATGTATCTATATCGACATACTACAACATCACACAAGTGTGATATTATAAAGGCATGTTGCCCTTTACTGTATATTGTGACTGTACTAAAAAAAGCCATGGTTCTGATTGATCATCATAGTATGCCATGTTAGCCTAGAAATCTAGACGCACACTAGTGGCAGCAAAAATAATTTTGCAGCCAGTGTGTTCTAGCAACTCTCCGTTGGCTTTCGAAGTAGAAAAACCAAACTCTGTTCAGGCCAATCACATTGTGTATAGAGTTGGTGGGCGTGGCTTAACACAATGATGGCAGAGTTGTGACAGTTCTGCGCCGTGATTTTCCATAGGTGATTTCACTGCAACTTGAAAACAAACAAGATGCTGTTGGCGCACAGCGGTCTTTCGAATCGGCTTTGGCCGCGACTCTGGACGACTTGGAGTTGAGAGAACGTCACTTAAGTCATTCTTAAAAAAGGAAGATATGTTCGAAGTTTTGATGACCGAATACGGAAAAAGTTTAATACACCAACTAGCTCCGCTGGTGGGAAAACTCATGGGACTCACTCAGCCACAGCCGTTCATTGCACTGGTTGATTGTAGCGCTAACCTATTGTGTGCAGAGGGATACTGAAAGACAACCATTTATCCCGCCCCTCGGACTGAGGTATGCCAATTGTGAGTTCCCAGACCTAACATCTTGATGTAGGTCTGGCTTGCCAGGCTAGTGCCATGCACCATGGCATGGAATTCCATGATAACGTAGTGCTACCTAAATTAAAAGAAAACTGTGAAATTACCATTTCCGAACTTTTCAGTCACAAAACATGTCAATATAATGGTAGCCTACTTTTCATTAAAGTGAGTGCATGTTGTGTTTTGGAATTGAATGGTGAATCATGAACTTCTCTCACAGAAAACACTCAGTGTGGCTGTACAAGAGTCAGTCATGGTCATTTGGCCCTCTGTGCTAATAGGGACAGCCCATAAGAACTGAACAAGCCACCGTTAGAGTCCTCAATAATGCAGCCGTCACTCAGGCCAACAGGTTGTCCCGAACCTCGAAGGGTGAGTGTATTCTCCTCCGTGTGAACCTCCGGGCTGCCGTTAGGGATGTGTGAGTGTCCAACTCAGGACAAATCCGGCATTGATAGAGGGCATCTGAGGAATAAGACTCTTGGCATGCTGATCGTCCGCTCCCACAAACCCCCGTTTTCCCACTGCGAAAATAGATCATTACTCCATGCCTTTCCCAACTCCGTCTGGAACCGATACGGCCTGGCTCCCCTCAAACAGAGACTCCTGGGACTGAGCCACCGTCCTCTTCTATCCCCATCCTGTTTGTCATGCCTCTCTCCACAGCTCAAGAACACAGTCCCATCTCCACACGCTACAACACTGGCAGCCGAGTGGTGCCCTGCGCAACATTTCACCACAAAGAAAGCTCCTTACTCACTGATGCCTACGGGTTCGTTTAATTTGCAAAGCTATCTAAAGTGGAAGACAATGGTTGGAAGTTTTTAAACCGAGAAACTACTAAGGAAGTCAGAAAGTGTGTCTGCTACAGTGTTATGACAGCTGGAACAAATTGAGGGACTGATGACTTGAGGATTCCTATAGTTCTGATGGGCTTTTTAATGAACTTCTTAACCATATTGCATCACATTTGATATGCAAAATTATCAAGTTTGCTGAAAAACTCTTTATACAAGCTGTCAGAATTGTATGTTATTCTGGCCATTTAAATATCAGCAACTGCAGCAAATTGCACATTTTTGCTCAGTTTCCCTATGAATAAGGGCATGTACAATAGCTTTGTATAAAGACCAGACTGAAATTATCCGTTATTATGCCACTTTGAAACTTTCCCATCCGCTGCAGTTCTCAGATATATTCCTTACTGTAAATAATCCTGAATTCTGTGGACTATCACCCCACTTGAACTAGCATTGTAACTCCACTTATTTTCCCGGGTTTAGTAACATCTTACTTGGATCATAGAAACGTGTCTTCAGGTTTATTGTGTGTAATAAGATCACTAGTTCGGTCTTAATGAACTGATGCTCTGACCTGCTTGTGTGGATTTCCGTCGGGCTTTTTTAATATCCTCCTCTGTTTTGTTGCTCAATTTGATCTCAAGCTGCTGCGTTTTCACCTCAAGATCCTTCTGTCTGTCGGCGAGAGCCTTCCGCGCCTGCAAAACACAACAAAGAAGTCATGCGAAGACCAGATTATATGTGACAACTTTACACAAATAGGGCCCAAAATATACCATAATACTTTTCCTTCTTCAGCAAATGATCAGAGAAAGGAAGTGTCTGACCTTCAGAAAATAAGAAAACAAAGTACCGACAACCTCAAAAGGTCTAACTAAATCTTGAGAGAGATTTTCAAATCAATTGCGATGGACTTAGATTTTTTTTTAAACACTAAATCAAGACATTGAACAACGGTTGAAACCCTGATTTAGTAAGTAAATGAACGCAAATTAGATGGAATGTAAATAATTGATACTATGCCGCACTGGCTAACATAACTGCACATTTACTCTGAATTGGTTCACACAGCCATGTTGTCTGGAGGTTGTTAGATTATTAGTAGATGTTCTCTGCTGTATTCAATCATATCAAGCCATAGAGCTTCATTGTCTGCAATCGCATTGATAGCTGCCGCACTGCGACAGTTTAACTGTGCTAAACTTTAATGCATTGCCCATGGTTACTGTTGCTCATGTCTCCAGAAATGGCAAATTCTCACTAGAAATGAATGACGGATAAGAGGCCTGGGGTCACTGCTGATGTTTAATAAGAGGGATAAACAAGTGAATCGCTCAAGGCATCATTCTGATGTGTTTTCATTTCTCATCCAGCCATCTGCTGTCCATACACAAGTTGGAATAGACATGTCGACACACTGGCTTCAAGACATTTGAGAGCCATTTGTACCAGCGACTTGAAAAGAAGTCCTCTTACCGGCTCCCGCTTCCTCGCTCTCCCCCCTCCCTCTTATTTCCGTCAATGCAGCCAACGTGACATGCGACAAAGCGGGAGCCGGTAAGAGGACTTTTCACGAGTGAAGGTATTATTGCGCCAAGTTGAAGTGCTCTAAAGCACTTTTTTATGGTATTCCGCCATACAATATAGTCATCAATTTTAAACGCTTAGAAAAACACAACGTTTTATTTTGTGTCACCAGCCTAGGTCGAGTTACACTAATCGAGTAACTGTGTTTAAATAGGGAAAACGATCGAGGAAGTGTTTGGTCGCTTCTCTTTTTGGCCCATATTTAATGCACTGGGCTAAGCTAAGTGCTAACATAGTTTTGCGGCAATACAGAGCGATAGAGTGCACGCACTGAGACGAGAGAGGTATGCATCAGCTCGTCTTAGTTAAGGGAATAACATAGTTTAATTTGAAAACCCGGTGGAGTATCCCTTTAATGCAAATAGGTGGAGTGTCCCTTTAAGATTTGACAAGTGCACATTCAAAGGAATTATGCACACTTAGGGTTTAAAGAAAACATTTATAGAGTTTGCACCTTCTCCACTGCAGCATAACGGCTGACCAGCTGCTTCCTCAGGTCAGCGATGTGGTGGTCGTATTTCTTCATGTCTTTTTTAAAGTTGTCCCCTCTGAAGGTCAGGAAAGGCTTCTCGACTTCACTCTGGAGCTGGAGACAAAATCCTTGAAATCAGTTGAACAGCGTCTGAAATGTGTGTGTGTTTCTCTTTGATGACATTTACTTCATTTCAGCACATACAGTATATGGATCAAGCCCAAAGTTTCTGCTCCGGTAATGATGATGATGATGTTCTTTAAGAAAGAAGGCTTTTGTTTTCCCGTCTCCGTAAATCACGTGTGATCTGAGGGAATAAGACTGCAGAATCACCTCCATCTTTCTGCAATTAATCACCCACACTGGCACTAAATGGAGCACGCAAGTGTAAACTTGGGAAAGCACAGCGGTGGAAATAGACAAATCACAGCTGAGAAAAGCTGTGTAGCTCATTACATACAGGCAGCTAATAACATCTCTGAGGGGAGGCTGTTGAGTACGCCACAGAAATGAAATAAAGGCCGGATACTTCATCATACCTGACAATGCATCCAGTTTCTCAACTGGATCTTACATCACCTCTATTGAGAAATGTGATCATAAGAGAGAACTGAGAACTGCCCACCTTTGAGGAGAACTTGAGATGGACCTCGGCTTCATCAGCTAGACTCTTCTTGACTTGAGCCCAAGCCTCTCCAAGAGTCCTAACCAATCAAACCAAGTTAGTCTTCAGAGTTATCAAAATAAGTGTACTTAACAAATTGCAACATTGCAACATAACAAATTGACCATTATGCCTGCTGTTGCAGATTTGCAGAGACACCCCTCGCTGCAGCCTGTAGCACGATGACGTAGCTGGATGGTCCAATACGTGTTGGACCCTGTAACGCGCACATGCGCACTAGTCAAGTCAAGTCATCTTGATTTATATATCGCTTTTAACAATTTAGATTGTTTCAAAGCAGCTTTACATAGATACGCATACAATTTAATGTAACAGATTGTTTTTGCTTTATAGCGGTTCATGAATAATGTTATTTTACAGCTAAAGTTAGTTTTGATTCTGTCGAAATGATAATTTGTTATTAAATTAGGGGATGACACCGTTCTCTCTAAACAGACTTTAAACGCGATCCTGTGATAAACGCTGATAGCACATGCACATTAAGAATTCATAGGCTATAGTTAGTGTAGAGAGTTGGTGAATAATCGTTGATCTTCCAAGAATAGTACATTTAAATATGGTCACGAGCGAAGCTCTTATTTTCAGAGCAGAATAAAACTTTTTTTTTTTTTAAATAATAATAATAATTGCGACTTTTTCCTTACAATTGCAAGTATACTTTTCGCATACTGACTTATTTCTCAGAATTGTGAGATATAAAGTCAGAATTGCGTGAAATAAAGCCTCAATTGCATGTTATAAAGACATGATTGCTTGAAATAAAGCCTCAATCGCATGTCATAAAGACATAATTGCTTGAAATAAAGCCTCAATCGCATGTTATAAAGACAGAATTAGGTGAAATAAAGCCTCAATCGCATGTTATAAAGACAGAATTAGGTAAAATAAAGCATTAATCGCATGTTATAGAGACAAATAAAGCCTCAATCGCATGTTATAAAGACAGAATTGCGTGAAATAAAGTCGCAATTGTGTGCTATAAAGTCAGAATTCTGACCTTTTTTCTCGCAATTCTGAATGTATAACATAAATGCGAGTTTACAAGATTTATTTTCCCCATGCTGTTATTATTTAGCATTTTCCTTACTTATTCATCAATAATTACTTATAATTATTTAACAGTATTATACTATACAGTTTGAACATCATCTCAGTACAATATTGAGCTTACATATCACTTAAAACTAATGCATTCGAATTATAATTAGAGATCGGCACTGCGCATGCGTAAATGACGTCACCAAAACACACATCCATCCACTACGTATTGGACCATCCAGCTACGTCATCGTGCTACAGACTGCAGCGAGGACCTCTTGGATTTGCAACATACCAAACTGACCCCAAATTGACCATTATGCCCGCTGTTGCAGATTTGCAACATACCAAATTGACCCCAAATTGACCATTTGCAACATACCAAATTGACCAATGCCCGCTGTTGCAAATTTGCAACATAACAAAATTTCGATTTATTTGTTGTGCAAAAGTGAAATTGATAATCTCAACATTATTTACTATCTACTTAAAGGCAAAAACACATAAAACATTTTTTTATATATACAGCCAGTGGTGGAGGAAGTACTGAATCTCAGTACTTAAGTAAAAGTACAAATACCCAGATAAATATTTACTTTAGTAAAAGTAGAAGTAACACAAAGACAACCATACTTAAGTAAAAAGTAAAAAGTACTTTATTTTAAATGTACTTTAAGTATTAAAAGTAAAAGTACTTGCATAACAATTTATTATCTTAATGTCTATTTTCTAATGATTAATAAAACATTTAATTCTAACTCATTCAACCTAATAGCCTACTCCTATAATGATGTTCAATAATGATGGAAAAAAATTGTCACCATTTCTGAAACAAGCTTGCAATTAGGCAATATCATGCTTATCCTTACTAACTTATGTTAATAACTATGTTTGGCAGTAAACGAGATTAATTTATGGTGTAATTCTGAACCTCTTGGCTTGCCATAATCCTAACCAAACCAAACATATATTACACACGGTGTGTTTCCTATGCACGTAAAAACAAATTTTCGCGTATGAGTTGCACGATAAACACACTGCGTGCGAGACGCATTTAGTGTGACCGGGTTGATATACTGTATCTATGGCAACCAAACGTCACTGGTGAGACAAACGTGCAACGAACGGACGGTCAGATTACGTTTTGGCAGGGGAAAAACTGATCAGAAAATGTAACGAAAATGTAACAGAAGTTGTAGAAATGTAGTGGAGTAGAAAGTATAATAATTGCTGCAAAATGTAACGAAGTAAAAGTAAAAAGTATGCACTATTTATTCTACTTAAGTAAAGTAAAGATATGTGAAAAATGTACTTAAGTAAAGTAACGAAGTATTTGTACTTTGTTACATTCCACCACTGTATACAGCTATATAAATTCAGGCGTTAAGGGGTTAAATATAGTCACTTTCTATTAGTGCACTCAGTTGGCCTTTTATTTTACTAATATTATACATTTTCTGCAAGTACAGCTTTTTAAAATTATACTTTTAAGAAGTGCGTATTCAATAAAATATAGCTTGTGTAATCATGATTTTAAGTAAGTGTTCATTTATACTAGAATTCAATTTGTTTAATATATTTCATTCTTTTCAAATGGATCTTGTTTTATATAATAAATTATATAAAAAATGTAATCCTCAACTGGATGGAAAAACTATGGAAGCACGTTTCGGCCACTTTATAACACACAATTGCGAAATTGCGACTTTACTTTATAACTCACAATTGTGAGGGAAAAAAAGTCAGAATTGTAAGAAAAAAAAGGTCCAAATTGAAAGATATAATCTCACAATTGTCAAGAAAAAAAGGCAGAATTGTTAAATTAAAAGTCGCAATTAACTTTTTAATTGTTTTATTCCGTGTCGTTACAATTAAAAACAGTGTCCAGTACGCAAACACCTTCAATCCTACTTCTAAATCATCCTTGTGACGTACCCTTCCTCTTGTGCTGCCATTGGGAACATGGAGAGTTTGGAAAGGTTCTTGGCATATTCCTCTTCGATTTTTATCCTGAAACACAAAGCAAAGTTAATAAATAATTATTAATATACTCCATCAGTAATACCGCTCTAATCTACAGTAATTGTAATTCTAAGAAACACCTAAAATCAATCAGTAACTTGATTTTATTGAAGAACATAGTAAACTTCTGGAATCACAGAATGAATTTTGGTTAATTTACGCATTTAACAAATCAGTTGTGTTAATAAAAAAAGATAGGGAAAAAAAGCTGTTTTGACATGATTACAGCAGAAATACCGGCTTAATGGATTACAGTGGTTTGGTCCTTTAGATATTGTGGGCAACCTTAGAGTCCAAAAGGTTGAGAACCTGCGTTTTAAGGATGTTTAGACATTTTTTTACAAGGCAAAAACACTGAAATCTAAATTGATAATTCCTATTTTTTTTATGGAATAGTGCCATATTTATTAAATTATTTATCTGTGCCCATTTTGTTTTTTATTCATGGTCCCTCATAATCTTTAATCAAAATAACTTCCCCTCCCTCATGCAGCAACACCTCTCTCTTCTCGGATGATGTGTTTACTGGCGTGAGGGCGGGGCTTTAACCTGTCACTCACATGAGATCCACCAATAGCAAACCACAACCATCAAATCAATTGCCCAAGGACAAAATCAAGCATGTTTCTTCTTCGAGAGAAAAAAAGACTATCTCAAATTCTTTTTCATGCCGACTTCAAGAAAATGTTTGTTTTGCAGTGTAATACAGAGTGAGCAGTGTTACATAAGGAGTCAGTGTGAGAAAGAGGCTTCCCACCTTTCTCTGATGAACTCAGCCATCTCTTTCTGCATCTGCTTTCCTTTCAGCTGTTTCTGCAGCAGAACCTCGAACCCCGACACCGTGGCCCCCTGAGGGTCCCTCTTATCGGCCTGCCGAGGACAGAGAGACGTTACACACACTACCACATCATCAGAACCAGACTGTCAACAACACGTGAGCCGCAGTGTGTGTGAGTCACAGCGTAGGTTTGCATGAATCAGAGCACGTGGGAGGGGGCGTACGGCCTTGCGGGTGTAACTGTGAGTGTGTGTTTCGGTGAAGGGTGTGTATAGGTTGTTGAGGGCATACTAATATATGTGAGGGGTCCTGATGCAATGTGTGTATGCAGCATGGTAATGGGATATGCTTTTGTGTGTGTGTGTGTGTGTGTGTGGGGGGGGGGGGGTATTAGAGTCTGCTGTTGTGATGGAAGTTGATGTGCCAAGCCACACATGACAGATGTGTCATAACCTCTTCACACGCTTGACTTGAGAAACAGCTAGGAAGAATCCTCCCAACAAAACACTCATACTCTTAGCATTTGCCTGTGATTTTGCCAAGACATGTCTGTCTAAAAAAAAATGTGTCCTAACCCTATCCCTATCCCTACCCCGTAACCTAACCCTACCCATAAGTGAAATTATAGGTGAATAACAGATGCAGAATTTTTTCATTAAAAAAAACTCTACCCTCCGTAAATTTTGCGTCTGAAAGGGAAACTCCTAGAAATGCGTATGTAATAAGGACTGCCGCAAAAATAACCCTGTCCACGCCTTTTTAGCCTAATGCTTCACTGCGTGTCTTTAGGAAATCCTGGCATTAGTTTTTTTAAGACTAAAAAATGGTTTGTGCTGGCGCAATTGGTTAGAAAATCTGGCTCTAAAACAATTAAACTTTTTGTTCATTAAAATAAAATATTAAAAAAATGAAATTCTAAGGCAAAATTTTCTAAGGGATCATGTCTAATTTGTATTTAGTCCAACTGAAGGACTAAAAAACAAATAAAAATGTGTAGATTTACTCTCTAAATGCAATATTGATATCATAAAATATAAAAAAAAAATCCTCTAAATTCAATATAGATATCATAAAATATTAAAAAAAATCCTCTAAATTCGATATAGATATCATAAAATATTTAAAAAATCCTCTAAATTCGATATAGATATCATAAAATATGAAAAAAATCCTCTAAATTCGATATAGATATAATAAAATATTTTTAAAAAATCCTCTAAATTCGATATAGATATAATAAAAATTTTAAAAATCGTCTAAATTCGATATAGATATAATAAAATATAAAAAATCGTCTAAATTCGATATAGATATATATTAAAATATAAAAAAATCGTCTAAATTCGATATAGATATAATAAAATATAAAAAATCGTCTAAATTCGATATAGATATATATTAAAATATTTTTAAAAATCCTTTAAATACGATATAGATATAATAAAATATAAAAAATCCTCTAAATTCAATATAGATATCATAAAATATAAAACATCCTCTAAATTCGATATAGATATCATAAAATATAAAAATCCTCTAAATTCGATATAGATATAATAAAATATGTAAAAATCCTCTAAATTCAAAATAGATATCATAAAATATAAAAAATCCTCTAAATTCGATATAGATATCATAAAATATAAAAAATCCTCTAAATTCGATATAGATATCATAAAATATAAAAAATCCTCTAAATTCGATGTAGATATAATAAAATATGTAAAAATCCTCTAAATTCTATATAGATATCATAAAATATAAAAAATACTCTAAATTCGATATAGATATCATAAAATATACAAAATCCTCTAAATTCGATATAGATATAATAAAATATTTTTAAAAATCCTCTAAATTTGATATAGATATAATAAAATATAAAAAAATCCTCTAAATTCGATATAGATATAATAAAATATAAAAAAATCCTCTAAATTCGATACAGATATAATAAAATATAAAAAAATCCTCTAAATTCAATATAGATATAATAAAATATGAAAAAATTCTCTAAATTCGATATAGATATCAAATATAAAAAAAATCTCTCAATTCGATATAGATATAATAAAATATAAAAAAATCTCTAAATTCGATATAGATATAATAAAATATAAAAAAAATCAAATTGGATGGATGGATGGATGGATGGATGGATGGATTTTAATGCATCAGTCGAGCTATTTGTCACAATGCTTTTTTTTGTCCTTCTAATGGTTTTAGATGTGACCTGTTCGATACTAATACTAGCATGGTTTCAGCACTAATATAGCATGGTATCAGTCCACCATGGATGATTGTCCTCTCTCTCTCTCTCTGTGTGTGTCTCTCACCCAGAAATAGTCGCAGTAGCTCCATTCATTGGGCTTGAGAAGCTGCTGCTCCGGCGTAGACATGGGCACAGGGAAGGTGACGCAGTTGATCTGTGGTGAGATAAAACAGTTCACAGTGAGTGTGTGTGTGTTTGTCAGGATGGTTTTATTTTCAGAGGAGTGAGACAGAGCTGGCTTTTGTAAGTCTCAGAGGGGAGACATACGAAAGGTCACGGTTTAGAAGAGAAAGACTGGTCATATAGACTGTGACCTATTGCTGCCTGAGAATGAACAGAGTGATGGAGGAAGAGAGAGAAAGAAAGGGTATGTTTAGAATGGCAAACTATTTTTAAAAGCCTAGTTTTTTGAGCGTGCAGAGTCTGCACTTTTCTCTATACAGGCACATACATCAAAGCACATGAAACACTGTATCACATGTGAAGAATGAAAGCTCATTAATGCATGTTTATTAATGTTTCACACGTTTCTTTTTGTTAAAACTCTAGCACTTACCATTGTGCCAAAGGAGTACGCTTAGCATTCTCTTTACAGAAATTATTAACTTTACCCCCCTGTTTGAGAATAAAACAAAATGTTGACCACAAAAGAAGTTACTGTGAAGAATACTATATTATGGAAGTCAATGGGGTCCATCAACTTTGCTAACCCATAACCTTCAAAATATCTTCTCTTGTGTTCAGCAGAAGACATGAATTCATACAGGCTTGAAACAACTTGAGGGTGAGTAAATTATAACAAAATTTTCATTTTTGGGGTGAACTTTCTCTTTAAGTATGTTTATGTAATTTCATAATCGCTTCTATTGTCTTTGAAATATGTGTAAAGTTTGCTTGTCAGTGCATGGTTAATGTACTGAGAAGCATTTATGGTAAACTAAAACATACGTTAATGTCATATAGAAACTCATTTGTAATAATGACGTTGCATTTTTTAAAAAAATATATTAACTTTAAAAATATCTGACTTTGATTTTCTGAAAAAAAAATGTTTTGTAATATATATATATATATACACTATTAAAAAATGTTTTCAAGATTTGTTATCACAACATATTTTCTTTTGTCAAATCAACTTTATAATAATTTATTTAGTTGAGATACCTTATTATTTTGAGTTTCTGATGATGTTTTTGTGCATTTTTCATAACAATAAACTTCTATAAGTAAACTTTTCATTTCACCTCAGAAATAATCTGCCAAGCGCCCTCTTTAAAAAGAGTCCAAACTTCAGTCAGTTTATAAACTTCATAACAGTTTAAGTTGGAAATTTCATTTTCAGGTCTATGCTCAAAAAGTGCTTAACAAGTAACACATGTATTATATCTAGTGCATAAATCTAAAACATTACCATAAAAATGCTGGACCGCCACACGGTGAGCAAGATTATGCTTTTAAGATTTGAAGTAGGCCTACAAGTGCACGTTCAATACAATCAAGCGCACTTATTTAAAGTCATTTTCAAATAAACCAGGCAAGCAAGGACCCTTAACTTAAATAAGGCCCAACACAATTAGATTAAAATATTTTAATGATTACCTATGTAAATCTGACGCGTCTTAACATGTCCGATCCACCGCAAAATCTAAATCAATTCACGCTAGTATGTCATTGCACGCTACAGTAGTGCAATGTTGTCTGAGAGACAATAAAATGGCTGGACTCTAGCACAGTATGCAGGTATGCAAGTACACCGTTCCACTCAAAACACAGCCAGAGATCTGCTCACAACCACTAAACAAGTTGTTCAGAGTGAGATTACTGCAGTTATGTGCACTCATAAAGTGTTTGCGTATACACTCCAGGGTCCATGGCGTCTCCAATTAGCCTGTAAGCACTGCAATTATGTAATGCTCACCATCTGTACCGCCTCCCTGCCACTGCCAAACAGGATGTTCTCCCTACCGTAGCCCTTCAGTGCCTCACACACACACACATATTCATGCTCAAATACTCCACTGTAAACAAATTGGTCTTACCCTCTTGTAAGCAAGGTATTTTGCAAAGTTATGTAAATTTTTAAGATATTAAATGTTACTACAGAACTTTCAAGAATACCATAAACACTGGAGGACCACCGTTTTTCAATGGCAGATTCAAAAATGTTTACCCCAGTTCAATTAATTGTGGGGTAGGTAGAATTTTCTACAAAAAAAAAAACAAAAAACTTTCTCCCAAATTTGTATAAACTGTCTGTATATACCAATACATAATTAAAATGTAAGTATTCTGAAAAAGAAAGCATACAAATCGAGTGTCTGTAGTCCTCTCAGTGCTGCAATAAACACAGCTCATTATTTCATTCACTCCACCCCCTCCCATCTGGGATCCTTTCACAGCCCCGCCCCCTAAACGCATGAACACGCGCTGCTGACCGCGGTCAGCTGGAGGACGCGTTTAAACAAATTTGGGAAAAAGTTTTTTAGAAAATTTCTACCTACCCCACCTTTAATATGTGGTCTTGCAAAATACCAATAGTTACGTAGCCTATTGTTAACAGTCCTATTCGCTATAGTTACTTCAGCTCTGTTACAGTACATTCAATAATTTCATAGTTCCATAATTTCAATACATTTTTATAGTATCACACACTTTGTGTAATTAGGCACATTGTAATAAATGAAACAAATAATAAATGGCACGTTGTAATATATATATATATATGAAAAAAATATTATCATTATTAATGTAAAATTATTTACCATATTATTGTGCAAATGAAAAAAAGTACTCTAAAATGCATTTCTTTCCCCATGTAGGAAGAATTAAATAGATAGAATATAAATTAAATGATATATTAAATTAAACAATTAAATATTATATAATGGTGATAAATGGTGAAGACTACCAAATGAGCTAATATTCCAATGTAAAAAATCATTTAAAAATTATACATATATACAGTATATATATATATATATATATATATATATATATAATTGCAACTTTTTTATCTCACAATTCTGACTTTTTAATAAAATGCAATTGCTTGTTATACAGTCAGAATTGCAAATATATATCAAGCAATTCCAAGAAAATAGTCAGAATTGTGTGATAAAAATTATAGCGATTACACTGTTTATTCTATGACAGAAACAAGCTTCCATGCATTTCAAATAAATGCTGTTCTTCTAAACTACAAACTTTTGAAAATAATTTAATATGTTTCTAATTTGGAATACACACTAATATTGATATCTACCCATTCCCTGACAATGGCTTACAGCCACAGGGACAAAACGCGCAGAATGCTGCTGGATATTTATTTTTTATTTTTTTCAGATGACTACCAGGGCAAGCCTTGATGACTTTTCTATTTTGTCTCAGCAAAGCATCTCTGAATGCTAACTCCTCGACTGCATCAGCAGCGTTTAGGTCTACATCACTACAGCACAAAAGGAAAAGATGGCGCAATGCAAATTGAGTAAACCTGAGCACAAACACACACACACAAAAACGCAATTACGATCAAGACAGTCAATAGATGGACCACCAATCATTATGCACAGTGATAAGACCAATAGACCATATCTCTCACCCCAGACACTTCCTAATCTGATGCCGTTTGAGCTGATTTACTCAATCGTGCCTCGTCACTTTGTTCATTTCATGCCTGGAAGATCCCTCTGATTGTCATGGCCACTAGATTTTCCCTTACAGTGCCGCCACATCTATCATTCCTGTTGTTTATCATAGCCTCTCATCCTCCACCAAATGAGACCATTCATCAGATTCAGGTCCATCTCCTCTGCTTATAACTCCTCAGCGAGGTGATACGTCATTATCAGGAGCTTATTACACCCTCTGTCCACATTGAAATACACTTTTTTTTTTCATCTGGTCAGTTCACATCCACCGGGGAGGGCTGTTACTCTTGATATTGTAAACTAGTTTGGATGAGGGCCGCAGTTATTTCAATCACGGCTGTGAGAGGCAACGCTGGATTTTTCAGCAGGGTCACTCAAAATTTTATATTTTGTCATCATTTACTCAGTCTCGCATCATCTAAACAACATTTTACGCCACTGACTTTTTCGTTGGTTGAATAAAAACAAAGCAAAGCAAAGCAAAACGTACAAACAAAACACAAAACATAAGAGACAAAACAAAACACGAAGTGCAAAATGTAAAATATATAACAAAACTTGTAAAACTAAACATAAGAGACAAAACACAAAGTGCAAAATGTAAAATATATAACGAAACAAATGTAAAACTATACATAAGAGACAAAACAAAACACAAAGTGCAAAATGTAAAATATACAACAAAACCAATGTAAAACAAAACATAAGAGACAAAACACAAAGTGCAAAATGTAAAATATACAACAAAACCAATGTAAAACAAAACATAAGAGACAAAACACAAAGTGCAAAATGTAAAATATATAACGAAACAAATGTAAAACTAAACATAAGAGACAAAACAAAACACAAAGTGCAAAATGTAAAATATACAACAAAACCAATGTAAAACAAAACATAAGAGACAAAACACAAAGTGCAAAATGTAAAATATACAACAAAACCAATGTAAAACATAAGAGACAAAACAAAACACGAAGAGCAAAATGTAAAATATATAACAAAACATGTAAAACTAAACATAAGAGACAAAACACAAAGTGCAAAATGTAAAATATATAACAAAACATGTAAAACTAAACATAAGAGACAAAACACAAAGTGCAAAATGTAAAATATATAACAAAACATGTAAAACTAAACATAAGAGACAAAACACAAAGTGCAAAATGTAAAATATATAACGAAACAAATGTAAAACTAAACATAAGAGACAAAACAAAACACAAAGTGCAAAATGTAAAATATACAACAAAACCAATGTAAAACAAAACATAAGAGACAAAACAAAACACGAAGAGCAAAATGTAAAATATATAACAAAACTTGTAAAACTAAACATAAGAGACAAAACACAAAGTGCAAAATGTAAAATATATAACGAAACAAATGTAAAACTAAACATAAGAGACAAAACAAAACACAAAGTGCAAAATGTAAAATATACAACAAAACCAATGTAAAACAAAACATAAGAGACAAAACACAAAGTGCAAAATGTAAAATATATAACGAAACAAATGTAAAACTAAACATAAGAGACAAAACAAAACACAAAGTGCAAAATGTAAAATATACAACAAAACCAATGTAAAACAAAACATAAGAGACAAAACACAAAGTGCAAAATGTAAAATATACAACAAAACCAATGTAAAACATAAGAGACAAAACAAAACACGAAGAGCAAAATGTAAAATATATAACAAAACATGTAAAACTAAACATAAGAGACAAAACACAAAGTGCAAAATGTAAAATATATAACGAAACAAATGTAAAACTAAACATAAGAGACAAAACAAAACACAAAGTGCAAAATGTAAAATATACAACAAAACCAATGTAAAACAAAACATAAGAGACAAAACAAAACACGAAGAGCAAAATGTAAAATATATAACAAAACATGTAAAACTAAACATAAGAGACAAAACACAAAGTGCAAAATGTAAAATATACAACAAAACCAATGTAAAACAAAACATAAGAGACAAAACAAAACACGAAGAGCAAAATGTAAAATATATAACAAAACATGTAAAACTAAACATAAGAGACAAAACACAAAGTGCAAAATGTAAAATATACAACAAAACCAATGTAAAACAAAACATAAGAGACAAAACAAAACACGAAGAGCAAAATGTTAAATATATAACAAAACATGTAAAACTAAACATACGAGACAAAACACAAAGTGCAAAATGTAAAATATACAACAAAACAAATGTGAAACAAAACAAAATATAAAATGTAAACAAACTAACAAATCAAAAGAAACGAAACACAAAGCACATGTAAAACAAATGTAAAACAATATAACAAAAAGAACCAAAGCACAAAATGTATAACACAAAACAAAACAAAAACAAAGCACAAACTGTAAAATGTAAAACAAAACAAAACATAAAACAAAAAAATGAATGCTGCAAAGCAAACGGAAAATCTAAAACAGAAAATGAAACAAATGTAAAACAAAACAAAAAAACCCTTCAATCACTCAAATCATTCTTCAATGTCCTTAGAAGAAGGTAAGGTTTGGCCGACATTAGGGTGAGTAAATGATGAGATAATTTACATTTTGGGGTGAACTATCCCTTTAAGAGTTAAATATCTCTTTGTTGAATTCCATATAAAAACCCTCTAGACAGAGCAGTAATCACTGCCTTTAAGTCAAGAGTTTAGAAATAAACAACAACACTGGCAAGATGTGTGTGTATAACTGTGTGTGTGTGTGTGTGTGTGTGTGCTCGGCCCATGAACCCGCTGCCCTACTCCCTTTTAATGCAATAATGAACACGGCTTCTGGAAACCAAACATTTCTGCTTTACTGCCGCAAATATCACCGACCTAATGATAGCATGCAGCAGGCATGAGGGACACGAAACCAGCAGGCAAGCAAACAAATAAATCTACAAAACACAAATCCAGTCAGCTTCACTCCAACATCCATCCATAGATACATTCAGAGATCTCAACTGCTGCTCAGACTGTAGGGTCCTCGGCCTCTGTTGCTAAGCAACAAATTGTTTTTCCTGTAAGGGCATTTTTACCCCATTAAAAAACTATATTTGTGCAATACCAATAATAGATGACATCATTTCTGAGTGCAAACCATTTTCGCAAACAAACATATTTCAAACGGGGTCTCCAGATATTTCTAGTTCACAATATGTAGTTGTTTACAAGCTACAAGCAGCTATCGACAGCTACCTATTATTTCAAGCGCAGGAAAGTGCATTGAGGACCGAGCGCCAGCGTGGATCAATCAGCCAAACTGACATGCTTTTCATTCCACATTAGTGATGCTCAGAAGATACCGAAGGTGAGCAAAAGGTGAAAGCTTCTACGCCAGCTTTTTCAACAACCTCACGTTATTGATTCAACATGTCTCCAGTTCAGTGGTTGTCATGGATAATCGCTTGTGCGTTTCGACAGAACTAAACATACCTTGTAATATGTACAGAAATCGTCTCAGATAACGGCTGTAACCATAGTTCCCTGAGAGAGGGAACAAGACGATGCGTCAACACTTGGATCGGCGTTCGTAGACTATTTTTCAAAGATGGCTTCTTCCTGTATTCGCGAAGTTGACAGTGTGTATAAAATATCTTCTTATTAAACTGTATGGACACTGACAAAGTTCTCAATGCTTCGATTTGAATGTAGGGACCCTTGTTATGCTACCGTGTTAGTGTGGTGCTATTTTGAGCCTTGTTAGTGGTAATAACAAGCGATTTTTATTTGCCATTACTCTATGCCCTATATACTAGCGTTATACTAGCGTTATAGGCTAAACTGTTTTTAGAGATAAACCTATTTACATTCGCCAATCATGAAAACAAATCTCAGATAACGGTTGACTAGGTAACAATTAGACCAAAGGTTCATTTTGCGCCGGAGTTCTCCTTTAAGCTGGATTTTCAGCATCATTACTCCAGTATTCAGTATTGTGATCCTTCAGAAATCTTTCCCCAAACTTTTGAAGGGTAGTGTTTATTGTTACAAATATTATTTTAAATAAATGCTGTTTTATTCATCATAGAATCCTGAAAAAGTATCAAGTTCAACACAGTCTCATGTCATATAACTGACGTCTTGGGACTACTTTTGACTATACGTCAATATCCGCGTTTTTAGGGCCCCCTTAAACGTCGGTTATATGACAATCCTGGGACGTCATACAACTGACGCTTTCCCTTTAACGTCAGTTAGGTTTAGGGGTAGGTTTAGGTCTGGGGTAGAGTTGGATCCGATAACGTCATCTAACCGACGTTTAAGGGTACCCTAAAAAGGCGGTTATTGACGTTTGGTCAAAAGACGTCCCAAGACGTCATATAACTGATGAGACTAGGCTGCAACAAGCAGCATAATAATAACATTGGTAATAAATCATCATATTAGAGTGATTTCTGAAGGATCATGTGACACTGAAGACACTGAAATTCAGCTTTGATCACAGAAAAAAAAATACATTTTAAAGTACGCCTAAATTAAATAATTATTTTAAATTTTAATATTATTGTCTATATTTTTGATCAAATAAATGCAGCCTTGATGAGCATAAGATACTTCTTTCAAAAACACTAAAATAATAGTGTGTTTGATATCCATATCCATAATAACTGGAATTATGTACAGCCAGCTGGTCATTAAAAAAACCCTTGATCAAGACCCTTCTTATCACCCTATAGGGAATTATTTTGCGATAATAACCGTAGCTACATTATCCCTTCTGCTTCAAGAAGCGAACAGACTTCCTTTGTTAGAGGAAATGACACGTTTATTAACGCACACCACTATGAATACTAGAGCAGTCTTTACCTGCTGCTAAAACTGCAGCATACTAAACACATTTCATGCTGCCTCTCTGAACAAACAGTGACAGCTTGACTGACAGCTTTCTTTCATTCCTCCCATTTCGCTCTCTTTCTTTTTCTCTTTTTGTGTGTGTGTGTGTGTGTGTGTGTGTGTTTCTTTCTTTTTTTTCTAACACCCGTTAGTCAGTACTATTGCCTTTGTCACCATGGAAACTGGACTAGCCATGTCTTCCCCAGTTCTCTAGTTCCCTCTCTGGTGGGCGGTCTCTCTCTCATCTGACGGACACCTCACCTGCCCTATACACACACACACACAGAGAGAGAGAGAGAATATCTGTACATCTCTCACACTACAGGTTACATCACCCTAACCAACCCAAGCCTGCCATAAACACCCTCAATGAATGTTAATGTAAATACAGAGTCAGTGTTTTCATGAATGAGAGTTACCCATCAAAAATATCGCCCAACCAGCTACACACTCTCTAAGTGGATGTTAGGGCTTATTCAGAAGTGAAGCACTCCTGTTGTGAATACTAAATCAGTGTTGCGATTTGACCTTCCGTGCGCTGCTTTATGAACCACATCTGCATTTCTAAATGCACTACAACACAACTAGATTCTCGACGGCTTCGGTTTCCCATGAAACCCAAAGCACACCAGTAGTGTGACGTTTCCAGGTTAAGCTGGATCAAAGCCAGGTTCGAATACAGCTGCAAAGCTACGTCTCCGCACTCACACTGCATACATAATTTGAAAAGAAGTGGCGAGTCTTCGAGCGCGGCGTTCGTGCGCGAGATTGAGCATCAGCCATGTCACGGAATTCAAAATACTCTCTTCCTTGGTGCGGTTGAAGAACATTTTGAATATCAAGCGGTCTCTTGGGAAGTGGGAAAAATGTAACGCATGACAAACACAAGAGTGGTTTCTGAAAAGTGTTTTTTCCACTCGTTTGATTGCATTTGTCCCCATTCAGGGACTACTGAGGGGCAAATAACCTCGGAATGATTATTTCAATCAACACGACCGTGTTGGTGAATCCTTTACAACATGGTATTGCAAAACAGTGGTGATGTAATCCACTAGTCATAGTGCATCTTCAGACTCTCTGAAGCGCACACACAAACTTCCAGCAACATCACTCATGAAACACACACACACACACACGCAGGCGAAGCAGTGAAAAGAGAGAGTGGCACAAAACACTGAGCAGATGTTTCACATCTGTGAAGCACTTCAGGGAAACACTGATTTGAATTCCCAGTGGCCAGTTCTGCAAAAGACGCACATCATGACTCTTTCCGATCGACGTTATGATTAAAGCTAATAAAGTGAGTGACTGATGGAAGTAAGAGGATATAGAGACTTGACAGCAGTGTGTTATCGATTGTCGATACTCACCGTGATTTTGGTCTCCCTGATCTCCTTCTCCTTATTCTGCCTCCTGGACGGGGACGTGGACCCTGGGCTCTGGGGGGACAGACAGGAGGCATCATCAAAACTGCCCTCCGCGTCAAAGCTTTCCTCCATCTCCATTGATCCGTGCCTCCTCTCTTTCTTTCTCTCACTCTTTTTGCACTCTTCTCGCTCGACTCCCGCGTGCGGTCTGACTGCCTGGCTCTGTTGCTGTGGCAAGCGATGCAGAGTGGAGCGTGTGTGTGTGTGTGGAGGGGGGTGGGGGTCTCAGGGGGAGGGGGGTCGTGGAAGCGTGACGGAGTGAGAGGGAGTGAGAGACATAGGCAGAGAGAGTAGACTTCAATAACAGTTAAAAGGGCACACGGTCAACAGAAATGAGGGTGAATCTCATGAAGCCTGACAAGAACACGTCCAGGTCATATTTTACCACAAAAGTGAAATAATGGTTTTTTGTTTTTTTTTGGTTAACTATTTAATGTATGAATTATATTACAACACTCCGTCATAATTTATTATTATTATTATTATTATTACTCGTATGTTTTTATTTCTCTTCGTGCATGGAAAACAAGCTTTTTTATTCAATTATCAGATGTCCACCTGCACTGTAAAAAATATTGATGGTTTAACTTAAAAAAGTAAGTAACCTGGTTGCCTTAAAATTTTAAGTTCATTGAACTGGAAAAAATGAGTTAATACAATGAAGTAGATTAATTTAACCATCAGAAACTCAAAATTATATGTTATCTGAACTAAATAAATTATTTAAGTTGATTTGACAAAAGAAAAAATGTTGTGATTACTACACTGTAAAGAAATATTGTTGGTTTAACTTAAAAAAGTAAGTAACTTGGGTTGCCTTAAAATTTTAAGTTGATTTAACTAGAAAAAGTGAGTTAATACAATGAAGGAGATTAATTTAACCATCAGAAACTCAAAATAATAAGTTATCTCAACTAAATAAATTATTCTAAAGTTGATTTGACAAAGAAAATATGTTGTGATAACAAATCTTGAAAATATTTTTTACAGTGTGTGTGGACGGTATACGTTTTTGGTTTTAACTGAGGAGATACCATATTAAACATCATACAGTAGCAATAATGTGTGTGTTTAACAAAGCTATTAATAAAAGTGATATAAAATCATGTGTAAAATATATAATATATATATAAAAAACAGTTTCAATTATTGAGTTTGTTTCCTTTCGACCAGCAGACAAAGAATTTTGCATGTCTTTGATATCAGAATATGAGGATAATATCACGGTCCCCCCAGTCTACCCGAGTATGTAGATTTACCCTTATTAGCTGCTTATTATGATTATGTTCAAAATGGACATATTTCCACCATAGAAAACCTCAGACTGAAATCTCCATTGATCTATTGATGTTTTCGGACTATGGAAAAACTAGCAATCAGGTGTTTTCAATACTCATTTGAAATGAGCAGTGTTGGAGGTAACACATTACAAGTAACATGAATAACATAATCAGATTACTTTTTGATGTAACTGCAAAAAATGTGACCCTAGACCACAAAACACACAAGGGTCATTTAAAAAAAAAAGATTTTTACATGATCTGAAAGGTGAAAGCTGAATAAATAGGCTTTTCATTGATGTATGGAAATTATTGTTATGATAAGACAATATTTGACTGAGATACAACTATTTGAAAATCTGAAATCTGAGGGTGCAAAACATTGTGCATGTTTGCATTATTTGCAGATCACCTTTAAAGTTGTCCATTTATGTTAGCGATTGTGCTGCATTCACTCACAAAAATAAATGTTTTAAATATTTACTAAATATCTTCATGGAAGATGATCTTTACTTACTATCCTAAAGATCTTTAGCATAAAAGAAAAATAGATTATTTCGACCCATAAAATTTATTGTTGGGTATTTGCCACACATTTGTCCATGCTACTTGTGACTATTTTTGCGATCCAGAGTCACAAATACATGTATTTACAGCCAAAACAGTTTCTCCAGATGAAGTATTTTCAAAAATATCAGTCACAGTAATAGTACGAATTGTATCTGAAATTTAGCTAGTGATGACAAATTATTAATCAATCTAAAAATCAACACTGGGTAAATTTAACAATGATATGACTCCTTAGATGTTACTTGATGAAACAACATTTTGTTTTACCTTCAAGAGTCTCCTAGGATAGAAGGAATGGATTGATTTTCCAGAGATACTTGGCTGTCGGCCATCTTTTATTTTTAGTAATGAATGCTTGCCACTTGGTGGCAGTGTATAGGATGCACTAGAGTCCACTGTGGAAGTAGATGTGCAACTACACCATCAAAACCCATGCATATGAAAGTAAATGCTTTTTGAAAAGCTGTCCACTGTTGTGACATCTGTGTGTACAAGGGACATTTACATTTTTTATTTCTAAATAAAATGCACTAATCAATACCAATATTTATAGCACAATTTCTACTTAAAATTTTTTTTTGAAAAAAATCTTAATAATAAAAAAAAAAGCTAATCTGTTTTCCAAATGTAAGTTTAATTAAATTTTGTGGTGGGAAATATGATTAATTATCATGTAAACAAAGTCACAGTGGATAAATAATTAAATAAAAAATATAAACAACATTATGTATTATATTACATATTACAAATATTACATTATCTTAATTCTGGGCTAAAATATTGGCCGGACATTTCTTTTGTGAAATTCACTCGAGAAATTGTGTCCTTTAAAAAGAGCCGTATATAGGGCATTTCAGAATGTTTGTAAACAATAGGCACCGCGATACTTCCGGGTGGCAGAACGCGAGCGGCTTCGATTGACTAACTGAAGAGATCCAGCCGGCAACTGAACAGTTACATATTTAAAATCATTGTTGTTGATCAAAGTTGAAACGATGGCGAAATCGTGTTGTGTTGGAGGTTGCGCCGCCAGATATACAGCAAAAGGTGTAGGGTTTTTATCGATTTTCTTAAGAAAAAAGTAAATCTATCAAGCGGAACCTGTGGGTGAGGTGCTTAAAGCGAGTGGACGTCGTCAAAACTAGTGCATGTTTTGTCCCGCTGCCGCCCACAAATAGACTTTTTTTCTGTACCTCCAAATACTTTCAAGTTAGCCTACGTGTCGCCATTATACACATCAGCATAAATGCTCCCGATAAACTATTTGTTATTAAAGCATTAACACACAAACCACTGTTATTATGACATAAAAACAAGCAGGTTGCATGCATGGTTTGGGATGCTGACTGCACAATAAATCTTCCATAATAAAGTTGTTTGTTATAATTAGAGGATTTGCCAGCATGTAGAATTCAGCACTGAACAAAAAGTCAGTTTTGAGCGGTGAGTCTATCGTAAATGCTTCCGATTGGCCATTGCGTTCAATAAATCCACACATGTCTGTGATTATCTAACGTAGCCTACATCGCTCATCACTCCAGTCATGTTATAAAAACATCCTCTGCCATATTAATCATTTCTATTTTGTTTTAGTTGTTCGTGTTGCTTTTCTGCAACAGATGAATAAAAATGTATTAGTTTTTATTCATAGATATTTTTAGTTTGCGGGAGTCCGGCGAATCGTTTTATTCTCCCGCAATCCACACACACAGAGTGAATGCATTAAACACCGGCCGAGTGCCCGTGCTCGCACTCGGCCATCAGATCTAGTCCCGCGCCGCGGTCTAGTGCTTTGGGAGTGCACGTCTCTAGATCAAAAAATAAGCTCTAATGATCATGTTAACTATGTCTGAATTTCCACCACGTCTGTTTTTGAATCAACTGTTGAAATGTAGATTAGACTACTGCCGACGGTGTGTCTCCCTCCAAGCAATTTACTAGTGTTGCCATAGGGACGCTTCGGCTTTTGCCACCCGGAAGAAGGTCTATTATTGCTGTGACGTCATGGTGAATTGTCGTATAAGAGATGCATATCAAGCTGACGAAAAATTATCTTGGTTGTTAGTATGCTGTTATGCAGTTGCTAGAGAGTTCAGGGTGGTTGCTAGGCAGTTGCTTACTGGTCCAAGTCAAAAGTGTCCACCCCCAAGTCTCCATGATATTCTAGTCTTTAGAGATGACTCTGGTCTCTTTTCAGGGAAAATCTATGGGGGTTTTTTCACCAGTTTGATAGCATGCCAGCCAAAAAGATCATCATATGTCTTAGAAAAGTAATAACACACATCCCCTCGACAATCTACATAATTGAGGTATCATTCACACAGTACAATTGGCTTGAAGTGAGCAATGAACCAAAGTGAAATAAGCAACAGTAATATAGATGTGTCTTCGCAAACATCACTAATTTATATAATAATATTAATAACAAACAAAAAAAAGGTTAAACATAAGGTGAGAAAAATGATGGGAGGCAGATGATTTACTGAAACAGAACACACACACCCTCCCTCCTGTACAACACACGCGTGTTTGAGAAGAGAGGAGGGGAGGAGGGGGAAAAAGGCTAATTATCATTGGAGGTAAGCTTCAAACAACAGCATGCTGTCAGACGAAAAAAAAAACACACACATGACCTGCGAAAACAAAGAATTTCTCACTGCCCGCCCGTGTGTGTGTGTTAGTGTGAGCTTATCTTTCAGACTGGCTGATGCTTCAAGGTATCTGTATTCATTTTGCATCAGTATTAGTGCTTCGAGAGAGGTGTGTGTCCAAAGCTGGTGAGTGCAAGTGTGTGTATGTGCCCTATTTCAAGCTGCAGACGCTGCATCACCTTGTGTTAGCAGGTGTTAGAGACGTTGTGCTTAGCATGTGTATAAGAAAACATCTCCCAGCATGCATCAAACCCCACAGTGCTTAACTCTACTAGCATAGTGCAATGTTTGCATTATTTGTCCACACTTACTGTATGTACACACTCCATCTTTCTAATTAAAAACATGGCCGGTGTGGCCAAAGATCCAGCATGCACAGCACTCCGTATAACGAGAAGCTAATGAACGCGCACAACCACACACTTGATGTCTTACCGTCTTGCAGAACATGTCAGCGCATGCAGGCCCTCCGGTTCGGTTCCTCGCCGCTCGCCCAGTCCCGGTCGATAACTGTTCCGCACCCCAGACTCTCCCAGCATCTAACCCTCCCCAGCGCCGCTTAAAACCCAACACCTTCCCAATCCTGGCCTGAGATCAAACTCTAACAGAGTAAAAGGATCCAGAACTGGGCCGGCCATATGGCCCACTCTTTGCCGCTCCCGATTTGCTGATGGCATGAGATGCCCTTGTCTGGCTGTTAGTAGATCACGTGGGATAGGGAGGGTTTTACTTGGCACTGCCTCACCATCCTTTAACTGTTACTGTCCACAGATTGGCGCAGATGGCACCAGATCTACTGACTCGGAATCCAAGCGACCAAACCATTTGGTTTTTGTCAAGTTATTATTGGAATCATTCCACAGATACTCCACAGAAGTTCAGATTTATTCATGAGCAGGTGATATCTCAATATGGGACTGTACCTGGTTGCTTATGTTGGTCTTCCTGAGGGACACATCTGGACGTTCCAGCACATGACCAGAGGCTCCGGGAGACTGACGACCATTTACTGCAACGTAGAGGCAGAAAGTGAGTCTTCATTAACCTTGTAGATTTCCCAAACATATGTTTAAAACTTGGTGTGCAGTAGTGAATACATTTCAAGGCTGATAACCAGAATCTCATTGGCCCTGCTGGAGCCAATCACAAGGGGGATCTGTAGGGGGATGGTTCCTGTAATGCCGGGTTCAGATTACATGATTTTAGCCCGATTTTGGCTCGATGGGCGGCAGTGGCTTAGTGGTTCAGGTAGATTGTCTACAAACCGAAAGGTTGGTGGTTCAATCCCCGGTTCAAGTGTCAAGGTGTCCATGAGCAAGACACCTAACCCCAGCTGCTCCCGGCGAGCTGGATGGCACCTTGCATGGCTGACACCGCCGTCGGTGGGTCAATGTGAGGCAAATGTAAAGTGCTTTGGTGGCCATTGGGTCTATGAAAGTGCTATATAAATGCAGTCCATTTACCATTTTTACCGTTTACGATCCGTTCGTAAACGACAACGGGCGCCGGGACGCAAGATTTGATCGCGTCATCTCGTATAGTGTGTCATAGTGGGCGACAATCTACGTCGCGTCTGCGATCCTTCAAGACATCACGACAAAAAGACTAGCATGTTTAATTTTTTTAACGGTCGTCCACGACGCTTCCGTCACATGTATGAGGTTGACCAATAGGAGCACAGAAGCTTTTCCGTACACAACTTTCAAAAATGCCGAAACGAAAGAGAGATGATAGTGCTAACGTTAAAACTAAAAGTAAAAATATATAAGAAAACAGTATTTTACTGTTCTCTTTGGAGGATTGATAGCCCATACGGTCCTCTTCGAGCGATCCAGGAATGTGTCCATTGTCGGGTTTTCTTTTTTTACTTTTTTCTGAACACAGGACAGCTAATACAACACTCACCGCTTCATCCATTGTTTGTTTACATTCATTTCCGAAAGTCACTCGCTACTAGTTTCGCCTTCTCGATGACATCACGCGCGCCGTTAAAGACGGCAGGCGATGACTGGTCAGGAAGCAACGTGTAGTCTGACATGTTTCTTGTCCAAGACACGACAAGATATTAGGAGTCAAAATCGCTTAATCTGACACAGTGACGTACTTAACAGACAAAAAAAAATGTTAAATCTGAACCAGGCATAAGGGAACTCTAAGTGAGGGGTTTGCTAACATATATATGCTAGAATCTAAATAGAGAGGTATAAAAATCTGGGTTTATTTGTGCCATATTTTAATAGTGCACAATCCAGTCATTTGAAAAGTACGAAAGGAAAAGGAAAAATTGGTTCATAACGATGACCAACAGAAAGTTTCTTGATTTCAAAGTAACTTGACTGTTTAATTCATAAGGCCCCGTTTACACCTTGTGTAAGGATGCGTTTTAGTCGATCGGATCACAAGTGGATGGCACTAAATCCAGGTGTAAACGGGGTCTAAAACGTTTTGAGCTTGTCCAGTTTCGACCACTTCCAGAGGATGTTGAAAACGCATTCGACTGGATTGCTTTCCTAGAGCAAATTCTCATGTGGTCGAATGTGTTCTCACAGCCACAAAATACTGCCTACTCTCTGTCTACTGACTTAAGTAAACATTATGGGAAGCGTGCTAGCCAGACTGAAGACCCAAGTTTGGTTTGAAGACGAAAAACGTACCAAGCACAACGTTCTCTCAGAATTCCTGATTTCTAATCATTTCTAAATGCGTCTATCAGAGTAGAAATGAAAGTTGCTGCTCTCTTTGTGTTCTTCCGCCGTCTCCGGACGTAAATCGCAATGTTTAAATAAATAAATTGGATAGAAAGATCTGAAAAGAAAAAAAAACAATAACTTCCTCTCCTTTTGAAGAAATCAGGACAGAAGTGGTTGAAAGTGGACAAAAGAGACAAATTAAAACGTTACGTGTCCCTCACAAGGGGGTGATCCATCAACCGGAAGTTGAAGCCTCGCGGAAGCCGCCTTTGTAGCGGAACTTCACCTGCTGTTAGCATCCCATTGACTGCCATTCATTTTGGCGTCACTTTGACAGCGAATAACTTTACATCTGAGGCGTCCAAAGACTTCATTTGTCCATTATTTAATTCTAAAAAAACACGACAATGTATAAAATCCTCCATTACTTTGTATCTTACATTACGGCCATGTAGAAGCAGGTTTTTTTTGTAAAAATAGGCTAACGATTGCGTCATCACTACGCAACTTTATAGAGACATTACTGTATAGGCAGGAGGAGAAGCTCAGGAGAATAGAATATCGGGGGGACATGAAGGCACAAAGTCAAGGTAGAAGCCCATAAATAGAGTCCATAAAAGCAACGGGACAAAATATTTCAATGTTTTTGAGGAATTAGGTGATTCAGATTTGTTTTGCACTGCTACTAGAAGATTTTCAACTGTCAGACTGTCGTCACGCTCAGTTTGAGCCTGCGCATTCGCTCAAACATCAGACAGGAAGTGCAATAATTGGGCTTTTACTGGCTATGGTTCCTCATCTACTTGTGATCTAATCAACCAAAACGCACTTTCCTGTCAGCGACTTTCTAATAATTCTGAAGACATTGACTAGTTTGCTCAAGTGTGTTTAAGGTTGGAGCTCATGGACCCCTGTTTTAGACAGTAGTCTGCATTTTGGATTGGGGCTCGTTCTATTTTTCCATCAGCCTGTGCGAGCAGTGACGCGTACACACCAGTGATGCGCGGGTCAATGTATAAACAACCCGCAACCGACCGACGTTTTCAACTACCCGCCCGCAACTCGGACCGCAAAAAAAAGTAAAAAAAAAAATTGTACCCGACCCGCTTTTTTAAAGTAGTAAATGCTCATCGGAGCGTTATTGGGCCATATAGACGTGTAACAACACAGCATCGCAAGAAGACGTAGGCCTACACATAACAATTAAGGCAAAGCCAGCACTTTGGTCATCATCTTTCATTATTTCAGCAAATGTCTCCCACACTTTTACTCTTTCTATTTGTGTATTTGCGGAGCTTCCACTCCCCAGTCTTCACCTTTTCTCTTGCCGCCTCCATCTCTCTGCAGACTGTAGTGATCATCGTAGACACGGCCGGTTCGTGAACGAATCGTTCTTTTGAACCGGTTCTTTTTAGTGAACCGGTCGAACCAGTACACTCGAACTGAATCGTTCGAAACAGTTCGCGTCTTGCGTCAGTGCTGATCCACAAGTTACTAAAGTTACTCACTTTCAGACATGCCTGACAGTCGCCTCCGAATCGAAATAAATCAATATCCAGAATTATATTTTACTCCAGTAACTCCAACAGTTCACTGAACCGAGACATGTTGCTGCCACTGTTGAGAGAAGTGATGAGCATGAGCAGCTGATACTATACCGACCGCACAGTGACAGCGGTTCTCGAATCATAGAACCGAGAACTGTTTAGACTGAGCTTGTGTGTTATCTTCGTGCCAGTTATTCAGCCAATAATGTGTAGGGCTGTATATTTCATCAAAAACTGTGTCTAGTACTATATACAAATGTTTAATTGGCATCTTTTTTCAAACGACCCGACCGACCGCGACCCGAATATCATTAAAAACATTTTTGGATGACCCGTAACTGCGGGTAACCGCGGGTGACCGCAGGCACCCGCTCATTTCGGATCAACCCGCGCATCACTGGTACACACTAACTTAATAAACCCTTACTGACACTACACTGAAGCTAACACACCAACGCATTCTCATCCTTTAGCGTCATATAGAGCGCTATATGCAAAAACGGCGCTATACTACGCACATGGCACCCGTTATCGTTAATATAGCACGGGCTGTGAGGGCTAAGTTGGGTGTGCGTGTCATATTCACGCTAAAGGATTTATGACGTCTTGGGTTCGCGTGTTATATTAACGATAAAGGGTGCCATGTGCGTAGTATAGCGCCGTTTTTGCATATAGCGTTCTATATGACGTTAAAGGATGAGAACGGGCTGAACACACAAGATAATACATTATGTCCAAATGGTATTCATATCACTGAGTCTGGCCCCATGGCCCACAGATGGCTAACATTCAGCTCTGGCAAAGGCTGATCAGCCTGTGTGTGTGTTCAGTGACTGTGTCCAGTGGTGGGGAGTGATTATTATGATGGAGGCTGTGAGCTGTCCCTCTCCCTCCCTCAGGGCTGAAGAAACACACACAGTCAGAGCATTAATGAGCCAGCCTTCCCTGATATGCGCACTGACATCCAGCATTTGATAAACAGACACTCCCCTGAAATACTGGGACATTCTTTATCTTACTGCTGTTCCCATGTTATCTTCCAACACGTCTTCTATAATTTAACTATGTCACCTCTCCACCATGTCCATAATGTCCTCTCCCTTGATCTGTCAACATGTCCTCACCCACTCTGTCTTCTCCCAACATTTCTGTCCACCATGTATTATTCAATTGTCTCTGTTCATATTTTACTCTCTCCACACTCTCCCCTTCTATTTCTACCTCTGTCCACCATGACCTTTTCTAATATAATATTCTAATATGTTGGTGGCCCACAAAATGAATATTTGTCCCACCAAAAGCTTTATTTGATCATTAGATTTGATTTCTGAGATGACTGCTATGCTAATGGTGGCACGCTAGTTAATGACTGCAGTAGAGCTGTTATTTCTTTGATTAAACTTCATATTCTCTGTCTCTGTATCAAATGCCCTTCAATTAAAGAAACATTACAGTGATCTTAAGTGGTTTTACTCTTTAAAATTGGCCATAAAACATAATTGCTCCTAGCAACCGGAGCATAAGGGCTAGCTTGTTAACTTAGCATATTAGCATATAGCATCAAAACACAACAATCTATTACATTAATACCATGTTTGTTCCAAACTCACAACACAACGTCAGTCGAGTGTTTGACATTTCTTCCTTCTGTGACCTGATGTAGCTTCTTATCACAATGTAGCAGAAAATATGTTATTTTACAGATACAATAATAAAGGCTGTGCCAGTTAGCATTGCATTAAACATAGTTTACCCAGATAGCAAACTGACATTGAATCAACGTGGAAACATGACATCGAAACAACGTTGATCTGACATTGTTTTGCTCATCGAATTAACGCTGAACCAACGTCAGACGCGTCATTCTTTCAAAACGTACGGAAAATCAACTTGAAATCAACGCGCTGTTTCAACGTTATGAAAGCAAACCAATTTTCGATTTTCATTTAGCTTTGAAGAATGCCGCGTCTGACGTTGATTCAACGTTAATTCGATGAGCAAATCAACGTTGTTTCAATGTCATGAGAGACGTCGTTTCCACGTTGATTCAATGTCAGTTTGCTGTCTGGGTTATTTCTTTGATTAAACTTTTAACTTCATATTCTCTGTCTCTGTATCAAATGCCCTTCAATTAAAGAAACATTACAGTGATCTTAAGTGGTTTAAATTGGCCATAAAACATTGCTCCTAGCAACCGGAGCATAAGGGCTAGCTAGCATGTTAACTTAGCATATTAGCATATAGCATCAAAACACAACAATCTATTACATTAATACCGTTTGTTCCAAACTCACAACACAACGTCAGTCGAGTGTTTGACATTACTTCCTTCTGTGACCTGATGTAGCTTCTTATCACAATGTAGAAGAAAATATGTTATTTTACAGATACAATAATAAAGGCTGTGCCAGTTAGCATTGCATTAAACATAGTTTACTGTTATGAAATTGTGTGCTCTGTGATCACCGTGTTCCTTGTCCTAGGACCAGGAAAACCCCTGTTCTGTCCACCATGTTCTCTCCGTACATGCACTTTAAAATTAAAATGTTAATTTCCAAAGCAGGTAATGATAAAGTTATTAACCCATTTAGATAATCTTAAATTGGTAAGACCTGATTGATTTAGCAATAAATTGACTGTATTTTAGCAATAACATAATTGTGTTTGTCAAAATTTCATTAGGTTGTCTTGGATGAAACTGTAAAACTGGATGCAAATTCTATATCTATATAATAAAAGCTATTTTATTAGATTGAAAATCAATATTGTTTCCATGCTCTTGTGAAAATTACCTGAGTTTCGGTGAGACCCAGTAGCTTTTGCGATGGCGGTGGATGTGCTTGGCCGTTCCCACGTTGTCTCTAACACAAACACAGGCATGTTAATGCTATTTACAGATGCTTCACTCATATTGGTATTGCTTACTAGTTTTTAATTGCTCTACATTAGGTTTAGGATGGTTCACATAAATTGTCTTACTGATCATTTCTGATTAAATAAAACTAAAGCTCTTCTTCAATCAAGACTATCCCTCATAGTCGGCCCAAGTGGGGGGCAGATACTGAGTAACATTGCAAAAGCAATTTTTCTTTTACACAGCCGTGGCTGAAAATTGTTACCATGTTTTTCTTACATAGTCGCCCCATGTTTCCTGTGAGTCAAGATGGATTTTTTTATGCTAACTCTTGCAAAACAGCGTCCCTCATTCCAAGCACTCAGTCAAAAATGATTATCCCACACTAATTTTCTAATGAGCCTCAGATAGGCCATCCAGGGCTGTACATCCAGTGGTTCTCTGTCTGTTGTGATAGGGTCATGATCCACAGGAAAAAGCAATGCTACCTGCATTTTTTTTTAAAATTACGTTATATAATCGCAATAAGGATAACACGATTTAAAAAAGGCCGTGTGTCCACCAAAGCGTTTTTCCACGCGCCTGGCGTATGTTTTCAATTGTTTTCAATGGGAGCGCCGCGTTTTTTAAACGCCATGAGCGTAACGAGGCGCTGAACGTGTTTTTCACGCTGAAGTGCTCTGCGTTTTTTACTGGTCGCCGAGAGTTAAAATAATGTTCAACTTTGGATAAAACGCAGCGCTCATCACTGTCAGTTCTTACCCAGCCGTCCAATCACTAAACCACACCGACCAACAGTCACAACATTCAAACTGCTGCAGATATTCTGTATCATAGCAACGTATCAACGGAAAAAAAACGCTGCGCTGCCAAAACGCTCTCAAGCGCCCAAAGCACGGTGTCTTCTGCAGAGCGTGTAGCGTTTTCAGCTGGCAAAAAAACGCTTTGGTGGACACAGGCCTAAAAGTGAAAATAAACTGCTGACCATAGGTTTTGTTGTTGACCTTATTGGTTGTGTCTCCAATAATGCTATGGTATTATTCTGTACTTATAATGGGGTCCTTCTGTACTGGCATTCATAAATCTGCTAAATAAAGGGGGTGAGGCCTAGGCCTAACTGCCGGTTATGTTGACCAATCACAACACACTGATCCATCCAGCCAACCAATCACAATGCACTTTTCAGACTAGGGGAAAAAGGTGCTGCAACTATGTAAATATCTATTAAAAAATGTTGTTAAAATCTATTAAACTATTAAAATCTATTGTTTTTTTATTATTTCAAGCAAAATAAAAGCCCCAAAAACAAGACTCTAAAAAATGGCATAATGTCCCCTTTGAATTATTTCTAAAATAAATATGGCTCCTGAATCAAAACCAGCTTAGAAGAACCTGATATATTAACAGTTCTGAAATTTGATAACACAAATTGATCCCCAAAAGATACAGTGCATTTAGTTGATTAAATAAGAACCAGTCCTTAAAATGGATAGTTCACTTTAAAATTAATGTTTGATATGTTTTAGCTTACCTCAATGGCATCCAAGGTGTAGGTGTCTTTGTTTCCACAGTATTTTCAATTTTGATATTTTTAGGTCAAACCGTTGTTGTCTGTCAGTCATATAATGCAGGTCTATGGTCACCACCTCAAAGAACATGCACAGAGAAGTGCAAATTAAACATGATTTAATGACTCGTAAATGTAAGTACACAATGATGGCCTAAGACACGAAACGAGCGGCTTGTGTGAGAAAACGAACAGTATTTATATCGTTTTTACCTCGTGTAATCACAGCCACGTTCAAGTACTCTGAAGTCAAGGGCGCTCCTGCCTGCGCAAGCGCTGGAAAGCGCCGGAAGTGATCTCTCGCGCGTGTACATCGCTCATTGTTTACAGAGATTTTGGAGGTGTTACTTTAAACTGTGAAGATCTAAACATATTTAGATATACAGGAAATTGCAATGGAAGGCGATTTTGATATATATCAACAGACAAGACAACGTTGATTTTTTTTTTCCTCAACCGCGCGAGAGATCGCTTCCGGCGCTTTCCAGTGCTTGCGCAGACCGAAGCGCCCACGCACTCAGATCACTTGGACGTGGCTGTGGTTTACAAGAGGTAAAAACGATATAAATACTGTTCGTTTTCTCACACAAACCGCTCGTTTCGTGTCTTAGGCCATCAATGTGTACTTACATTTACGAGTCATTAAATCATGTTTAATTTGGACTTCTCTGTGCATGCTCTTTGAGGTGGTGACCATAGACCTCGATTATACAGTATGACTGACAGACAAGAACGGTTTGACCTAAAAATATCAAAATTGAAAATACTGTGGAAACAAAGACACCTACATCTTGGATGCCCTTGAGGTAAGCTAAAACATATCAAAAATTAATTTCAAAGTGAACTATCCCTTTAATAGACTACAGCATTATTTTAAAAACAAAGCATAATCATAGAGAGAAAGTGTTTACGGTGAAAGAACAGCAGCACATGGTTGCGGCGCTGTACAAACAGATCGCCTCTGGACAGTTCTGCCAGTGTTTACAGGGCAGTCATAGTTTAGTGCCAGACTGTTAGAGAATCATGCTGGGTGCCAGCTCAGAATGAACAGAAATACACAGCACATGTTTACAAAAGACCATTGAACAGCATGCTGTTTTAAAGCAAAGTTTAACCTTTACAGCAACCAGTTACCTGAAGAGCAAAAACAACATCAGGATATAATATTAAATCCTAAACTAAAGGGCTAGTCGCACCTAGGGATGCAACGATTACAGATTTTGTAAGTACGATTATTGTCTGAGAAATAATCACGGTTTTACTATTATCACGATTATTATGCATCAATTAATTTCACAACACTACTAATGTATATCACATGAACACTCAACACTAGATTTTAATGTGTTATTTATTGCTGCCACAACATTATAAATTATAAAATGACAAACAATAACAAAAACAAAACAAAATAAAACCACTTTAAAAGTAAAACACAGTCTTCTTTTCAATGAATGATATACAGTATGCTTTCTTTAACTACTTCTTTATTCTTTCAAGCAGACATATTTATTTGTATGAATAGGCTATAATTAATCCTTATTAAAGCTATTAACAAACAGTG
Organism: Pimephales promelas; assembly: GCF_988280905.1. Taxonomy (NCBI): domain Eukaryota; kingdom Metazoa; phylum Chordata; class Actinopteri; order Cypriniformes; family Leuciscidae; genus Pimephales; species Pimephales promelas. The sequence goes on along the minus strand of NC_142771.1, from coordinate 11,039,006 downwards.
AATGCTTTTTCTCTTTTCTTTTGTTGCTTGATCAATATTAAGGATACAGACCTTTTTTTACAGTCTATGATACAGACCGCATTAGGTTTAGCTACATTGTCGCTTTAAGAAGTCGAATCATGTCCAATGGTATGCGGATCCAATTGCACTGATGCACACGGTACGCTCACAACTGTTTAAAGGGTTAGTTCACCCAAAAATGAAAATTAAGTCATTAATTTCTCACCCCCATGCTGTACCAACCCCGTAAGACCTTCGTTCGTCTTCGGAACACAAATGAAGATATTTTTGATTAAATTTGAGAGCTGTATAACTACCACATTGGCTCCTAAAGGGACTGCCTCTTGACGGCCCAAAAAGTCAATGAAGAAAATGTTTAAATATCCCAAGTGACTACCGTGGCTCAACGTTTATCAAGCGACGCGAGAATTCCTTAGATTTCCACGACGCATGCGCGAGAATTGCGATCTGAAGTAGTGTAAGCTGGTGTAAGCAGATCGCAATTCTCGCGCATGCGTCGTGGAAATCTATAAGGAAGTCTCGTTCTGGCCTACAAGGAAGAAAAGAAATAGTCGAATAAACTCGTTATTTTTGTTTGTTTTTTCGCACAAAAAGTATTCGCGTCGCTTGATAAACATATAGTTGAGCCACGCTAGTCACTTGGGATATTTAAACATTTTCTTCATTGACTTTTTGGGCCGTCAAGAGGCAGTCCCTTTGGAGCCAATGTGGTAGTTATACAGCTCTCAAATTTAATCAAAAATATCTTTATTTGTGTTCCGAAGACGAACGAAGGTCTTACGGGGTTGGTACAGCATGGGGGTGAGTAATTAATGACTTAATTTTCATTTTTGGGTGAACTAACCCTTTAAGACATAACCGACATAGTTTACATGAATACTGTCCAAACCGGACATTTAGACATAATGTTGTGTGTATTTGTCTATTCATACACGAAAGAGAGCTCAGTTCAGGCGGGTCGGGTTTGTGCCCACAGAAAACCGTACCGAATACAGCTCTTTTTTTGCATCGTCACTCTTATTCAGATCTATAGACTATGTCTGTATGGGATCAAAATCCCGCCAGACGTTTACTTTTTTTAACATGTTTTGGCACCGCAGGGTAGACCAACAGTAATGTGCGCATCACACACGCAGGACATCCGTTCTGACTGGATCGCTCCAAAGATCATCACCATCTAACATTTGCGTCTAGTTTATATTAGTTTCTCGTCTCTTTTTTGTCTGTGAAAAAATGTTGTTAACGAAAATAATAAACGGAAACTTTTTTACGGCAAGTTTTGCAGACAGGCGATCCGTCATCTTCTATACATCCTTGTTATTCTTTGTGTACGCAGAATGCTCACACTGCTGACTTGAGGCGTTTTTTTTTTTCCCGGTGGAAATGGAGCGTCGTTGCTTAGTCCCTCTGCCATAGTGACTGATGAGCACTTTAAGCTGGTGCACCACTGGTGTAACTTTGTTTTCATTTTGTGTTAGTTGCCCGTGCAGAATACACGGTAGCAAAGTCTTTACGATTAATTAACCGTGACGTTTTAAATCGCGATTAATTGTGAAATCCGGTGTTGTGCCGAATTTCGACCCCCGCCAAATTATTACCCCCCTAGTATTGGTAGGTTTAGGATTAGTTGTGGGGGAGGGGTTAAGATGAGGGGCGGGGTTGGGATTAGGCAATCAGGTACTGACTTCAACGAGGGGGGTAATAATTTGGCAGGGGGTCGAAATTAGGCACAACACCTGTAATCGCTGCATATAGTCGCACCAAGGTGTCAATGTTCGGCTGGATATCTTTGTAACCACATTACAGTGGTTAAAATATTCGCTGAACATGCCTTCATACAGTTTGTGCGTCTTTCTATCTATCTGGTCTTCATCCTGCATAATCTTAAATGTCCTTTGGATTCTGAACTTCTAAATTGCTGCTAGTTAGCATGACTAAACCACCATGAATTCAAAATTCACTTCAATTACGCTTCTGTGGAAAACAAGAGGTCACTGGAGGTATACGTCCCAGGCAGCGTGCTGGGGCTTGTCAGAAAAGAGGAAGAAGAAGAAAGATGAAAACAGATTAATCCAGATCAACTAGATTTGTCCCTCTTCAGATGAATAGGCTATAAAGATGATGGAGAATGCTAATGAAGTTAATAATAATAATAAAAGGACGTTTTCCAGCCTGTGGCGCTGTACGATGATTACACAACAACATTCTGAGATACCTTATCAACGTTTCGCATTTTTATCAGGCAGCGCACACATGTGAAAAGGAGCCTGAGGGTATGTGAATGAATCACTGTGGTTGAGATAAATGTGGAAAGGGCAATGAAATTAGCTCTGAGCTTTTTTTTTTACTTTTATATACAGTATGACCATTCATGTCACGTGCACAGGTGTCAGAAATGCTGGTCTTTATTTATATATATATATATATATATATATATATATAAACACTGCATTAGTTTTTCAGACTAACTGAAATTCAGATATTTAGGATGCCATCACAGTACCATGCCACAAACCCTGACTGGGATTCTCAAAGCACAGAACATTAGTAGGGTTTTTATCTCTATGGCATCTCTATAATTTTTCCCTAAAGCATCAGTTTATCTGCAACATAAAAGATATGCTGGCAAAAGTTGCAGTGTTATCAGGAACTTCTTACTGTAAGGAACGCTGCTTCATTTTCTAAGCACTATAGACAATCCAAAAACAATAATCCAATTCAGAAAAATAAATAAATAAAAGTATTCAACTATTTCATAATAGAAAAGCCGCAAATGCCTTCCTCCAAACAGACAAATTGTTTCAAGAAAAATGATCTCACTAGAGCCGTTTCTTGTGAGAACGCATTTCTTGAGATATTATGTGTACTGTCTTTTTGAAATGTTATGTTATGAGCCATTGGAATATAGGCTTTTTAACCCTCTGGGGTTGTTCGGCCCAAATGGACCCGAAGAATTTCAATAAATTTTTTTTAAATCACAGCTTCCTCGGAATGGTCCGAAATTTGGTGACTTTGTTGGTATTTGGTATTTGAACACCCAAAAAAATTGGGGACAGGATGTGAATAGTCTAAGTGGTTGTAAAAAAAAAATAGTCACACTTGGGATGTTCATGGAAAATGAATGGGAAATTGGCAAAAACGTGAAAATACTGAGTTTTTTTGTGCGTACAATCTACAAATCAGCCACGATCTTGAAAAAAAGCACACCACAGTGAAAGGGTGAATCTATAAAACATCAAGAGTGCAAAACAGACACAACCAGACACACACACAAACACACTTTTATACACAAACACACCAAAAACTTCAGATTATACATGTTTTGCATTTTTAAAATGCTCAGTTTGTCCACCAGATGGCATCCATTTCATTTCAAAAATTACTTTTATGAGGCCTAGGCTTGACTCTAAAATGAAATACAGCTTTAAAAAAAATAAAAAATATATTTTTTTTTAAATTATTTTTTCTATTATGTTCAATGGGGGGAAATTTTGTCATAATTATTGCATTAATACTAATTATAATTTTTTTTTTTTTTTGAAATTTTCTCAAAACACCAAAAAAGAAAAGAAAAAATATTAAAAAAAAACGAGTAAATATGAATCCCGCCCTTTGGGTCCATTTGGACCCAAACACCCCGAGTGTGACTTTGAAACGAACAACTCCAGAGGGTTAATGTGTGTGTGTGTGTGTGTGTGTGTGTGTGTGTGTGTGTGTGTGTGTGTGTGTGTGTGTGTGTGTGTTGTTTTCCCATTGTTTTTTTAATTGTAATTTTTCTCTACAAAAGAGCACCTTGAATAAGAACGTCTTTGTTTTTGTTTGTCTAACCAGTCTCTTATCTCTTAACAATAGAGATTCAGCAAGCCTATTCCAATAAGTGCAGCTTATTATGTTTACATTTTGCACAGTAGATGTATATGAATCTGACTGCTAGATTGAACACTCACTGTCAGTAAAACTAAAAACATTTTGAGTAAATAAATAAATAAAAGCTTCCATACTGCTCAAACTCTAGACAGTCAAAACAAGCTTACTGAGTCCTGACATAAACAAAGACACAGAGGACATCAGTATAATACCTTTAGTGCTTGGGTTGACATAGTATTTCCGTCCCTCAGGTGATCTGTAGCTTTTCCAACCCACAGGAAGAGACGCATCCTCGATTTCCTCTGTTGGCACACAGCAAACTACTGGCTTCTGCTACAGAAACAGGCAGCAACAAGACGCATATAAATATAAACAGATATAAATAAATACAAGCTTGACATAAGCGCATATGACCTTTCTGAGCGCGTTCACCCGAAGTGCGTGCACAACAAAAACCACACAGCGCCACATCAATTGTGAAAAAGTAAAAAGTTATCTTTTGCGTCTTACAGTATATTGCGCTTAAGCTGTCAAATACACCCAACATAAACTCACTGATTCATACGTTAAAGGGTTAGTTCACCCAAAAATTAAGTCATTACTCACCCCCATGCTGTACCAAGTACCCCGTAAGACCTTCGTTCGTCTTCGGAACATAAAATGACGATATTTTTGATTAAATTTGAGAGGTGGATCACTACCACATAGGCACCCTAAGGAATTGAAACTTGACGGCCTAGAAAGTCATCGAAGAAAATGTTTAAATATCCCATGTGACGACAGTGGCTCAACTATACGTTTATCAAGCGTCGAGAATACTTTTTGTGCGAAAAAAACAACAACAACAAAAATAACGACTTTATTCGACTATTCCTTTTCTTCCTTCTGGGTCTGAGACATTTTAAAATATTATATTAATAATAGGGCTCTACTGAAGAAGCAGCCATATGTTTAAGTCTCCAACTGTGTTACTTGCATACTGTATAAATATGACCATATGGAAATGTTCAGGAAAGCTATTTGAAAAAATGAATTTAGCAACTTCATTTTTAGTGCAGCAATTAAACGGTGTTTCAAAAAAGAACCATCTCAGAGCAATACATAGAATGAAGCAAAAAGATATTAAGAGCTAATAACTGAATAGCATAGGTGATTGTGCATTTTACAGCAGTCAGTGAGGGACCATTGAGGTCTGACCCCTCGTTTGATGGAAAACATAAAAGAGATTCCACACCCACTTTTCTCTCAGTCTGAACCTCTCTACCTACATCTGTCCCTTTATCTATCTGCCTCATCTACCAAGTCGAGGTTTTTCTCCATGAAGCAGTTTTTGTTCTATGCCTCAAGCAGTCATTTTAGTGAAGCCCAGCAAAAGCATTCAACTGGCCACTATAGTTGACAGAATTTAATTACAAACATATGTGCTTTTTTTCAGTTGCTTATAAACCTATTTATGGCAAAGATGTCATCAAACTTTTCAGTACAAACAGGGCTACCATAATATGTGACCAACATGTATGTAAAGTGCTCAGCGTAAATGAGTACACCCCCCTTTGAAACGTAACATTTTATACAGCATCTCAATGAACACAAAAAACATTTCCAAAATGTTGACAAGACTAAGTTTTATATAACTTAAACATAACATGAAAGTTGGGTTAATGATAGGAACTATTTTTTTAAAAGTTTTAATCAAATTAGGGAGATGCAAAAATGAGTACATCCCACTGAAAGTGTCAGGAGCAGAGCTACATTGTATACTACAAATGTCTAATTTAACAAGAATTCAACCACATGTGGTTTCCAGCAGACAGTTGACTATAATGGGGTGTTACTTCGCATTTCATGCTGTCAGCAATGGCACCACATGGAAGAGAATTAATATATTTACACCAGAAAGGTGAGGGCTACAAGAAGATCAGCAAAGCTTTCCTTATCAGTCAGAATACTGTAGCAAAAGTGGTAAAAAAAAATGGAAGTGCAACAATCTAACAGAGACGTCCAGATCGTCAATGGAAGTTAGCACCTCGACAGGAGCGTCTTCTGATGAGAAGGGTTAAAGAAATCCGGCATGCAAGTTCACTGCAGTCATCTAAAGAAGTAGAGAGCCAAACTGGATTGACTCAATGGTATACACTGCAGATGAATGACATGTATGGGTGCCGTCCATGAAAGAGGCCTCTCCTAAATGTCAGGCACAAAAAAAGTTTGCCATGGCCCAAAGATGAAGACAACTGGGACTTTATACTCTGGAGTGAGGAGACCTGTATAACTGTAAAACTGTGATGTTGTGAAAGTGAGGAATACAAAGAAAAATGCATGCCTACTAGGGCTGGGTAATAAATATCGATTTCTCGATATTAATCGATTCTCATTTTTACGAACCGATATCGATTCTTAAATCTCAAGAATCGATTAGTCATCCTGTTTCATTTGAATGAATGGGACATTGTATCGCGGCTGCGCACATCCAAAAACTCACAATAATCTTTGTCCTTTGTTACTATTGATATGAAACAAAGTCTCAATTTTCAAATTACGTTCATTTTCTTTAGAAATTCGAAAACATAAATAACGTTTTGGCGCTGTGGCGTGAGATCGCTCTGGCGGAGCTTAAAAGAAGCAGCAGCGCTGATCTCTCTTCCGGGTTAATAATACCAGTCACAGCGCGAAATAAACATGAATGAGCGTCTGAAAGTGAGTTAAAATATAGAGTACAACTTATCGAAATCCATATCATGTCACATTGATTCGCTCAATCATGGAAAGACGTCAGTTAAACAGCTTGTAATTAATGTCATGTATCGTCATATATTTACCTCAGAAAACCCACATAAACTCGTTAGTCAGCTAGAAAAAATAACTCTAGAGAGGAGCATTTTGCTAAATATATACATCATATTACATATGCATTATAATCTTAATGTTCTTCGATATTTAATGCATATTTGAATAAATCTAGCAAGTTTTTATGACAGCCACCATTTAAATGTTTATATTTCATATAATCTTCTTATTATAAAAATAAATAAAAGTGTAAATTAAGTGTTTGTATGGCTACAAAACAGTTCATTATTACCTTCATTAGGCTAATGAAGCCTATAGGCTACAACTAGACTCCCTTTACAGCATTTAAGAGATTTGATTCCCTTGAGAAAAATGGCCATTTATTGTAACTGATATCCAAAATAATTGATATTGAATCGAATCGTAATCGAAATCGAATCGAATTGCAAGCTTGTGAATCGAAATCGAACCGAATTGTGAAATTTGTCTCAATACCCAGCCCTAATGCCTACAGTGAAACATGGTGGTGGCAGTGCAGTGTCCTTATGTGGGGCTGCATGAGTGCTCCCTGTGTTGGGGAGCTGCATTTCATTGATGGCATCATGATGCTACAATCACTCTGTGCCCTTGGTCGTTGTGCACTTTTCCAAAATAACAATGATCATAAACACACATCTAAGGCCACTGTTGGATTTCTGAAGAAAAACAGAGGGAAACGAAAAAAGAGGTCTTACGGGCTTCGGACGACATGAGAGTGAGTCATCCTTAATGACATTATTTTCATTTTTGGGTGACTAACCTTTTAAAGGAGTAGTTCACTTTTAAAAAAAAACATTTGCTGATGATTTACTCACCCCCATGTCATCCAAGATGTCCATGTCTTTCTTTCTTCAGTTGAAAAGAAATTAAGGTTTTTAATGAAAACATTCCAGGATTTTCTCCATATAATGGACTTCAATGGAAACCGAACGGTTCAAGGTCCAAATGAGAGTTTCAGTGCAGCTTTAAACGACACCAGACGATGAATCAGCAAAAGTTTTTTTTTAAAGCGAACTACTCCTTTAAGTCCCTTTAAGTGTTGTAATCAACATTATGCTACATATTCCATTGATTGAGCCTGAACCAGAATATTCCTTTAGAGAGGCAACTCTTCAGAAACATAACAAAGCTCTTACCATAATATTTCAGTCGAGCCTTTCCCAGCGATGTGAAAAGATGTTCACTTCAAGTAAATTCGGCCCTGTGCACGTCCAAGTGTTTCAAGAGCGGCAGCCAAACTTCTCACTCCTTCATGCATCAAATAGCCTATAGTCAGAGCTAAAGACACAGAAAGAATGAACTAGCCTGAATATCACTTAGCACTTTTTTTTTCTCTTTTCAAGTTTCACAAAAAAAGGGGTCAGACAAAAAATGTCTTGCTCTGGTTTCTGGGCTGGAGTGATTTCTGAAAGCCTTTGTTTTGGGACTTCCAGATGTAGGAGAACTAAGAGAGTCTAGTGCCGTAATCTGGCTGTTCTCTGATGGCTGAGCAGCAGGACAATGTCTGACACTGTATGGCACTCTCTTAAGCAACAAGGCCTGTTTTGTGCTGTCAAACTCTCCTTTTCTACTAAATCAAATTGAGCCTTGTGTGCGGCGCCTGCTGCCCATGTAGTCCCTCACTTCCTCCGTGAATGACACTCTCAAACAGAGCTAAGTGCTCTACTGTTCTTGCCCCTGACAAAACGAATCACTAAAAGGGAAGGAATGGCGGAAGACCAGAAGATAAAATGCTGTCTTGAGACTGCAGGCTAAATGGGGCATTTTGAAGGAAAGTTTTCCTGCACAAACTCAAGTCCACTAACTGGCAGGGAATCTGACACATCCTTGGATGTAACTGAAGTCTAGGTCTTTGTAATTGGGCGACCACAGACCACCAAATCAAACTTTCTCAAGGTTTCTTCTTGAAATAACATGTAGGAGCAGGCTAAACATCTAATTTAAAACAAACATGCTTTGCAATGCAGACCAAGTCAATCTTATAAGTCACCAGTTCTAATAGTTTTAAATCTAGAGGTTTTCCACCTTCAATGAATGTGTGTGTCAAAATGACTAGATGAATATTAATTTCATTTGCGTTGTTTGTGACATCAGAGATGGACAGTAAAAATTAAAACATAAAATACATATTTTCTTTTAATTTTAGGTTTATGATGTGGTTCTAGGAAACACATTATGGGGACATCAAAACATGACTCAAACATACATGGCAATATCTGAAATTCTTGTCCTTGGCACTTACGTGTTTTGAACTAATATCAACCCCAATCGTTTAGTTTGATATTTAAATGCATTGATGCTGTTGAATCTTTTTCTTTTAATATATGCATCCTCATTAACAGTCCAACAACTCCAGGGAAGCTTGCAATCCTCATAAAATCGGCTTGCTTTTGCTGCATGGTTTAAAGATCAATTGGCAAGTCAAAGAACTGCCAAACAGCAGTGGCCAAAAGTGAAGTCCAGCCTATATAGGAAAATTGACATATTCACCCTTTATCCAGACATCAATAAAATATTTAAAGATTTTGTAAGCATATAGCATAGATTGTGAGCCCAAATCCCATGCTTTTTTATTTCCAGATGCTGTTGTTAGGATATCGACCAGCGGGGGCTTGCTGGACCAAACTAATCACCCAAACCTTGACCCCTTGGTGTGCTCACAAACAAACAGGACTGCATTCATTCGTTTTCTGAATGGAGATGAACAAAACACTCTTTGGTGTATGACACATCAGAAACTCCTCTTTAGTTAAACCTATCTGTGGGCAGAAAACACCTACTGGTTGTGGGGGCACTGTGCACTGTACACCACATCATTAAGGGCTAAAAGCAGTGTCGACAAACACTGTACTGATCAGACTCACATGCAGAATTAAAGCAGTGCCTTTATAATACATGGTTCTAACAGCAGATGTGTTTTATGAAGATGTGGTGCTTACAGTTTATGATTTTAGTAGAAGCTAGAGAAGCAAACAAATATTGGTAACACTTTACAATACGGGTGCACTAATATGCATTAATTCATGCTTAACTAATGCACAGATAATCAGGAGTTAATGTATACCTAATGAAGAACTAAACCGTTGCATCAGCAACTAATAAAGATTCTATATGATTAAAAGATGAAGTAATACATGAATTGCTATTAATTCAATGTGTCATTGTGTATTAATTCCTTAATAACATATTTTATTAACTAAAAGTGTAAATTAATGTGTTAATTACCACAATTAGTCAAAGCTATGCACTTCAAACTTCCAGTTGTCTGCTTTAATTAATCATTAGCTATTGATTTGCAAAGGTATCATTATGTTATGACTTTACTTGTTGGGGCACATCATTATTAAGTCATTTAGTAATTTGCACATGAATTTGCACTAACAATGAAGTAAATAATCATATATTAATGTATATTAGTGTACCTGTCATATTATATGGAAGTTGAAATACAAGGCTTTGGCTCATTTTGGTAATTAACATATTAATTAACACTATTAGTTAAAAAATTTGTTATTATGGAATTAATCCACAATTGCATATTTAATTAAAATCCAATTCATTTATGAACTAATACATTAACCTTACAGACTCCTAATTAGTTCCTAATGTGGTAATCATCAACGAATAGCTTAGATAATCATTAGTTACACATTAATTCAGTATTATCTGTGCATTAGTTAAGCATTAGTGCACCCGTATTGTAAAGTGTTACCGAAATATTTAACACAAACAGGTCACAATGGAAACCTGAGGCCATATATGAAGAGTTCAGATGCAAAAGCCTCTAAATGCCATTTGAAATTTTCTTCTTTAATGATAATTTTTATCAAACTTGTATATTTAAGTTCAGTAATTTCACTTAAATGGCAATGATAATTACCTATTAATTGTTATTTAAGTGAAATTACTGAACTTAAATATACAAGTTTGATAAAAATCATCATTAAAGAAGAAAATTTCAAATGGCATTTAGAGGCTTTTGCATCTGAACTCTTCATATACAGTATAAAGCTGCTTAGAGTAAAATTGTTCTCTTAAGTGTGTTGAAATTTTAATGTGATTTTAGTCGTATTCCTGGACTTAAGTAAAAGTGTGATTCATTAAAGTTCCTGGTATTCTTCTGTCATTTGTGACCAAAAAATGTATAAAAATAAATAAATAAATCTATATCATAATGGTACGAAACTTGGTAAAGGTTTTGGCACTCGAATAAAATAGTCACACTTGTACCGCTCGTAGTCAAAAACGACCGCATTGGAAATTAATGTTACTGTAGCCAAATCTTACTGAAAGCTCAATTTATGGAACACAACTTGTTTAGATTTATTGATTATTCATTTTATTGATTATTGGCTCTGATTTTCTTGCAGTAAAAGGTGATTTTTAAAAAAATGTATATTCTATGTAAGAATTGAAAATAGTATTTTTGCACATTTTTCATAACAATAAACGTAAAATTCAGTAACCTTTTTTTTTACGTTTGTGTTTGGCTCGAGTTCATGGTGCAAAGGACCCTAGGTTGAAATTACTCCGAAAGATTCCTTTAAACCATCGTTCATGTCCTTTTTCACATATTTACAATTTATATGTGCATTTATTTATTTAGACAGAAGGTTTGGCTCATCATATTGCAACAGCTTATCAACCACAATGTGTGGAATGTGTTCTTGTGGATGCAACGAAACCCTGTAAATCTTGGCACTGACAAATGGTTGTGGGAAGTCTGAGACTCCACGCCTGTCAAGAGAAGTCAAGCGATTAATTAGCCTGAAACAAAAGCCTTCCTGTATCGTTTCCCGCCACCAAGCTTAACCAAAGCCCTGCTGCAAAATCACCTTATTGTGACATTGTAATGTATAGTCTGAAGTAAACTTGGCCAGTTTTAATTAACACAATCATCATTAAAGGTGAGAACAGCCGCACCACTGATTAAAGCTGGGTGTCTAAATATGGAGAGACGGTCTCAAGCACTGCTATCTATACTCGTGGGCTCCATTTTGGTGTAAAAAAAAAAAAGAAAAGCTGTCAAAGTGGGGATGTAAAGACACAGTAAACAATCCTCCGACACTCACCCATTTAGAGTCTTTTGTGTGTGCCAAATGAGTCTGCTAAAAGCTGATTGGTTATATTGTTCACTAAATGTTACATATTTTGTGACGCGTTTTTTACAGTTGGGAAACTAAATGTCCTAATAAGGAATTTCCGCGGACAAGTAATGCGAGTTACAAAATCTGATTATATTTTTCAAGTAACTAGCACATTACTAACGCATTACTTTTAAATTTACATCAAAATATCTGAGGCGCTTTTTAAAATGTGGGAATAAAGTTACTTTGTTAGCACATTTATTGAGAGAAATTGTAAGTGCAGAAGCGTTTGTGTGTGCTGTGAGTAAACATGATGCTTATTGTAGTTTTAGACTAAGGGCCCTTTTTTAACAATCTGAAACGCAAGTATCAAACGTGAAACACAATTAACTTTGTGGACGGATCTTGGGGGCTGTTACTATTATACCGAGTGGATAAATGACTCTTGCACCCGACGCCAATGGGTTGGTCTGAAGTAGCTACATTACTCATGGGTGTGGTTTGGGCGTCACGTGCAATGGGCTATATGCACGCATAAGTTCCGCATTTGACATAAGGATGCTCGTCCATTTCCGGTTGTGTAGATTAAAGCGGAGGAAAACCGGAGAAAACGGGATTATGGCAGAGTCTTCAATATTTACTGTCCTCCCGTCTTTGAAACGAAACGTACGTTTAGATGTAATTTTATATATAGTTATGTTTATTTAATATAATTTTAAAAAGAAGCATAAACACAACAAGGGGTGTCTGTTTTATCTGTTTTTGTGACTAACGTTTCATTAGTATAACCATGGAGTATAAAATTCAATATAAATTCTCGGTATTGCATTGGACTCTATGATCGGCGGAAGTTATCGAGCATCCTTAATCCTTCACCGGAAATAACGCCGTGCATAGAGCCCATAAACCCGCATCAGAGCGTCAACTCACATTCCCTTTAAAACCAAGCTCTTGTTTCATGGTGGATTGCTTTTGTAACCCTGTACAATTTAACAAATTAATTATAAAAGGGAATTAATTAATTCAAGATATTAAAATAATAAACTAACCAGAATTAGTGTAAAAGTGTAAGGAAAATTATAAATCCAAAAGAAATGCATGTCAGTGTGATGATTGACATTTGAGTGATTTGTCCAATTAAGTGAGGTTATGTTGAAGTCCCGCCCCACCACGTTAGTTGCTGTATGGGGGAATCCATTTTCTTTTCTCTGCGTGATTATGAGATGAGCAGCAGCATAACTTTGTATAAATCGTCAGAGATGACTGAATAAGAGACATTTATGATACATTTTCTTTGGATTTGGTGAGTACACATTTTAAAATGTGTAAACTTTCATGAATATGATTGTGTACTGGTGTGTTAATTTGAGAGTGAATGTATTTCTGTCAGTATGAAATGCTGATAAGATCTGATGTTAATGAGTAAAAAGTGTTGTAATGGTTAATGTGTGAGTTCGTAATGTTCATATTTCATTGTTGATCATATTGAACTAGTGATTTTGTTTGTATTGCATAATGTTATCTAAGCTGTTGAATTACGATGGAAATGTTGCTGTTAAATGCTAAACAGGATAACAAGTGTTACTGTTTTTTGTGCGTTAGACTAAAAATCGTGAATTTAATGTGTGTTTTGAACTAAATGCTGCCTGTTGCACATGCAGGTCAGGTCTTTATTCTACGCTGGAACTGCGTTCATTTCAGCGTTATGATCTACAGTAAGATGGCGAGCCTTCCCAGCGAGATGAAGTCGATTGATGTGTGATTTGAGTTGATCTAACACCGTGGAATTCGGTAGGAATGTTCTGATTGCCTGCTAGCTTTTTACTAAACGGGACTGAACTTTATTTTGGAAAGACTGCTCAAGAGTATTTTGTTTTCCGGTGAAAAAAGATCTCTGGAACTGTTGAATCACTTTTCCGCGGTTCAAAGGACCTTTGGACTTTTCGAATTGAATCAACGGATCGAATCTTTTGAATCAAATTCGCCTTGGCCGATTTGAGGTGAACTTTTCCAATTCAGCCTTTTTGAACTGAACAGGTCGAACGAGTCATTTTATTTGATTCAATTGAATTAATTTCTTCTGAGCTTTTGCTTTGCAATTTGTTCATTCTTTTGTTCATGAATGTGATTTAGTGAACTGTCCATTTTTCCAGTTGTGAACATTTATCATTGTTTGTGGGGTTGAATTTCGTGTAGTATTCAACTGAGTGAACTAACAAAAGAGCCAAGTGAAATTTTCCGCTAATGGTGAATTGAAGTGAATCCCTATAACTGGGTTTGCATTGAACAGATTTGTTTTGTTTTTTCTTGTTTTTTTTTTCCTTTTGAATATTAACAGACCTTCATTTAAATATAAAGATTTAAGGCGGGCGTACACGGTGCGATTTTCTGCTGTTTTACGAGCTCGCAGATGATTTTTTTCAATCGGGAGTAATCGCGTGGAAATCGGTTATGCTCGCATGTCGCAGCTCGTATCATGTGCGATGAAACTACGAGCCGAGCCGAGCACCTCTCGACCTCCCGATAATTTTTAAGCATGTCGAAAAAGTTCGGGAGCTGTCGGCTTGAATTCGTGGCGTGTGTGCGGTTGAATGAGCCGATTTGTCGATGTATCTGAATTGGACCAATCAGGAGCTGAGGAAAACCACAGAAGAAGAAAGACGAAAATGGCAGCGCCACGGCGAATGTGGACTATTGAAAAGGAAGACAAACTTGCTGAACTCTGGCAGGAACAGCGAGAACTGTATGATGTGTCATGCAGTTTGTACCATGACAGGGTCGTCCGAGATGATATTTTACAGCGGATCGCCCAAGAGTTACAGTTTACAGGTGAGATGTAATACTTAAAGGTAGCTACCCATAGTTAGCTATAGCTAGCTATAGTCACTTTTTAACTCTCTCTCTCACACACACACACACACACACACACACACACACACACACACACACACAAGGTTGACCAGACGTCCCTGTTTCTATAGGTGCTGAAAACGAGCCAGCATGTAGCAAAGTAGTCATGGCTTGTCTCAATATTTTACATGGATGCAGAAAACTATATATTTTTATATAGTTTATAAGGGAGAGAGAGCAGTTAACGTTATATTTAACTGTATTAAGTGACATACTATACAGATTATTAAACACTGCCTTCGAAGGGTTAAAAAAAATAATAATCTGGTCACCCTAAATAAATATAGAGCCTAAAGACAGAATAAGTTAATGTTGCTGTTTTGTTCTCTGGTATTGTTTATATAGTACACGATGTCCAAACAAGAATGGCCACTCTCAGGACACAGTTTGGGAAGCTAATCAAGGAAAAAGCAAGTGGTAGTGGCTTTAAACAGCCAACAGCAAGGCAGAAATGGATAGTACAACACTTGCAGTTCCTGAAGCCCTTTCTTTTGCAAAGACCAAGTCAAAGTAGTTTGGAAGTAAGTAGATTTATTAGGGAGAGAGAAAAAAATGGGAGGGATAAAGTAGCAAGGGATATATATATATATATATATATATATATATGTATGTATGTGTGTGTGTGTGTATATATATATATATATATATATATATATATATGTGTGTGTATTTATGTGTGTATATATATATATATGTGTGTGTGTGTGTGTATGTATATATGTGTGTGTGTGTATATATATATATATATATATATATACGTATGTAGAAGGGTAACAGGAGGACAAAGTGTGAAAAATGAAGATAGTGGGAAGGCAGTTGTCATTTTCCCAGTTTACATTCTTTGGCTAAATTTTTTGCATCTTTTACAGCTTGAAGAAAACACTGCTGCTCTAGGAGGAGAAGACAGTGAAATGGATAATGAAACTGATCTGTCACCTGGTTTAGAGCAGAGTTCTTGTGACACACCTTGTGAAAATGACCAACCTGCTTCTGGACCGCCTGCCCCTGGATATCCTTTGTGTCGGGCCAAGTACAGGAGTAAAAAAAATGAAAACATTGAGCAACAAAAAATAGCAATACTCAACAAGGTTGCAGACCGAATTTCTAATAGGGAGGACAAAGGGGAGTATTCCTTTGGGAAACAGGTAGGGGCGGAACTTGGGCGAATTAAAAATCCGGCCCTAGTATTGAGATTAAAAAGGGCAATAATGTCGCAGATTTATGATGCACAAGAAAGTGAAATTTCAGTGCCTCAAATGCAAACTCACCCAGGCTTCCCTATGTCTGGAAGTTACTATTCTTCACATCCAACATACATTCCACCACCCACACCAACACCACCCCCACGGCCTTTACTGTCCCAGCCGAATTACACTGTAGTGCATCATGTAGATGACACGGGGTGCAATCAGCTCCAAGAGCTTTAAAACCTTTTTTTTTTTTTTTTTACTATTTTGGCTGGTCGTTTAAAAAAGCTGTTAGTACTTTACATATTTTGAATGTTATGTTATTATATAGTTCTACTACTGGAATGAGCAATTAACATACTTTCAGGAAAAAACCAGAAACATACCAGTAAAGTATTAATACCAAAACAATGTTTTTCTGTATAAAATCACAGAATGCTTATTCTTTTATAAGAAACTGAAGTTTATTTTATTTGCCACAAAGTTTTATTTGGGTTTGAATTATTTTGATGTGAACTTTCATACAGTTTTGTTTAAAACGTTTGACGTTTTAATGTTTTGTAAAATGTTTGTTTTATACAACATGTTGCTAACAAAACATAAAATAAAAACAAATATTTGACAGTGAAGTGTTTTCAGTTTATCCATTAGACATACTGGTCTTGCCATGGTACACAGCCAGCTGGGGAAACAAAGTAACCTTTAAGACGGTCACGTTGCTCTTTGGCAGCTATTGTTGGGTTTCTTTGTGCTTCCAATCTCACAGACTGCAGGGTTCTCTCTTGTCTCCATGCCCCATCGTGAAGCTGATGGTTCTCATCCACCCAGTCAGTCAGGCCAGGTGGAAGGTAGGCATCTGATTGTTTGTTGCGCAAGAAATTGTGAAGGCACAGTGCTGCCAAGGTGATTGTCACTGCTTTGTCAGGATCAAGGCAGATGGTTGTGCGGAACACCCTGAGTCGGTTAGCAAGAATTCCGAAAGCATTTTCCACAACACGTCTTGCACGTGATAGCCTATAATTGAAAATGCGTTGTTCTGGCTGTAGCCGCCTGTGTGGGTATGGCTTCAGCAGGTCATTCCTCAGAGGGTAAGCTTCATCTCCCACAAAAGCATATGGCATGATGATGTCGGTGTTGGGTAGAGCCTCAGCAGCAGGAAGATTTAATTTTCTTTCATCTAAGGCAGCTCGCAAATCAGACTGCGCAAACAAACCTGCATCTGAAACTCTGCCTTGAACTCCTACATTTGTGTAAATAAATTTGTAGTTTGAATCCACTACAGCCATCAACAGGATGGAAAACCTGGACTTATAGTTGTAGAATGTGCTGCCGCTGGGGGCTGAATAAAGATGTGTTTTCCATCTATTGCGCCAAGGCAATGAGGGAATTGCCACTTCAGGTCAAACCCCTCAGCAATTTTCCTCCACTCGTCTTCAGAAGTTGGTGTCTGTAAACATGACATTATCAGATTATCAACACACAGCTACTTTGAGATGCAAGTTAAAAATTGCATAATCTGTATAATCCCAATTTCCAAAATCAATGCGAATGAGGATGCTTAAACTAATGTTTTGTTAACATTGAAGTATTTTTAACTACTGTCAACAAATGAAACTTTAATGTGAAAGTGTTACCCTTAAAAAAGTGTAATATTGTTTTATTTCATAGTCAAAATAATCTGACTTAGTCAAGTTTTATTTTACAAATATTAATATAATTTATCATATAATATAATATAATGTAATCATACGATTGCAAACCTTCAAATAATCCTTCTTCATAGTGCGGTGTAGTGCATCGCATGTTTCTTCTACAATTCTACCAATAGTCGTGCTTCCCATCCGAAACTGAAAGCCAAGAGACTTAAAGGTCTCTCCTAAAATAAATAAACAGGAGTAAAGAACATTTATTTGTATGGGGCAAAGCTAAGGTAATGCATTTGTACAACACATTTCATACACATACTGATAAAGAAAATAGTAAATTATTAAAAAATAAGAGTGTATTGATCTATGTACTATATATATATATATATATATATATATATATACATACATACATACATATAAAATATACTTTTTGTACAAGTTACAAACTTACCTGTGGCCAGAAACCTCAATGTCACTGACAATCTGTCTCTGGCACTAATACTCCTCCTCATGACTGTGTTTGTTTTCGTAATGAAAGGCTCAACCAGGGACAGTAACTCGTAGAAATCATCTACAGTCACCCGTAACATCTCCCTGAAGCCCTGCATGTCATTCATCTGTAGAATAAGTTATATAAAATAAATCAATTACAGATATTGCATTTTATGTGAGTCACATTGTAGTAATATAAGCATATTGCATATTATGCATGAATTATATATATATATATATATATAAATAAATGTGCGTGTGTGTGTGTGTGTGTGTGTGCGCGCGCGCGCGTGTCTCATATACTTATGCGGGCTGTTCCGTATAGAAACATTTGGCCTACAATTACAGCACGTATACAATAATACCCAACTATCAAGCATTTAAATTGGTTGAAATATGAAAATGAAGTTACAAATAGCCTTGCGTGACACACTATGCTTGTAGTCTATACTTTCCCGTAACTTCCACGAACACATCAGAGATGCATACACATAAATACACTCACCTCAAGTTGTTTTTGGAGAATAGAAAGTCCATGCTGTTCTCTGCTCTTCAACCAAACCCTTTGCCATTCCCTCCTTTTTCTTTTCTTTTTTGTTCCTTCAAGAAAGCAATCTCTTCCTCTGAATCCATTTTGGGCGCGCAACTTCGTGAGTTTTTTTTCGGAATTCGGCAGGTCGTAAAATCGTGTCGTATATCACTGCGTCCATACGATTTTCGGGTAAAATCGCACGTGAGGTGTGCGTGAACATACGATCTTCCGAACGTCAGAATTCGCACCGTGTACGCCCGCCTTTACTTTACTAGTTACCCAGTGTTGTCTTTATTACACCTCCATGGTCGAACCTACTGGCCTATAGTTAACATTAGTAACAAGTGCAATTATTTGACACGTGTGCTACACTTTTATAATGGCTTACACCAGGAGCAGTTCACAGCCGAGGAGACCGACGTTCTCGTCAGGGCCGTAAAAGACAGAGAAGTGACATTGTATGATGGGAGAAACCCACCCAAATTAGCTTCGGCTAAACAGGCGTATAAGAATTTGGGTAAATGTGTAAGATAGATTTATTCCACCAATGATGCCCATTTTTCATCACACATTTCCTCTAATGTCCCCAGTATAGGCCAGCTTTGAAAAACACCTGTTTGATGAATTAAGTGTCAGAATGTAATACGAATGTTTACAATAATATTTTAATTTTCAAGGATGATAGCAGAATAAGGCCAGTAAGAAGATAAATTAGTGTGACATTTGTGTGACAAAACTTATACTGTGTGTGATCAATATCAATTGATCCCAAGAGCTTCTCAGAGGCCTTCTTCCCATCGATGAACTGTCCTTCAGAGATCGCACTGGCATTATGAATTCTGTATCTGACCATGAAACAATAGACATTAGATCATAAATCTTAGACGTGTAAGGTTCTCCAAAGTGAACAGTAAAATGGTCATTATACAGTTTATTATTACACAGTTAAATTCCAAATAAAAGGGCATTAAATACTGATCTAAAATTATTATTACACTGTAAAAAAATATTGTTGGTTTAACTTAAAAAAGTAAGTAACCTGGTTGCCTTAATTTTAAGTTCATTGAACTGGAAAAAGTGAGTTAATACAATGAAGGAGATTAATTTAACCATCAGAAACTCAAAATGATATGTTATCTCAACTAAATAAATTATTTAAGTTGATTTGACAAAAGAAAAAATGTGATTACTACACTGTAAAAAAACATATTGTTGGTTTAACTTAAAAAAGTAAGTAAACTGGGTTGCCTTAAAATTTCAAGTTGATTGAACTGGAAAAAGTGAGTTAATACAATGAAGTAGATTAATTTAACCAACAGAAACTCAAAATAATAAGTTATCTCAACTAAATAAATTATTATGAAGTTGATTTGACAAAAGAAATGATGTTGTGATAACAAATCTTGAAAATATTTTTTACAGTGGGAGAGGAAAGAGTGTAGTGTTATGAGAAACGTTTAATGTTCAATTATATAGGTAAGTGGTCACTATGCAAAAACGTCTGACCACAAAATGCCATGATTGACCAATCAATAATGAGCCAAATGCAAATCAAGAGCCAAATGCAAATGCATTGGTTTTTCAAGTAAAATGTCCCCTGTTTGAAGTCGAAATAAAGGATAAAACCTTTCTACAGATCCTGATGCCTTCTAACACACCATTACAGTGTAACTGGCAGACAACCAGAAGGTTGTCCATTATCCCTGTAATAAGTCATTGGTTAAAATACAATTGAACTGTGTTATACTGACTAACAAAACATGTTCTATAATAATATTTTTTCCCAACATCTTAATGAATTGAATCTTATTTGTGTACCTGATGTTTTCAACTCATTAGGGATAAAGCAGCGCAACAATCCTTTTTCTTTTCTTTTCTTTTTTTTCCCCCTAAATGCTAAGAAGCAAAGTGGAAATAAAATACCCCTCAGTGGTTCAAATGAGTTTTAATAGTCTGAAAACAGCTGAGACTGTCTGGAAAAAGCCTCCCTTCTTCTTGGCGGTCTTTTTGACTCCTGCTCCTCCAGAACAAAAAAGTGATATATTAATGAATGAATCTTTTAGTTTTTTCCTCTAATGCTTCTGAATGGTTTACCTGCTTCAGAAGAGGCAAAGGATGAGCCAGCAACTTGACTGATGACTTCAGTTTTTGCCAGTAGCACCTCAATGCAGAACATGAGATCCACGGGGAGGAGTCGGATCACGATCCAAGGGGTGGAGATGGGTAGGATTAGGGTTGGGTTTAGGGATCAGGGGGCGGAGTTGGTTAGGTTTAGGTGTATGTAAGGTGGGAGGAGTTGGATCTGGATCCGACTCCTCCCCATGGATTTCATGTTCCGCAGTGAGGACCGTCTCGTATTTGCAGACAGCCGGATATGTTAATGTCCATAGTAACCGTAAGGAGAAGTTTGCCTTTAGTTGGTTTGGGTTTTTTGGAAGGTTCTTGCCCAAATGCTGATCATGTAGCTTGTTCTTGAAGCAGGTGTCTGTTGCCTTAGGAAACATACACTCCTCCTCAAGGATGGAAAAAATTCCCATTTGCTGGCAGACAAAATAATCAAAAGAGTACACTTGGAAAAACAGATGTGGTTCATGCTGTTTATGAATTTATGAAGGAAAGTTAAATTCTAGTGAAAGTGTGCAATAGTGCAATTTTCAACAAGTGCGACGTTTCGACCCGCTGGAAACTTGAGAAGTTGAAACTTTGGTAAATTAAAGGGATACTCCACTTTTTTTTTTGAAATAGGCTCATTTTACAACTCCCCCAGAGTTAAACAGTTGAGTTTCACCGTTTTCAAATGCATTCAGCCGATTTTCTGATATTTAGAAGAAATATTCAGAAATGTAATTTCTGATATTTATCAGTAAACAGACAGTTTCTGGTCTCATTGACTTCCATAGTATGTTTTTTTCCTACTATGGAAGTCGATGAGACCAGAAACTGTCTGGTTACTGATATTCTTCTAAATATCAGAAAATCGGCTGAATGGATTTGAAAACGGTAAAACTCAACTGTTTAACTCTGGGGGAGTGTCCTTTTAAACATATATCCGACCCTGGACCACAAAACCAGTCATAAGTCGCAAGGGTATATTTGTGGCAATAGCCAACAGTAAATATTTTTAATGGATGAGGATGTGAAGAGCCATTGGTTATTAAAGTGACCACAGCGATACAACAGCAGTATGACATTTTTATTTATTCTCAAATCTCAGTGAGGTCTAAATGGGATTTATAAAAAAACACAAATATAAATCAAATTTGTTCATTTCCAAAGGTGTTAAACATTCACATGTGGCTTTAGAGTGATGATGGCCTACCTTCTCAATAAGCTCAATACAGACAGCCAGGTCCATTAACCTGGCCATTAAGTCAAACTCTCAGTCTATCCCCTCCTTCTTGTAATCTTCTTGTTCAAGTGATGGTTGCAGAACTGCTGCAGTTTTTCATTGGTGAAGTTGATGCACAGATAGATTTCATGATTTATGAATATTCTAAATATCTTGTTTTGCATTATCACAAATTCATTATTTAATATTTCCAAAGGTTTTGTGTTAATACATCAAGTTTACTCACATGCGCCGCAAGAACTCGAGCACAGAAATGAAATAAAACATCCGGTAATTTCCAAAATAAAAATATAGTTTT
The DNA here is from genome assembly GCF_988280905.1 of Pimephales promelas. Taxonomy (NCBI): domain Eukaryota; kingdom Metazoa; phylum Chordata; class Actinopteri; order Cypriniformes; family Leuciscidae; genus Pimephales; species Pimephales promelas. The sequence goes on along the minus strand of NC_142771.1, from coordinate 11,016,788 downwards.
CACTTTTCCAACAAGAACAATATAGTTAACTTTATTTACACAGCCTTTCCCAAACATTCAAAAAGACCCCAAATTAACATTTAGCATTTTATAAGTTGATTATATTTAATTATAAATATTGTACTAGAATCACAATAATCTCCACAAAAAAGGGAGATCGGCAGGTCAGCACATAGTTGTTTCCCCTGTAGGCTACTCCTCTGGATGGAAACAAACTTGCTGGTTTTGTGGTTCTCTTAAACTACATCCTGTTATATCAAACGTAAATTCGCGAGATATCGTGTGTCCTCGTGATTTCAGCTGTTTTTTTTTGTTGTGTTTTTATTGAAACAGTATCAATTTACAAACTCAAATAGGGAACAATACTATGCATACAAAAATAAACCATTCATATACGCCTATGCTTACATAGGTTACAAAAAAAAAAAATTGCATAATTAGTAGGCTACAATAATCAAAAGCAAAATTCAAACATTTAAGGGGGTTACAAAGTGCAAGGGAAAAAAAATACAATTTAGAACAAAAAAAAGCAAACAAACAAAAATTAGAAAGAAAGAGACTCATACATGTTTTTATACAGTTTACAGAGGGACTGGTTATCTTTGGATAAGTATTTAATGGATGCTAAATAAATCTTGAATTCATTTTTAAAACAAGTTATGTCAGTCATGGCCGCAGGCGTTCCGTAACAAATCAGTATCTGGTAGGTCTCAAAAGTCTATGGTTTCAAAGGACGGCAGAGCATGGATCCGACATGCAGCCGTTCTGCAGTTGGTTGAAATCCGGGGTTAGTGTTATTTATCAGTGGAGACAGTTTTTAAAAAAAATTCATCCAGTCGTTCCAGTTGCATAGTTCGCCGGTGCTAGGCTAGTTTTGAAACCAGTTACTTTTACACTTTTACTTGAGTAAAAAGCTTAAGTTGACACTTCAACTTCTACAGAAGTCTTTTTAAAACCTAGTATCTATGGGCTCGCACGGCGGTATTTCCGGTGAAGGTGTAAGGATGCTCGATAACTTCCGCCGATCATAGAGTCCAAAGCAATACCGAGAATTTATATTGAATATTATACTCCATGGTTATACTAAAGAAACGTTAGTAACAAAAACATATAAAACACCCCTCGTTGTGTTTATGCTTCTTTTTAAAATTATATTAAATAAACATAACTATATATAAAATTACATCTAAACGTATGTACGTTTCGTTTCAAAGACGGAAGGACAGTAAATTTTGAAGACTTTTCCTTGGTTTTCCTCCGCTTTAATCTCCACAACCGGAAATGGACGAGCATCCTTGCGTCAAATGCGGACTACTTGAGTAACGAATGTGAATACTTTTGATATTTTTCCAAGGCTGGAGAGGTTTTGTCCAAGAAGAGGAATTGTCTAAACCCCAACACACTTAAAAGAAATCATTTTCTCAATAAAAATCTATTGTAATCCTTTCCTTCATCCACCCCAAACTGCAGTGTTTACTGCAGTTTGCTTACTTTTATTTATTACACTCCCTCGAGTCACTCCACCATAAGCACTGCACTCAACACAGTCATTTTTGCTGTAACTATCCATTTTTTGAATAATTAATTAATTATGTGTTTGACAGTTGTCTCTGTACAAAATGCAGACAGAGTAAGATACACGTTTTATTTCATACCCAGGCAATGGACAAATGTTTGCACAGATCTCTTTATTATTGCAAATGAAAGGTATACAGAGACATTAACAGTGAGAAGAAGAAGATAAATAAAACAGAGCGGGAGGGGCAGGTCATTGGTTCAGAATGATTTAATTTGCCTGCTATTTCTATACACAGTCGCTAGGTGTCACTATTGAGCAATGCTGAATGAAGCTTCGAGTATTGAGCCTTTCCATGGCTGCGAGGTCTCAGGGTCTCAGTGGTTCAGGAAGCCTCATCTTGCCATCACTACTAGAAACGCTCAATCATCTCCAAGGTAGGCTACTGTAATTATTATGACATCTGGCATGGGCGCAGCGCTCCTCCAAACCTAACCAAACACACCTGAACAAGCTAATCAAGGTCTTGAAATTAGGCTACGAAAGTTAGAGGCAGGTTTTCATCAGGCAGGTTAGCCAGACTTCATTTTATCTTAAAAAAGCGTTTTCAAATAGCTTTTGTACAGCGATTTATTTGCGGGATTTAGCAGCACATGTTTGCTTTGTAGTTTTGTGTTCCTCACTGTCTTTCCTGACTGACTAATTCAGCACGTTTTCCGGCAGAGCTCATTGTGAGTTCACAGGTCGAGAGGATGACCGCTCGAGTGTACTGCTCGTTGAGTGTCATTTTATTGTTTGTGCCTGTCTGCATGGTTGTGCAAAACACATGCTGGAGTCACAAGTGAGAATCTTTTAGAAGGGCCTTACAACTCTGCATTTTTCAACACAATAGGCTACAAATGTAAACTCATGACATTAACTCTTCATTGTTAAAATTTACTACCCTTTCATTGTGTTCGTGACTGAAAACTAAAAATATATCGGATATATTTTTTTCTTCTCTTCCAACAGGGGGGGAAAATTGCTTGATTATGGTGTCTTGTCATTGCAATCAAAAAAAAAAGTGGTTATAATGGAAGTCAATGGGGCAAAAACAGTCACAAACAGAAAATGAGGGAGGAAAAAGTTCAAATCTGATGCTGCTCAAACTTGCAATGCATCAAAACCAATGTTGTTTGTTTCTAATCTTTGACATGTCCAAGACTGTGATGAAAGGTAAATAAAACCTTGTATTGGACATGTCAAAGATTAGAAATCCAGTCCACGTCTAAAAACATCCCCAACAGCATATGTTTTAATTTTATCAGCATTACTTACCCTAGTGGGTGTGGTAGGTACTCTGTCTTTGGAACTGATAGACACAATTTGTTGATGCATGGTAGATTTGAGCTTCTTTGTTTTGTAGTAGATAAAATGTGTGTGTTATGTATTAAAGTTTGAGACTCGTATTGCAAAACCAGTTATTTAAAACTGCTGAAACTATCACAGCACTCCCAGATCTCCCCTATCAAAATCTCTTGAATCCTCTTCTGTAGTGTCCAGTGAAGCTGACGGCCATGCCATCCCGTTGAGGATATAGCCTATACTTTTGATAGACTTCTCTAAAGCAAGAACAGAAGAAATGTTTGTGTTACTTTATCTCACAATTCTGAGAAAAATGGGTCAAATGTGAGTCAACTAGGCTTTCTTTTTTTTTTTTTTTGTTGGGCGGAAACATAGCCTGGCAAGACCTACATCAAGTTGTTAGGACTGGGAACTCATTTTCGAGAGGTGGGATAAACGGTTGTCTTTAAATATCCCTCTGCACGCAATAGGATGGCGCTACAACCAACCAGAGCAATGAACTGCTATGGCTGAGTGAGTCCCATGCGTTTTCCCACCAGCAGAGCATGTTAAACTCTTCCCGTATCCGCTCGTCAAAATTCCAAACAGATCTTCATTTATGAATGATGTAAGTGACGTTCTCTTAACTCCAAGTCCTCCAGAGTCCCAGCCAAAGCTGATTCGAAAGACCATTGTTCGCCAGTAGCATCTTGTTTGTTTTCAAGTAGCCGGGAAATCACCAATGGAAATCACGGCGCAGAACCGTCATAACTCTACCGTCATTGCTAAGCCCGCCCACCAACTCTATACATGATGTGACTAGCCTGACCAGAGTTGGATTTTTCCACTTCGAAAGCCAACAGAGTCGCTAGACTCCTCTGCCTGAAAAATAATTTTTTGCTGCTGCTAGGGTGCATCTAGATTTCTAGGTTAGAGGAAACAAGCTTCCATAGATTAGATTTTTTTTTTTTTTTTACCCAGGTGGCGCCCATTGGTGTGTTGTACCTCTGGTGGTACACTCTGGGTTTGTCAAAATTATTCAGCTGATAGTACGGTTTCATGAACAGCATGTTTTTTTCAAAATTAATATAGATTAATAAAATTCACTCTGTAAACGTTTCCATTCATGATCTGAGTGTTTTGTGCTTGTTATGAGACTGAATGCCGCTAAAAAGAACCAACTCAACTTGTCTATATTAATCCATGCTGTGAAGCCTGCCGCCGAGCCTCCCGAACCTCCATTGAAGCTTGTTGCCGAGCCTCCAGGGAAGCCTGCCGCCGAGCCTCTGGTGAAGCCTGCTGTCGAGCAGCCCGAGCCTCCGGTAAATCCAGCTGCCGAGCTGCTTGAGCCTCCAGCGAAGCCTGCAGTAGAGCAGCTTGAACCTCCGGTGAAGCCTGCCGCCGAGCCTCCGGTAAATCCTGCTGCCGAGCCGCCCGAGCCTCCTGTGAAGCCTGCCGCCGAGCCTCCTGTGAAGCCTGCCACCGAGCCTCCGGTAAATCCAGCTGCCGAGCTGCTTGAGCCTCCAGTGAAGCCTGCCGTAGAGCAGCTTGAACCTCCGGTGAAGCCTGCCACCGAGCCTCCGGTAAATCCTGCTGCCGAGCTGCTTGAGCCTCCAGTGAAGCCTGCCGTAGAGCAGCTTGAACCTCCGGTAAATCCTGCTGCCGAGCCGCCCGAGCCTCCTGTGAAGCCTGCCACCGAGCCTCCGGTAAATCCTGCTGCCGAGCCGCCCGAGCCTCCTGTGAAGCCTGCCACCGAGCCTCCGGTAAATCCAGCTGCCGAGCTGCTTGAGCCTCCAGTGAAGCCTGCAGTAGAGCAGCTTGAACCTCCGGTGAAGCCTGCCGCCGAGCCTCCGGTAAATCCTGCTGCCGAGCCGCCCCAGAGCCTCCGGTGAAGCCTGCCGCCGAGCCTCCGGTAAATCCTGCTGCTGAGCCGCCCGAGCCTCCTGTGAAGCCTGCCGCCGAGCCTCCGGTAAATCCTGCTGCCGAGCCGCCCGAGCCTCCTGTGAAGCCTGCCACCGAGCCTCTGGTAAATCCTGCTGCTGAGCCGCCCGAGCCTCCTGTGAAGCCTGCCACCGAGCCTCTGGTAAATCCTGCTGCCGAGCCGCCCCAGAGCCTCCGGTGAAGCCTGCCACCGAGCCTCCGGTAAATCCAGCTGCCGAGCTGCTTGAGCCTCCAGTGAAGCCTGCCGTAGAGCAGCTTGAACCTCCGGTGAAGCCTGCCGCCGAGCCTCCGGTAAATCCTGCTGCTGAGCCGCCCGAGCCTCCTGTGAAGCCTGCTGTCGAGCAGTCCGACCCTCCGGTGAAGCCTGCCAATGAGCCTATGGTCAAGCCTGCTGTCGAGCAGAATCAGGTTCGCCCGAGCCTCCAGTGAAGTCTGCAGCCGAGCCACCTGAGAATCCAGCGAAGCCTGCCGCCTAATTTTCCCCATCTCAAAAAATCTACTTGCTTTGGCACAAGTAATATATTTATAAAACCAAAAATAGCCCGCTTAGTACGCCAAATGGATTATGTCGAATTGTCAATATTAACCCTAAAACCGTATTCTGGACAAATGTGGGCAAAATAGTTTTGATTTATTTTAAAATAAAAAATACTTACCTTGATCTGAGTGGTACAAGACTTGGCTAGACTTGGCTACTAATTTTGCCTCCTGAACACACACAATTTTTTTGACTCGATTTTACAATGTTAAGTGGGTGAAAAAAAAAAACCTCAATCTTGTATTTGGATCAAAAATGGACACCCATAGAAATGAATGGGAAAAACTGTAATTTAGAGCATACTAAAATAAGCCAAAATAAGACGCCAGGTGACAGCAAAGTCACTTCATCTTTAGGTTTTAGCTCTAAGAACTTATTGGAATGATATTTTAATGTAGTTAAAACATTTTTTAAAATAAAACTACATAGTAATTCATTTACATAGAAAATATGGTATTTTTAAGTAAATAAATTAAAAATACCCCCAAAATAAAAGAAAACACCATAAATTGATGGACAAAACTTTTATCGAAGACAGTGATATAACATTTATAATTAATAAAAATAAGGATCACACCTGAGTCCCATGTGCCCACATTTGTCCACAATTACAGGATTAAGGGCTATAAGGTGAATACAGTTTGAGGGCTACAGTTATCTACATGAGAGCCAGTGGAAGATTCCTGAAGGACTGTTAGAGATGACTCTTCAGTTCTCTTCAGGTATGAGCGCTGACGGCCTGGAGCTTGGATTTGCGAAAGCGTCTACACGGTTGTAAAATAGGCTCTAAGATTATACATTAGTCAAATATTTGAAGTCTAAACTACATTTTCATTAAAAAAGACCACTTAAAACTATATTTCTTGACAACTGTAATATTTGTAAAAAAATATTGTGGATTTGCTCCACCATCATGACAGGTGCCACAAGTGGAGTAAGGGACCAAGAGCGTGTACTAGTAACGGACCTCCCTCACCAATGAGGGATAGCCCATTGCAACGGATCACAAAGAGTCACCCTGGTGAAGACGGAATGTCCATGGTGTGAACCAGATGATCAATACACCTGGAAGATGTGGACCAATTAATGATTCAAGTTTAGGAGAAATCTGCATTGTAGGTCTATATACAAGCTCACGTAATACAGGAATAGGCAAAGCAATTAAATAGGATCGCAACTTGAAATTTGGAAAAGGAACATTCCACATACAAACCCTCTGGCATTTTTTCAACGGTGCTACTTTGTGTGACAGCACATTTCTTTATTAAATCCAATCTGACTTGGTCGTTATTGATTCCATGTGTTGTCCTAACACTGATTTGAACCGATCACTTGCGGTCTCAGTGGTTGGGTATTAACACAGCATTTCTTTTAATGCTTGCGACATTTTCCTGACACAGGATAAACATGAACTGTAAAAGCAGTCAATCTTCTCTGATTGAGCAGAGGTTAAATCATCATTACTATACAGAGAAGTACTCTCTGACATTGCAGGGGAACATGTGAACACAACCTTCCCTGATTAGACAGGGATGGGTTTTAAAAAAAAAAAAAAAATTCCTTGAGTAAACGAAGGATGAAACACTTGTCGACACGGAGGACAACCACATGTACAGTTCTCCACAGACATGCATTTTTGTACCAAAACTCCAATCAAGCAGAAAGATTTAATTAAACAATATTTATTTGGTATTAAACAGTGAACATTCCATATGAATAAACGCACTGAAAAGATCTGTAAAAGAACTTCAGCATCGTGATCGTGACTTTCTTGGTGATCGTGACCGGGACTTTCTTGGTGATCGTGACCGGGACTTTCTTGGTGATCGTGACCGGGACTTTCTTGGTGATCGTGACCGGCATCGTGATCGTGACCGTGACCGGCATCGTGAACGTGACTTTTTTGGTGACCGTGACCGGCATCGTGAACGTGACCCTGACTGATCATGACGATCGTGGTCATTGTGGTTGCCGTGGTCACCATAGTCGTCGTGGTCATCATGGTCGTCGTGGTCATCGTGGTCATCGTGGTCGCCCCACTTAGGGTTCCTTGGCGGTTCTGCTGCAGGATTTGGCGGCTTAGCCACAGGCTTCACTGCGGGCTTCACGGCAGGCTTTGGCCGCTCGGCCGCAGGGTTCACTGGAGGGATACAAATAATCATCTTTAATCGGTCCTTTCAGTGGCATACAGCACAATTCAAATCATGAATAGCAAGTGTTTCAGAGTGAATTGCATTTTAAATATTCATCATCTGTATCCATTTAGTAAAGCTATTCTGTGAAACCGTGCTATGTGTGCTAAATTGCAGTTATTTGTCATGGTGCAGTTTTGGGGCTTGGAAACTCTCCTGGCTTTGCTGTTATGAAGACGAAAAAAAAAAAAAAAAAAAAGTCACTGAATGCTGAAGGTCTCATTTACGTTTTGAATAATATATATATATATATATATATATAGATATAGTTCAGCCTTTGTACTTCAAAGTCTCAGGTTTAGTTCAATGTGTTACTTGCAGCCTCACAGCAATTTTTTAAGTTCACTAGCAAAGTCCATTTGGGAGACCTCCATCATTAATTGAAACTCACTGAAAACAGGTGGCACACATGCGGGCCCACAGGGAAATTGACAGCATTTATGTCCTCCAGCGCAGTCTCTATCGGAAGTACATCCTCGACTGGATGGCTCGACTGTCAGCGTCACCGGACACTGACCGGACTCTACAGAAGAGGATTGTTAAAAGGGACAAGGGAGTGTTGTAATGGTTTACAAGTCAGGGTTTTGAAATATAGGTTTCAAACTTGAAAATATGTAGATCTGCTTAAGAATAAATTCCATTTAAATCACCAAACAGTCAATCAGTCTTAAAGACAAAGAGTGCAACCTACCCCACTACTGGTGGGGTGCGCTTAATAGAAGCACAATGCAGATAGAAGACATGGACAGTTCATGTGTTTTTCATATATGTAACTATTGCAACTAAATGTACTGTAGCTACATGATCAAAAGAAGTCTTATTTTCAAAGCCACTTATTTATGCACTTCTAAAAGATCTCCTCACCTGCGACCTGTGTTGTGCACAAACATGCAGACAGGCACAATAAAACGACAATCAACGAGCAGTACACTCGAGCTGTCATCCCTTGTCCTGTGAACTCACAATGAGCTCTGCTGGAAAACGCACTGAATTAGTCAGTCAGGAAAGACAGTGAGAACTACAACGCAAACAAATACTGCTGCTGAATCACACAAAATAAATCGCGATATAAAAGTTTTCTGAAACTGCGTTTTTAAAGATACAAGGAAGTCTGGGTAACTCCCACCCTGATGAAACTCACCTGCCTGTAGCTTTCTAGTAGCCTAATCTTGAAGACCTGATTAGCTTGTTCAGGTGTGTTTGATTAGGTTTGGAGGAGCAGAGCACTTCGTTCACGCCAGATGTCGTAATAACCTTAATATTACTGTGATTAATAGCCTACCTTGACGTCTATTTGGCGCAAGTAGTGGTCATATAATGCCATTTTTGTACAAGCTAATATGAATGTTTAGGGTCTAAATGAAAACTTTGTAATATACTTTTATTAAACATTCTCATTAGTATTTTAAGAAAACACCATTTCACACAAACTTTTTAAAGGGACATTACAGTGTTGTGGTGGAAATCACACCAATACTGTGGGACAGCTACATTTTGTATAAAGAAAATATATTAATAGTGGTCTCACATTAAATATTTTAATGTATTTTAATGATTTTACTGGTGCTTAATTTAGGTATATTCAGAGTTACCAGTTAAGTCATGAATTTGAATGAGTGTATGAATGGGTGAATGTGAGGCAAAATGTAAAGCACTTTGGTGGCCATTTGGGTCTATGAAAGCGCTATATAAGTGCAGTCCATTTACCATTTCATGTTTTTAAACTGGATTTTCATTGTTGAAGTTAATAAATATGTATGTGGGACAAGGAGAAAACAGTGATTTTGACACCTATAAGGATGTTGAAAAGTATGAGAAAAAAAAAAAAAAAAACAATAGTATGGTGGTAAAAAGTTTTTAATGTGTCTTTATAGTTAGACAAAGAAAGAAGAATTTGTCCAAAAATGATATGTATTTTTTTAAAAATATGACCAAGGTACATTAAAATGCCCATAGTCTAAGAATCACTAACAGAAAATTCTATTATTTATTTTTATTCTATTATAGACTATTCTAATATGACTATGACTAAATGGTTGTTTGAAAGTCTTCACCCTAGTAATTGATCAAGTTTATAGAATTTAGAATGTAAAGTTGATGTATTTTGTGATGCAACATTCATCAACAAAAATAGCAATCAAAACATAGTTTATTGAAGATGAATCCTTTGAATTACATTTCTGTGTACAGAAATGAACAACGAAGAACAACAAAACTTACAGTGTTGGGCTGCAGCAAAATGGGGAATGCCTCAGAAGAGTTTACTTCAAATAAATAGAACATTTCACACAATAACGCCAGTGAGAGAGAAATAAACACTCAGTGTGTGCTGAAGCCATGCACTTTGACTCATTTTCCATGTTTGTACTTTCTCATGTAGGATGCAATGGATGAGGAGATCTCAGAGGATTTCTTGTTCTGTCCAAAATATTCAAGAAACTGGCCATCAGGTCCCACCAGGTACATTATGATGGTGTGATCTACCTGCAATTACAATATTTGCATGCTGACTTCAGGCTTGTGAATTAAATTCATTAACATAAGGCAAGAGAAACCGATTTTATTGCGTCAAGTTTATTACACAAGCCAAACAACATTATTAAGGGCGACCAAAAACTCACAATGTAGTCGTTGTCTTCATCCTTTGGGCCCTGGCTGTAATACACTCTGTAGGCTCTGGACGCTTGCTCAACCTCGGCAGTTTCGCCTGTCAGACCGATCAGCTTTGGGGAAAACTCTGCATGTGAGATATCAAAAAGAATATAAATGATGAGGAAATCATTCCACGGCACATGGTGAGTGCAGAGTAATAGAGATCCCAGCTCACCTTTGACATACGCTGCCATTGCTTCAGGTGTGTCTCTATCAGGATCAATGGTGATGAGAATCGGTGTTAAGTCTGGAAGGGTTTTAATTTGATCTGTGACAGAAATGTAAGACACACAATTATAGTTCCTTAAAATGGGTCTTGTAATATTTTTCTTTAAAGGGGTGGGATAATGCCCTTTTCAGAAGATGTAAAACAAGTCTTGAGTGTGTATGTGAAGTTTTAGCTTAAAATACCCTCAGAAAAAAAATTAAGGTTTTTGATGAAAACATTCCAGGATTTTTCACCGTATAATGGACTTCAATGGGGTCCAAACGGTTCATGGTTCATTCAACGAAAAAAATGGCTCGAAAAAAAGATTCGTTCATTTTGATTAAACGGCCGATCGTTTCGCTAGATAAGACTCTTATTCATCATCTGGTGACTGGTGTCGTTTTAAAGCTGCACTGAAACTCTCATTTGGACTTTGAACCGTTTGGAGTCACGAACGCTCATCACAGAACAGAGCAAGGCGAGCATTTGTGCTTATAAAACTTAAACTTTTTTATTTATTTTTGAAATGGCCGATCGTTTCGCTAGACAAGACCCTTATTCATCGTCTGGTGTCGTTTAAATCCCTTTGAAGCTGCACTGAAACTCTCATTTGGACCTCGAACCGTTTGGACCCCATTGAAGTCCATTATATGGAGAAAATCCTGGAATGTTTTCATCAAAAACCTTAATTTCTTTTCGACTGAAGAAAGAATGTCATGGACATCTTGGATGACATGGGGGTGAGTAAATTATCAGCAAAAGTTTTATAAAAGTGAACTACTCCTTTAAGTGTCCAAATTCTTAGGGGACATAAAATACAACCCAGTTTTAAAGACATTTTAACATCATATTATGCAAATATCAAACCTGAGAGCTTTATAGTGTCAATACAAATCTAAACTGTGGCTTTACTATGTAGTAAAAAAAGATTAAGTGATACATTACCAATCTCATCAACGACCTCAATCATTTTCTCCAGTTCATCAGGACAGATGTCCGGACAGTGCGTGAAACCGAAATATATCAGCAGCCACTGGCCGAGGAAATCTTCGCTCTTGGTGGGTTTATTGTTGTGGTCGACAAGTGAGAATGGCCCTCCGAGAGCAGGTTTTCCAATTGACTTTGTTCTTTCTTTCTCAATCACTACAACAACAGAAAACACAATAATGATAAAGCTATCAATATGTTGTGGAGCATTGGCATAATATAAGGATGTGGTGTAGGTTAATCATTTATACATGCAAAGATCCGAGTCCTTACTTTCCTCTTTTTCTCTCTTGAAGTATTTCATCCCTAGAAGAAGACTTCCTCCCAGCGCAAATGTGATAGCAAGAGATTTCCATGTAACTGGCTGTGGAAAAGAGACATCAGCACCATTCATGTGTCTGATCAAAACACACCCAATCATTGGTAATCCACAAACAATGTCAAACACGTCTGTGTCCAATTAAAAAAGGGAAAACATTTAGATTTCTGGGAAGGATCAGCACTGCTGTCTAACTGAGATTATTGTGCACCGAAGCAAAGTTTCTTTTGAATACCGTATACTGTAAAAGATTTCAGTATATTTGCAATCAAAAATGTATATCAGATCATGAAATAAGGTTTATTACTGTAAATTTTAAGTTAAATATGTAAAACCAATAACGTGGCAACCACAGCTGCCGTTTTTTTACCGTAAAAATTACGGTTTTATGCAACAATCTTTCATTTAGCATTCCTGGGGCCTCATGTATAAAACTTTACGTACATTTCATCCAAAAAAAATTGTGTACGCACAAAAGATAGATTTTGCAAGATATGCAATATAAATGCCCTTACTAAAAATCATTTAGTATCCTTTTCCTTATTTTAGAATAAATATATGCAGAGTCGCATCATTATGGAAGCTTGTTTCCGCCACAAGAATAAAAAAAGTTGTTAAAAAATCGTCATATCTCAATAATCTTAAAATATATGAAAAGTTTAAATCAAGAGATATGAACTTGCACTTGTTGTGCACTTGTTTATCTTACTTAAGAGTCCAGACATGTTTACGCTAATTTATCTTTTATAAATCCTGATATGTGCGTGGATATTTGCGTACGCACATTTTCATACCTTTTTCTGTGCATTCGCAAGGTTTATACATCAGGCCCCTGATCTTTACATCTCGCAGTGAATGAGGCTTACACCAGTCTTCTTGTTGCTGGACTTGTCTCTGCTGGATGAGGGAGGCGGAGGCAGAGTGGACAGCGTCCGCGTGTTGAGAAGGGACACACATGGTCCTGTCCTACATGTCCTCAACTGAAGGAGAAAGTCACATACACATACAATAAAGGAACATGCTGGAGTTACACTACACTACATATGACCATCATTTATAAAACAGACACATTTCAGACCAGTGGTTCTCAACCAGCGGCCCACTAGGGGGCCTCGGCAAACTTTGAAGGGGTCCGCAGGATGATTTAAAGATTTTGCTCACCAAAAATTCACTAATTAATACTCGCCCTCATGCCGTTCCAAACCCGTAAGACATTCGTTCATATTCAAAACTCAAATGAAGATGTTTTTTGATGAAATCTGAGAGATTTCTGTTCGTCTATTCAGTCTATGCAACTACCACTTTCAAGACCCAGAAAGGTAGTAAAGACATCGTTAAAGTAAATCCATGTGACGCCAGTGGTTTAACCTCAACTTTATGAAGTGACTCGAGTGCTGGTTTGTTTGTGGAAAAAAACAACTTTTACCTTTTTTTTTTTTTTTTTTTTACAACATCTGCTCTCGCATCAACACAACATGCATGTGTTGTGTATTCATTTTGTAAGCGTTTAAATTATGGGTTTCTTTTGCACAAACAATATATAAACTTTACAAAATTGAGGTTAACCAGTCTCATCACATAGATTACTTTATTTATGTCTTAATAACATTACTATCTGGGTCTTGAAAGTGGTAGTTGTATATAGACTGTCAATAGAGAGTCAGAAATCTCAGAAATTTCATTTAAAATATCTTAAAGATAAACGAAAGTCGTACGGGTTTGGAACGACATGAGGATGAATAATATGAAAGAATTAAAACGTTTGGGTGAACTAGGCTATATGGTTTAATTTTTATTATAAAACAGTCAGTTCCAATCCTTGATTCTGATTGGTCGATAGCTGTGCTTTAATAATGATAAAACACGGGTATGACCGCTTCAGCCAACGGTTTTATTTATCACTGCACAACACAGTTCCTATGTTGTTTTTATTTGAGCTTTACACAAAGCTCGAGACCCACCAACTTCAATAATATATAACGTTACCAATGATGAGTACATACATACACATAAATACATACAGGATGATAGACAGCACTTTAATCACTCTAATTACCTGGCATGTGAAATATCAGGAGTATATTTATCATTTGTGAATGACAGAACGAATAAAATTAACAATTTAAAAATATATATGGTTATTTAAACCACGGTAACCACAAATTAATCACGGTTTATATCATGGCATTTATAGTAAAACTGTGGTTACACAAATGGTAAATCAGTCAAAAAACATGGTTACTACACATTTAAAGCCAGTGAGTGACCTACCAGTGTGTTGGTCTCTGACTGTGTTGATCTGGAGACACTGCAGAGACTCTGAACATTATAACATTTACTGACACAGACTGCTCTAAATATCTGACATCTTAAACTCTTTAACGTTAACCCTGAAACTGCTATTAAACCCATAGTAGTGCTGACAGTTATTAACATCACGCTTCCTCAACGCGGAAGTGACTGTCGGTTTACACAACCTAACGGCGTACATACGTCGCATACAAATGGCTGACCCTGAATCAGCTGTTAATATGAAAAACAACGAAATGAATGGAGAATGACAGCGATCCAACTGATCGGAGACCTGTTTGAGGATGTGTGACATAGAAACGCGGAGGTGACGTAAGAGGACTTCTTTGCTTCCATGGACGGAGAATACACGATAAAGTCAAAAAGGGAAAAATACTTTAAAGATTACTGGTCAATTTTAACACCACATTCTCCACAACATACCAAAAAAATAAATTATGGGAAGAATACAATAAAATAAGTAAGTTAAACAAAAGTAAAGTAAGTTAGAAGGTATCCAAATACATTGAACAACAGAGCTAGAGTGAAAACTTGCGCTTGTGAACATTTGAAAGATTATTTTACCATCGCTTATGCTCTCTACCAAATACTAAAATTATGGTGATATTATTATTTTGTTGTTATTGTTTTTAATATTACTATTAAACTCATTATTATCATTGTTATTTATTTATTTTGAAATTCGTGTGTCGCCCTATGGTGTCGCCACTAGAGGCCACCATAGCATGCGTTTTAATCTTGACGTCATATTCATGCGACATTGGAATGAACACATGCACCATGCGTGTGAAAAATAGAGGTGTATAATTAAATACATATGCTTAATAAAAGAACCGTATTGTTCTCGAGAAGTCGAAAACATCGTTTTTTGTCATGGCTGGACACACGCTGGTATTTAAATCAAAGTAAGTGTAGTTTATCGTCTGTCCTGACTGTTAATATTCGAAATGTGCTGTGACAAGTTGAGATTACTGTTAACCGTACCTTTTTGACAACTAAGTTAGTTTATTATAATCTCATTTGTTTCTTTAGTTATGCAGTCTCCAGTAAAATAGAGCCGTTCTATAAGGGAGGCAAAGTACAGGTATGTCCATATTTATTGTAACAGTTAGTTTTGGTAACACTTTATTTACTGTGTCTTTGTTACATATTTAGCATGTAGTTACTATACCTAATAACTGAAGAGTTCAGATGCAAAAGCCTCTAAATGCAATTTGAAATTTTCTTCTTTAATGATGATTTTTATCAAACTTGTATATTTAAGTTCAGTAATTTCACTTAAATAACAATTAATAGGTAATTATCATTGCCATTTAAGTGAAATTACTGAACTTAAATATACGAGCTTGATAAAAATTATCATTTTAGAAGAAAATTTCAAATGGCACTTAGAGGCTTTTGCATCTGAACTCTTCATATGTAAATGTATAATTTCATTGCAACAAAGACACCTTAAAATAAAGTGTTAACTTTTTAAAATAATCATATTATTGGACTAGTATTCCAGCTATTATACCCTCACGGTTGACTTATATCTCCATCCAGATAAGTCGTGATGAACAGCACATCTTCTGCACATGTGGATCAAGAGTCAACATTTTGCAGATCAATACAGGGAAAATCATACATAGTATTGAGCAGGTCAGTATCGTTTGTTATGATGTTCATCTGCACTATTTTGTGGTGGAAATTACATTTTAAGCTTTTTTTTTTTTTTTAAATAACTGACTGTATTGCCTCTTTCTAAGGTTAAATAATTTTCTCAACACAAATAGTGAAATTATTTATGCTTGTATAATGTGAGTTGCCTAAAACCTATCTTTAAATCTCTTCATCAGTAGCACTTGCATATGCCAGACTTTACCATTTTATGCACTGTAAAAATTATTGTTGGTTTAACTTAAAGTAAGTAGTCTGGTTGCCATACATTTTTCAGTTAGTTGAAACTACAAAAAAGTTTATACAAAGAAAGAAATAGATTGATTTAAAATATTATGCTATTTAAACATTGCATTAGTGATTAAATTGATTTGACGAAAGATAAAAGTAGTTAAATCATGATGTAAATCTCTATATTCTGACGATTTTGACAGAATCGTATATCATTGGCCTGATATCTATAACATTTTATTACTAATAATACGGTAAAACATTGACAACAAAATGAAAAAAATATTTTTGAACCTGCTTTATAAAATCTTTAGATTAAAAATCTGGAAAATTATTGTACAAATGACTGCATAATGGATTTTTGCTTTCTCTGAGCAGGATGATCAGGAGGACATCACCTCGTTCTCTCTCAGTCCTGATGATGAGGTGAGCTCATTCAGTGATCTGTTATTGGACTGTCTGGAGTTTCAGGATGTCTGAGACTGAGCTGGCGGCTGTTGTTTCTCTGCAGATGCTGGTGACCGCCAGCAGGGCTTTGCTCTTGAAGCAGTGGGACTGGAAGCAGGACAAGTGCACTCGGTCGTGGAGGGCCATCCACAATGTGCCTGTGGCCAGCATGACCTTTGACTGCACCTCCACCTTGTTGGCGACAGGTCAGACATAAGCCAGATGTTTGATGAGTAGCACTACACGTAGGGGTGTGCGATATGACGATTTTCAATCGTGGACGATTAAAATGTCTCCACGATCTGCTTTTGAAGAAATATCGTAGTATCGTGTTACAGTGCATTCTATCAGTTCAGTTCTGGCGCCTCCGTCTCTCAACTGTACAACGCGACGTAGCCTACACATGATCACACGTTAATGAACAGGTACGGTACACTGCAATTCACAAAAGTTCATTATTTGCATAAGCCTTGCCGGTTAAACATTGAATTCACGCGCTGATGCGCTGTTCTAACGTGCGCTTTCCTGACCGCATATACCCACGACAATCACAGGCACTAGAAGCCTGTCAAACAGCACCTGAATACTGGACTAAGTTATCTTTCGAGTCTTATAAAGCTAATACTGTTAAATACACACAATGTTTACATAAACAGGCTATGTCTAAAGTGAAAGCAAACATTTGAGAGAATATCTGGTGTAATATGCGTCTATATTAAACGCGTCGCGTGCTGGTCTAAAAGCGACAGGAATAAATAGTACTGCCGCAAGTCCTTAAAGGGATAGTTCACCAAAAAAAAAAAAAAATCTGTCATTATTTACTCACTCTAATGTTGTTACAAACCTGTATTAATTTCTTTCTTGTGCTGAACACAAAAGACGATTTTTTTTAATGTGGGTAACCAAACAGTTGCTGGTCCCCATTAACTTCCAGGAGAGAACCTATAAAAACTATAAGGAGACCAGCAACTGTTCGGTTACCCACATTATTCAAAATAACTTTTATTTTATTTATAATAATAAAGCACTATTTATTTAATTTGAATATTAATTTGTGTAATGCTTATCTTGTCTTATTTTTTTAATAACAAAGAAAATAATGACAAAGATTTTTATCTTCGCCACTGGCCTAAATGTATGCCTTTCTTTTTTATTTTGTTACCTAAGGCTTTGTTTTTAACATAAGGACATTAGTTTGGCTGTAATGAACAGCCACTTGCAAAATATTAAAACCAACTTGAAAAAGAATCGTGATAAAAAATCGTGATCGTGATTTTCCTAAAAAAATCGTGATATGATATTTTTTCCATATCGCCCACCCCTAACTACACGCCAGTTTTAATGTCAGCTGCAGTTGTGCTCAAAAGTTTACTCACAGAAAATGTGAATAATTTACAAACAAAATAAGAGGAGACATACAAAATGCATATTTTTTGTTTAGTACCATTCTAAAAATATATATTTTACATGAAGGATATATATATATATATATATATAAAGATTTATTTGGTTACTAAACATAGAACAGAATGTATGTACAGCAAATTCATATGAACAAAGAAGGTAACTGGATATAGGCTGGAGCATTGACGTATTACGCTTTTCAAGTATATACGCCTATATACTTGTACTGTATACATACATATATACCTCTGCACTTGATTACAAATATTTATTACTTGTGTAATTAAATTTGTAAACTTCTCACTTGTGTAAACAATTATACATAAACTGGACAATTTTTCTTAAAAATCCAAATGGAAAGGATTTAAAACTGTTTTTTTTAAGTAATAAATGGAATTGCTCCTCTTAAAGGAGTAGTTCACTTTAAAAAGAAAAAAAAAAACTTTTGCTGATAATTTACTCACCCCCATGTCATCCAAGATGTCCATGTCAATCTTCCTTCAGTCGAAAAGAAATTAAGGTTTTTGATGAAAACATTTTAGGATTTTCTCCATATAATGGACTTCAATGGGAACCAAACGGTTCAAGGTCCAAATGAGAGTTTCAGTGCAAACTGTTCAAAGGGCTTTAAACGATTCCAAGCGATGAATAAGGGTCTTATCAAGCGAAACGATTGGTCATTTAACAAAAAATAACAAAGTTTTAAGTTTTATACGCTCAAATGCTTGCCTTGCGATGAGCTGATTTCTGCGATGAGTGTGTGTGACTCTCCTGTTTTAAAAGTTATCTAATTCTTTACTGTATTATATCATCAGTTTAAAAACATACCATTTGTGTACTCTTCAAGTGCACATTGAAAAGAGTTAAGGGCGCTTCTTTTTCACAAAGGTAATGAATGCGTGTTGTGTTTGTAGGAGGTTGTGACGGCACCATCAAGCTGTGGGATGTTGTGAAGCAGTACTGCACACACAATCTGAAAGGGTCGTCTGGTGTTGTACAGTAAGTACTGAAGAAACTCAGCTTCCAAAATCTCTCATTTATCCTTTAATAGACCTTATAATGCCTTTCTGCAATGCCACGTCTCCCTCTCAGTTTGGTGGAGTTTCATCCGGACATCAGCCGGCTGCAGCTCTTCTCTTCCTCCGCGGACTGCGGGATCCGGATCTGGGACCTGCGGAGCAGCAAGTGCGTCTGTGTTCTGGAGAGCCACTACAGCGCCGTCACATCGCTGGCCTTCTCTCCTGATGGCCAAACCCTCGTCAGGTAAACGGGAATCCCATCAAGCATTGTCCTCATAATAGTCCAGCGTTACTAAAGTCGCGCTGTCTCCATTTTTAGTTCTGGCCGAGACAAAATCTGTTCGGTGTGGGACCTGAAGGACAATGCGGTGAAGAGGACAGTCCCCGTCTATGAGGTCGTGTCCCATTTACCTTCATAGCAGCTCAGTTATTGTCTTTGAAAAGAAGCAGGATACTCTTGTGGTTTTACATGGATTTCTCTTGTTTGTGGACGCTCAGGCTGTGGAAGGTGTTGTTCTTCTCCCTGGGACGAGCGATTACTCCCAGATGGGTGTGAAGAGTGAAGAGTTACACTTTGTCACGGCTGGCAGCAAAGGTAAACTCGTACCAGTTCAAATCAAAAGGGTTGAATTTAAAATGGATGAAAATTGGCAAACTTTAATCTGCTAACTAATCTTTAAAGCATTAGTATCTGCTTTGTTGCGTCTAATCGAGATAAAAAGATGCATGCAAACTCTTTAAATTAGGGCTGTGCAAAAGTTAATTGCGATTAATCGCATCCAAAATAAAAGTCTGTTTTACATAATATATTTGAGTGTGCTGTATATAATTATTTTGTATATATAAATACCTATGCATGCATGTATATATTTAAGAATTATTTGCACTTAAATTCTGTATATATATATAAATACATAATCTATATTATATAAATATAAATATTTTATATAGGAATAACACATTTTCTTAAACATATACATGCATGTGTGTGTATTTATATATACAAAATAATTATATTCAGCACACACAAATATACTATGTAAACACAGACTTTTATTTTGGATGCGATTAATCGCAATTAACTTTTGCACAGCCCTACTTTAAATATAAGATGAATGAGAAAACGTTGTTGTTTAAAGATACTCATTTTGCATTTGTAGTAGGGCTGTCAACTTTTAGTCGTTTAGTCGACTAATCAGTCGATGCCGTGACATTCTTATTGGTCGACCAGTTGCATTTTTATTTTTACCAATAGAAATACATTTTCAATGATTTACTCCTTGATATTTATTTCTTTATAAAGCAGTTATTTATTACTCTATTCTAAATATAATTATTAGAGGTGGGCATAGATTAATTTTTTTAATCTAGATTAATCTAGGTTAATTTTGGAATTAATCTAGATAAAAATGGCTCATTTGAATTCTACCAAAGGCGTGTGCTATACCCAAATAAATAACCTTGCAGGTAGTTTGTAAGTAGGCCTAAATATGTTTTATACAAGATTTAACACTGGAATGTTCATATTATTATAAATAATGAGAGTAATCATAATTATTTGATTCTATTGTCAACCCTAGTTTTAAACAGCACGAAATAATAACTAAATTGTTTTTTGTTTTTTTTTGTTGTTGGTTTTTTCATAAGGTTTTCTTGTGTAATTCTAAACCCATTTGATCTACTTTTCTTCTATGTAACACGAAATGAATTATTTTGTAGTGTCCGGGAAGCTCTTTTTTTCTTACAATACAAATAAATAGAGAGGGATGAAATATCTGATGAATGCATAGCCTAATACAGAAATCAGCTGCTTGAATGACAATTGCTGATGTTATTAGATTTTCAGATGAGATTCTCAATTAATTCAGTTAACGGATGCTCTGAAATCACTTCATAGGTTTTCTGTATCCGATCTTGAAAAGACCAGGGGCCTCGTTTATAAACGTTGCGTATGCACAAAATGGGCATAGAAATATGCGTACGCATTTTTTCACGCGCATATCGGGATTTATAAAAAATAAACTTGGTGTAAATAAGTGCGCACCGTAAGGATGCTCTTGACCGTGCGTACGCACTCTTTTAGAAGAGTATGGGTTTTGGCGACACCAATGGTGAACTGGAGTCAAATGTCTTTTTGCTTACTATTAGACAGAGAATCTAAAGAAAATTATACATCTACAGAAAGATAATACAAATAGAATTTCACAAACCTATCATTACTTGAAGCAAACATCCATCCCTTCTTAAATGACCGCGCCAGCACGCGGCGCGCGTTGGACCGTTTGGTGAAACTGACGCACATATAGCCTATAATCTAACGGCAGATCCGTAAATCTTCATTATGATTCCAAATCATAAATACAGTCCATATTCACAATAACAGAATGGTTTAAACTATGTTTTACTTCTGATATAAACATTTAGATTAAATATGCCATTCTCATTAATGGAGTTAAACTCTTAAACTACATGCAATCATTACTGAGAAGTTACAATATATATATATATATTCAATAAATAGAAATAGACCTATTTGTTGTGGATGCATTGCTTTTGAACACTTTTCTTCTGGCATGCTGTGTTTTAATGTTTTAACTAGAGATTGTCTGAGAAAACTGTTTCGTGCAAATAATGCACAACCATGTCTATCTCTTCCATTAAAATATAAATCAATTAAAAATACTATTTGGCCAGTGGAAAAGATTGAGAAAAACTTTCTCTGAAATGTATTTAACACTATTTGATTTATTCATTCAAAAACAAGGATATAGGCCATTAAAACAAAATGTTTGTAATAATGTGACGGCACATCCGCATTTCATATTTTCCTAACGTCTTGTAGCCTATGCATATGCAAATGAGATGCAGATTAGGATATGGATATTTAAACTAGGCGTTGTAATCTCCATATATGGTTATTTCGGGGAGGAGACGCACATGCGCATAATCTTCCGCTGACTGGGATTTATAAAGTGAATTCTGCGCAGGTTCTGGCGTACGAACGGTTTTATAAATCTGAAAACTTTTGTGCGTACGCAAATTCTGCCTTTTGTGCGTACGCAAATTCTGCCTTTTGTGCGTACGCACACTTTAAGGATGAAATCTACGCAAAGTTTTATACATGAAGCCCCAGGTGTAAATGCCCTCCGAAACTCCGGACAGAGCTCTTCACTTTTTGCAGTAAAAAAAAAATCACTTAATTTTCAAAGAATTTCATTATTATTATAGTTTTATTTATTTTTGATGTTGTTTTATAAATGCTCTATGACAATTGTCTAAAAAAAATTCCATCAAAACATCCGTTTTCTTTTTTTAGTCGACTAATCGTTGCGCAGGACAAGACCTTGGTCGACTAAGGATTTCTTAGGTTGACTACAGCCCTAATTTGTAGTGCATGCATTAAAAAAATGGAATGTGTTTTTGTGCCGTGTGGCGCTCCTGTGAAATGCTCACGTTGAATCCTCGTGTGCGGCTCTGAGTAAGTGTTGTGATGTTCTCCGCAGGCGTTCTTCGAGTGTGGGACTCCAGCTCAGCGCGCTGTGTGTTCACGCAGACTCTGCCGGATGCCCCAGCTCTCAGCACAGACGAGGCCGATTTGGACCCGCGATGTCTGGTGCACCTCCTGCCCATGCCTCAGTCCAACAGACTGGCCACAGTCACCGCAGAGCACAACATCCTCATCTATCAGATGCCCACGCTCACCGTGCAGCAGCAGGTACACCTCTCACGCCCGTTTCACACATACTCCGTTTGCAGTGCGTATGCGGTACAGGAGCCGCACGCGCTAAAGTGCTTTCACATATGCTGCGTTTGCAGTGCGTGAGCTGTACCACAAACACTCGCTATTTTTATTTCAAAATCAGAAGTTATGCAACAATAGCGTGACCAGTGACCAACAGTCCTGTTACCCCAGTCCTGTTTTCACGTCCTTCCTGGCCGTTTTTTATAAAGTGATGTCCTGGTTTTCAAAAAAAAAAAAAAAAACGCTGGAAAAGATCAGCTTTATAGCAAAATAGGAGATGAGCAGACAAGGAGGATGAGGAGGAAAAACAGGATAAAGAGGAAGGAAACTAGTTCGTTATTGTACGTTTGTGAGAGGTATTTTTGTTCAATTTGAAGGTATTTCTTTTAGTTTATTAATATTGATATATTTATTTTTCTAATACAGAAGAGACATTATTTTTTAATCATTATTTCATTCATTATTTTTTAAACCAACCTGTCATAATAAAACATGTTGAGTATCCTCTGAGAAGCCTGATTTTGTGTCTTAATACAACAATTTTCTATCCACAGAGGGGGCATAGCAGGGCTCCAGACTGCGACCAAATGGTCGCATTTTGCGACCAAAATTTGAGAGTGTGCGACTGAATTTTACATCCAGTCGCACATGTGCGACTAGTAAATTTGCCGCACGTTAAACGCATGGTAAAGCGTGGAAGGGGCGCGTCAACAATGAATCCGTGACAAGAATAGCGCGATTAAACGTCTGTGGGAAGGAGACGGAGACAAATATCACATCCTGATGTGCGTCTGAGCAATCAGCGATCTATCGACTCGTTAGTCGTTACCTAGCAGCGAATGCAAACAAAATGAAAGTGGAACGAAAATACGCCACTCATAGGACCGTGGAGCAGCAGCAGCGATCCGAACCATTGACGGTAAAATAAAGCCCCGAACTTGCCAGTCGCGGGCCGATCTCGCTCACGCAACACTGTTACTAGGAGATCCAGTGAAGAAATCCATTGAATTCGCCTCAGAATTAATAACATCAACACCACGAGATCCAGTGAGAAACACTCCGATTCGGCGCAGAGTTCTGTTATAAACCATATCAGATCAAACAGCGCTGACGTGGAAACCAGGAAAAATACTTATAGAAGGCTTTCAGTCCACAAATCAGCCTAACAGAACCATGCATTTAGGCTAATGTAGTAAGTTAACTCTAACCATAAATATGATAATGTGTAAGAAAATCAAATGCTTACAAGTAGCCTACACATCTTTTCCCAGCACTTCATTAATATCATATATAAATGTTTTATTTTTTTGTATTTTTAATGTGATTACCAACACATTTTTTGTTCATCCTTTAAAAATTGTCCTAAAAAGAAAAATTTTGAGATGTTGGAAAACTCTTATTTAAACACTTAAAAAAATAATAATACCATTGTAAACAGTAGGATGTTTATTGGCTATTTTCACTCCATATACATATTTTCACTACTTTTATTAATTAATATTAAGACATTATAAATGATAATAACTAAAGTTAATTTCATCTACACCCTAAATTAAGCTTAGTGATTTATTTTCAGCACCAGTGCTACCAGATTTTTTTTTTGTAGAACTCGCTGTGAGTTCTCATTTGAGGTGATGCTGCCCTCAACTTTGAGTCTGAAACCCTGTGAACTTAAAACAAAACAGCATATCATAATGTTAAGTCTATTTATTATTAAAGAATTTGTCAGTATTACAGTTATTTTGGGGGAAATTTGAAAAGTTTGCATTGCGAGCTGATTTAAGGTGTGTCCCTAAATTTTCAGCTTGCGCCCCTAAAATTTTCAGTTAGGGGCAACAGCGCTCCTAGTAAAAAAAGTTAGTCTGGAGCCCTGCATAGCCTATTTTAATTGTATTGAAATTAACAAGGCATCTTTGAGTAAACTTCGAGTATCATTTGTTTTCTGGGCCATGTGTCCTGGTTTTTGTTAATCAAAATATGTTCACCATATGCAGCAACTTTTTTTAAAAATAAAAGTTTTGCCATGGCTTTGCGATTCTCTTTTACAAACTTGAATGGACGCATGCTCGTTTAAACACGATTTAAACAACGAATGCATACAATTCCATGCATTACTTGTATATTAAGATGTCTTAAAGGAAAAAATATGAAACAATTAAATACCTTTATTGAATTAAATACATTTATGGTGAAACTACTACATTTCGAGGTCAATCTGAGTTCATTTTGACCACGAACCGTGCGCTGTCACTTTATTTCTGCGTTTGCAGCACAGCAGAAATAGACTCGGTACGGAAACGATCTCTGCACTGCTGTATACGCACCGCAACTGGAACGGATCGACGGACTATCCGTGTGCAGTGTGAAAGCTCTAACCTGTTAACATGGGTACGGAAAAAAAATACGGACCGCATACGCACTGCAAACGGAGTATGTGTGAAACGGGCGTCAGCTCACCTTGCGCCAGCATAGGCGTCCGCTGTTTCTGGAACGGTGAACCAATCGGCTTGTTTCTCTTTTGAAGTTCGTGGGCTACAATGATGACATCTTGGATGTGAAGTTCCTGGGGAAGGACGACACGCACATCGTTGTGGCCACTAACAGCGCTCAGCTGAAGGTGTTTGAGTTGGCCACTAACAGCTGTCAGATTCTGTATGGACACACAGGTCAGTGAGCCACTAGAGGGCAGCAGCGATCTACATACGCACAGTGACCTTACACTAAACACACACTATCTTAAACACTGCTTCGGAAGAGAAGCGCATCCAATCATGCTTCATGTTCGGGATCACGCCCCGAAATTGCGAGATATCGAGAAAAACATTCAATTTTTAAGTTTAAATTAATTTCAAAGAATTTGGTTGTAAAACAGTGTTGCACATTTTATCTGTTCTAAGATGTGTACGCTTTGCACAACGTAATTGGAAGCAATTTGAACAATTTTTAAATGACCCAAGTGTTCAATTAGGCTTGAAAGACTGCAAGAGTGTGTAGGACATTTGATTACCTGATGGGACCCACTTAGTCAAAGAGTTTAGAAGAACAAGAGGTTGAAACTCTGATGCTTTTTTGGTAACGGCCACCAGGTGGCGCTTCGGTAACGCGGCCGCCATTTCGGGGTGTAAATTCAAAACAACAGCACAGATAACCGTTTTTTGAGGTAGTTTTTTCTTGCATTAGTGAGTATTTCCATTTTATGCAACTTTACACCTTTACTACTATTATTAGTTACCAACTCCACTAGGCCTGAAATATATTTTGCATGTTTTAATCGCCTGGATCATGCTACAAACATGATGATCTTGACGTGATGCATTGCTGTGTCTGTTATCCTATAACTTTAATGTTAGTGTTTTTTTTATTTTTTTTAATTACATAGTCTTGCTTTAACGGTCATTAATATAAGATAATACTGCAAAAAAAAAAAAAAAGAGTTTACTATTGCTGTTATGTATTTATTGTCCAACATGTACATTTTAGTACAATTCAATTTATTTGCTGAATTCATTTATTTCATTGATAACTTATTTTTGTATGTATCGTTATGTGTATCTCTTGGAAACGGTATTATAACCGTATTATATTACCTGTCACACTTAATGTGGAGAGTAATAATTAATTAAATCCTTGAACTCCTTGAAAAAACTCTGGTTAAGTAGCAACTTCTTTTAAACTGCTATAACATTAACTGTTGTGAGTTAAAATAATCACCTAATTATTTCAACCTAAAAATGACCTCTGCACTGGACTAAATATATGTATAATATATAACTGCCGAGTTGCTTTCACCCCGAAATGGCAGAAGCGAACTGCGTTATAACGAGTCATTTATGTCTTCTAACTTAAATGTTTGAGGTTCTCGACTGAAAAACGTACAAAACTAAATTTCGTGACACAATAAAAGTAGTATTTTTAAATTCCACGCATACTATGAAAAGCGCTATACAAACAAATGTATTACTTGATGGCAACAAACTGCTTTTATCTGTTATCTTATCTTGCACATAGCAGCGGGATTTAGCATTCAAGCTACACATAACGCCAAAACGGCTCACGTTAGCTACAAGTTATCGCAAGAACAGATTTAGATAAGCTGAGACCCATCTCTTCAGTGGGACTCATCTCTTCACCACACCGGCTCTGCCCACTTTAGGCTTAAAAAATGCTCTTCAGAAACCTACAGGTGACATCATGGACACAGACTCCATGTTTCTTTTACAGTCTATGGGTCAAATACAGGAAATATGTCATGTAAATAGACAAGTGGTCAAGTGCAATATTTGGACGGACAACCACTTTAAGCATTAGTATTGCTATCACATGACCTCACTACTGAAGATTAATCACCGATTTGTCGCCGTAATGAAAATACATTTGAGAGCAGTGAAAAAAACATGAAACCAGGTTGATTATAGTTCAACAAAACTAAACATTTGTTACCTCAAATACAATTAGAAATGTAAATAATTTCTTTTTATTTTACATCAGCTAGTTGGCAAGGGGACATTTTTCATTTCGTTTTCACTTGATGTACTGAAAAAACGCAAATATAGACATTTTAAAAATGATAAACGAACTTTTTTACTAAAATTAAAATCAAGATGTGAAATATTAAAATATAAATCATTCAAAAATGTTACATTCAATTATATTACAATAACTGCATGGAACTTGGTTCAGTCAAAACAATATGATTAGTAATGAGTTTTGTGTGCGCTGTTAATGCACTTGCTTGTGACGTTACACAAGTTATTTTAAAGATAAATAGCACTGCGTGCAAGTAACGATTATTGGGTTAATGCAGCTAATCCGTTAAGATGCGCCACCCTAAACTAACAATAACCAGTTGCTATAAATGTAACATAACATTTCCTGATGCAAACCGAGAGCTATTGTTATCCTTCACTCATTGTTTTGAGGAAAACTGTGCCGTTAATTTATCATTTGATTTGGAAGTGAAATCTGTAAGTACTTTTTGTTTTTGTTTTTTTGTTTTTTTTTTCATTTAATCAAAAAATAGTTAATATATTTGCAGCCCTACATACTAGATTTGTAAACTGCATAAATGATGTAAAAACAACCGGCTTCAAATATTTCAAAGGGAATTAGTGTAGCCTACTTCATGCACCTCTTGAGTTATTAGTCTACATTGTTGACATTCTCGTCTTCTGCTGACGTATTGCTCTAATTATCTTTCTGCAGACACCATCTTATCTATTGATGTATTGCGCAAAGGCTCTATGTTCGCCAGCTGTGCAAAGGTGACTCTTTTACTTTTTCTTAGAAAGCTGCACCTGTGTCTTTTCACTATCATATATTTGCCCATACATTGAAAAAACAAGAGGTTTATGTAACCTTTTACACAGGATAGGTCCTTGCGGCTATGGAAGATGGATCCGAACAGCGGCTACGTGCAGTGCGTGGCTCAGGGCAGCGGACACTCCAACGCCGTGGGCTCGATCGCCTGCTCCAGGTCAGCCCTCAGCCGCCAGTGTATCACTGATTGTATCATGAGCTGTACAGCGTTATCATACAACTGTTGCTACAACTTGCTAAACTGATAACATGCTCTTTTACATTTAAATCAAAACCTGCTCATAATAACCCATTTTAATAAAGTTCATGAACTTTCTAGGGTCGTCGACTCATTTGCTCTTTTACAACACCGTAGAACATGATTTATTTGATCAGATTTGAAGGGATAGTTCACCCAAAAATGCATGTACGTGACTGTCTTTTTAGGAAAATAATCTATCGCTGCTAATCTATCGTTACCACTGTGCAGGCTGCTGGTGGTGGTGTAATGCTACGTTCACACCGGACGCGAATCGCGCGTCAAATTCGCGCCTGACGCGTCTAGTTTGACCCTTGACCACTTTGTGTTAATTCGCGTGTCAAGAGCGAAACTGGCGTGCGTAAAAACAAAAGTTTGAAGCGAAATTTACGCGCGTCAGAATCGAAATCCGTTGGCGGCCATTGTTTTTATGTCGACCGAGCATTCATCAAGAGAGTTACCGCTCTGTATTTACTCTGGAGAGCAGAACAGCGGCGTGGGGATCATCGTCGCCGTATATTTGTGTCCACCGGACCCTTCAGAGCCGAACCGTTTGGCGAGTTTCACCATTTGCTCGCTCCAGGAGCTGCGCCTGGATGACGGCCGCTGTCAGCGGTACTTCCGCCTGTCACGCGCCCCGTTTGATGACCTGTTGTCCCGCATCGGAGTGAGGATCACCCTCGCCCTCATCCATCTAATCTAGCTGTCATTTATTTTTTGTTTTGATGATAAATAGAGCCAGCCTTCAAAAGTTATTAACCTGTCCTGTGATTATTTTCTCTCTCACGTCCAGACACGAATTTATGCACATATGTTGATTGTCTTTACAACATAATACTATTTCATATGATCTAGCTATGGAATGAATAACATTCAATACAAAATGAACATGTCTCGTATATAGAAATAATGTTTTAAGTGATAAAATATTTGCTTTGTTGTGCATAATCCCACCATGCATTTAGTCATATTAACAAAATAATTTATTGAAGCATCCAGATACTTCACCACGTGAGCAAGCAGCTAGGCTCCTGATTGGTTAACACGGCGCGAATTCACGCCAAAGTTCAGATTTTTCAATTCGGGCGGCAGACGCGAATTCGCGTCAAACGCGTGAATGCACAAATGGCACTAACTGAATCATTCGCGCTTAACGCACCAGACGCTCAATTCGCGCGAACGAGGCGTATTCGCGTCTTCCGCGCCTCGCTCCACGCCTCATTCGCGCCGCAGGAATTTTTCACACGCGTAAAGCGTCTTTGCATTGACTTAACATTGAAATCATTCGCGCCTGACGCGCTATTTGCGTCCGGTGTGAACGTAGCATAATGGTGTGGGGGATGTTTTCTTTAGGCACACTTTAGGCCCTTTAGTGCCAATTGGGCATCGTTTAAATGCCACGGCCTTGTTTCTGACCATGTCCATCCATTTATGGCCACCATGTCCCCATCCTCTGATGGCTACTTCCAGCAGGATAATGCACCATGTCAAAAAGCTCGAATCATTTCAAATTGGCTTGAACATGACGATGAGTTCACTGTACCCCAAGGTCTTCTGAAGCCAAACGATTAGGTGTGTGTGAGAAAAATACCTTTATGGTCATAAAATCTTTATGACCGTAAATCATTGCTTTCGGTCTTCCACTGTCGTGTGAGTGTTCGTGAGAGGGAGGTTGTGAGGTACGCGTGTTGTGAAACTCACGTGAGAAGTGGCGATGCTTTGTTTTTTTCGTGCAAACTTCACAACACACTTAGTTCTCTCTTTGTTCTTTTAGTCCGGACCAACGATGAAAAACATTTGGTCTTGGTTTGCTTGGCGTTCACACTCGTGCTTCGGATGTTTGTGAGCAGAAAAGTTTCCTCATAGCGAAAACTGAGGTCCCTTTCGCATCTTCTTGCGCTTGAATATTTTAATTGGCAAGGCTTAACGTTTGTGACGATACAGCATTGGCCAGTCAACTGTTCTGTGCATCGTTCACGTTTGTTTACAGTCATGTTCTTATAACATTGCATTGCCCGAAGTCATAAAAATATTACCGGCCAACTGGCGAATGACACTTTTTCATGTACTCGCCAATAGGGCTGTGTATTGAGACAAATTTCACAATTTGATTCGATTTCGATTCACAAGCTTGCAATTCGATTCGATTTCGATTCAATATCGATTATTTTGGATATCAGTTACAATAAATGGCCGTTTTTCTCAAGCGAATCAAATCTCTTAAATGTAAACTATGGGAGTCTAGTTGTAGCCTGCTAGGCTTCATTAGACTAATATGAAGGTAATAATGAACTGTTTTGTAGCTATACAAACATATAAATTACACTTTTATTTATTTTTATAATAAGAAGATTATATGAAGTATAAACATTTAAATGGTGACTGTCATAAAAACTTGCCAGATTTATTCAAATATGCATTAAATATCGAAGAACATTAAGATTATAATGCATATGTAATATGGTGTATATATTTAGCAAAATGCTCCTCTCTAGAGTTATTTTTTCTAGCTGACTAACGAGTTTATGTGGTTTTTCTGAGGTAAATATATGACGATACATTGATTACAAGCTGTTTAACTGACATCTTTCCACGGTTGAAACGCTGATTGATGATACGGATTTGGATAAGTTGTACTCTGTCTTTTAACACACTTTCAGATGCTCATTCATGTTTATTTCGCGCTGTGACTGGTATTATTAACCCGGAAGAGAGATCAGCACTGCTGCTTCTCTAGAGCGATCTCACGCCACAGCGCCAAAACGTTATTTATGTTTTTGAATTTCTAAAGAAAATGGGCGTAATTTGAAATTTGAGACTTTGTTTCATATCAATAGTAACAAAGGACAAAGATTATTGCGATATTTTTTTATTTTATTTTTTGGGATGTGCGCAGCCGCGATACAATGTCCCATTCATTCAAATGAAACAGGATGACTAATCGATTCTTGAGAGTTAAGAATCGATATCGGTTCGTAAAAATGAGAATCGATTAATATCGAGAAATCGATATTTATTACCCAGCCCTACTCGCCAATGCGATTTTTACTCTCATTTGGTGCTTTTTTGGCCCGGCACCTGTCGTTTGGCTTCAGAAGACACTGATTCATCCGCCGGGGTCTTTGGATTACCGTCACCATCGCTGCGTGTGGTTTTTCAAGCTTCAACCGAGCGGCGGCCATTCACTTGCATTATATGGACTCACAGAGATTTATTATTTTCCTAAAAATCTTTGTGTTGATCTAATGAAAGAAAGCCATATACTGTATAACAGGGATGGCATCAGGGTGAGAATTTGATGAGAGAAATTTGAGTGAACTATCTCTTTAAAAAACAGAACTGTCCATTTCATTAAACCTGTGCGTGAATGCAATAGCCAATTCGATATGTGTTGAGCGTCCAATCAGAGGTGTTTAAGAAACCGTTCAACAGTGCTCAAAATGCTAGAGGGAAATGCTGGTATAGTCACATTTTTATAATTTAGTCTATACTTTTGGCAACACTACTGTGCAAATAAGTGTCCGTTTTTGAGTTGTTCTAACTCATACACCTGTTTCACTGTTTCTGTATGCAGGTTAAAGAAAGTCTTCCTGGTTTCGGGCAGTCAGGACTGCACTATTAAGGTGTGGGAACTGCCTGACCCTCTGTCCGCCGTGGGATGTGAACCGGCCTTGATGACGGCAAAACTCACAGAGAAAGCTCATGACAAGGTGGTTGTTTGCCCTCGTCACATTCAATCTCACTCAAGAAATGTGTTTTGCAAATCTGTCATCTTTCTTTTTTTTCTTTTGACATTTCTTGTGTCCATTTAGTGAAAACAAGGTGTTGAGATAAGAGTTGAATGCACATTCTTATTGTGTAACCATTATTTATGTATATATACACTACCGGTCAAAAGTTTTAGATCAGTTACATTTTTTATGTTTTTAAATGAAGTCTCTTCTGCTCACCAAGGCTGTTTTATTTGATGAAAAAATGACAAACAGTAATATTGTGAAATATTATGACAATTTAAAATGACTGTTTTCTATTTTAATATATTTTAAAATGTAATTTGAAAGCTGAATTTTCAACATCATTACTGTTGCTGATTACACATCAGTTTTCAGTGTCACGTGATCCTTCAGAAATCATTCTAATATGCTGATTTTATGCTAAAAAAAACATAAGAAAGTTCAAAAGAACAGCATTTATTTAAAATATAATCTTTTCTAACATTATAAATGTCTTTACTGTAACTTTAACTTTACTATCCTTGATGAATAAAAGTGTTTTCTAATTTCTTCCCCCCAAAAATAAAAAATAAATTCTTACTGACCCCAAACTTTTGAATTAATTTCTGTAGGATCGTGTGACACTGAAGACTGGAGTAATGATGCTGTAAATTCAACTTTGATCACAGGAATAAATTACACTTCACTATATATTCACATAGAAAACCGCTGTTTTAAATTGTAATAATATTTCACAATATTACTATTTTTTTTTTGTATTTTTTATCAAATAATTGCAGCCTTGGTGAGAAGAAGAGACTTCTTTTAAAAACATAAAAAATCTTACCTATGTAAAACTTTTGACCGGTTGTGTGTGTGTGTGTGTATATATATATATTTATATATAATATGCTTCACACGTAATTGTCATTTTGCGTTTTTGTCTCCTGTAATATTCCTGAAGGACGTGAACAGTGTGACCATCTCTCCCAATGACAAACTGCTGGCCTCCGGCTCTCAGGATCGCACTGCTAAACTCTGGTCCCTGGCTGATATGAGTCTGCTAGGCGTCTTCAGAGGTCATGCTCGAGGTATTTGGTGTGTTCAGTTCTCTCCGGTGGACCAGGTCCTGGCCACAGCCTCAGCCGACGGCTCCATCAAGATCTGGAGCCTCCAAGACTTCAGCTGCCTCAAGGTAACTTAAACTTTCAGGTTTAAAGTGTTGTTGAGTTTGATATGTGCAACAGTTCCTGACCACTTTTCTGTCAGCGGTCACAGTAGGAGACATTTCACAGGAGGCAATTGGTGATTTTTGGAGACAAAAAGATTATATATCACCTGGAAGTCACCTAAAGGGCCTTAACTATGCATTGGAGGGTTATATTAATAATTTTATTGTTGAGAAGGTCGATGAAAAGCTTCAGCTCCTGGCAAAAATGTACAGGTCACAGTGTAAACGTGATAAACCGCATATTGTTGCCATCACCGTTTGGTGCTACAGTATTTACATGAATCATTCAGCACAACATTAACACATCTTGGCTTTTATTTCAGTGATATTTTGTGATATCCCAAAATTCGCATACAAATCGGTGGATGGAAACATACATGTTGATGTTCTGTTTTATTTTTACAGACGTTTGAGGGACATGATGCATCTGTGCTAAAGATCATATTTGTCAGTCGAGGAACTCAAATGGTGTCTAGGTAGGTTATCTTCTGTCTCTTACATTTTCTGTCTCTGGTCCAAACATGCACTGTTCAACTATATAAACTTTCACGTTCATATTAAAGGATTAGTTCACTTTTGAAAACTTTTGCTGATAATTTACTCACCCCCATGTCATCCAAGATGTCCATGTCATTCTTTCCTCAGTCGAAAAGAAATTTAGGTTTTTGATGAAAGGATTTTTCTCCATATAATGGACTTCAATGGGAACCAGACGGTTCAAGGTCCAAAAGACAGTTAATAACAGTTTCAGATTCAGCTTCAAATGTCTTTAAACGACACCAGACGATGAATAAGGGTCTTATCATGCGAAACGAACGGTTATTTCAAAACTTATTCCAAAAATGTAACTTTTCTAAGGACAAATGCTAGCCTTGCTCTATTCTGTGAGGCGCGTTTGTAACGTTACGTAATACGTAATTACGTTCAAAAGGTCACGGGCGACGTAGCCAGAAGTACAGAGTCAGAGTGTTTACAAGTTGAACGTATAGGTTGAACGTGCAAACTAACTCAAACGCCGTTTACAAAAAATGAATTAAAAGGTAAAACAACGATGTCGGACGATTTTGATTCTGTACTTCCGGCTACGTGACCCGTGACCGTTTGAACGTAATTGCGTGACGTTACAAACGCGCCTCAGAGAATAGAGCAAGGCTAGCATTTGTCCTTAGAAAAGTTACATTTTTGGAATAAGTTTTGAAATAACCGTTCGTTTCGCATGATAAGAGCCTTATTCATCGTCTGGTGTCGTTTAAAGACATTTGAAGCTGCATCTGAAACTGTTATTAACACTATCTTTTGGAC